>NC_043717.1:36239348-36443403 GCF_006229205.1 Suricata suricatta
CGTTTTTTTAAATATTTTTACATTGTAGTACTTGTTTTGCTTGTTGGTGGTATTTGCTTATTTAATACATTCTGTCAAGGACAGAAATTACATGCTGTTTTTTTTTTTTCTTTCCCTTCCCTAGGGAGTGTGTTTTGGGTTTTTCCCTTATTATTTTCTTTACTTTTTTTTTTCCTCTTCTTTTTATGGTGGTGGGGGTGGTTATGTTTAAATGAAGTTGCTTTTACAGCACCAAAGACTTAATCATCCATTTCCTATATAAAAGGTAGCTACTTTTTTGCATGGACCTCAAGTATATTGTAGTATAGAGGTGGAATTTAAGGAAAGGTATGATGCAGGCTGTGTTTTAGCTTATGGGCAAGTAATAAATTGTATCATGTATCTTGAATGTATCATAGATAAGCTGCTATAGTACAATTGCCACGTCAGATAGCTATGAAATTAGGTGATTAGTTGGTACCTAACCTTCTAATTTCTGTATAAGTCTAATTACATGAAATAGAAGTGAGGGTTTTGATTTTTTACTTTGCTTTTCTGTTTAGAGTATCATTGTTACTACTGTATTGTAAATGATGGAAAATAATTGCATATGTTAAAAAATAAATTGTGTAAAAAAATTTTTTTTTCTTTTAATGTTTGGGGTGCCTGGGTGGCTCATTCAGTAAAGCGGCTGACTTTGGCTCAGGTCATGATCTCACAGTTTGTGGGCTTGAGCCCCGAGTCGGG
Source organism: Suricata suricatta (assembly GCF_006229205.1). Classification (NCBI taxonomy): domain Eukaryota; kingdom Metazoa; phylum Chordata; class Mammalia; order Carnivora; family Herpestidae; genus Suricata; species Suricata suricatta. Next base: position 36,240,075 of record NC_043717.1, read on the forward strand.
CTCTGCACTGACAGCACAGAGCCTGGAGCCTGCTTCGGATTCTGTGTCTCCCTCTCTCTCTGACCCTCCCCACTCATGCTGTTTCTCTCTGTCTCAATAATAAGTTAAAAAATACTTAGACATTTTTTAATGTTTATTTTTGAGAGAGAGACAGAGCTCAGATGGGGGAGGAGCAGAGAGGGAGGGAGGGAGACACAGAATCCGAAGCAGGCTCCAGAGCCTGATGTGAGGCTCGAACTCATGAACCATGAGGTCATGACCTGAGCCCAAGTTGGATGTTCAACCAACTGAGCCACCCAGACTCCAGAAAGAGGTAGAATTTTAATGGAAAAAGTTGAAATTACCATTATTGGGAGACTACATAATATTTTCCTGAAAATTCCAAGGAAATCAATTGGAAAATTATTATAATTAATGAGTGAATTTATCCCAAGCGATCAATAAAAAGTATACAAAAGCATTGTCTTTCTTAGAAATATGTTATAGCTAATGAAAATTACAATTCGTTTTTCTTTTGCTTATTTGAATTTTCAGACTCTTATATAATTACTATTTATTACTTCAGTACTAAAACAGTACCATTCATAATGAGAAGAATGAGAAAAATCCCTGTTTTTAAGCAATTTGATTATGTTCCAAATTTTGTAGTTTTTTAAATGTTTCTTATCTTGGAGTTCATTGAGCTTCTCAAATTTGTGGGTTTATCATTTTCTCCATAAATGATATGTCATCTTTATTTATCTTTTTAGTCTTTTTTCTCATGATTTCATTGTTAATAATTCCTATTGCTGTGTGTCAATTTCACCAATCTTTTCCTCTGCAAAGTTTGATGTGCCACTAGCCCTGTGTGCAGTATTTTCCACCTCAAACACTTCCATTTCTTTTTCTTTTTCTTTTTTTTTTATTATTTTTTTAATGTTTTTTATTTTATTCTGGAGAGAGAGAGAGACAGTGTGAGCAGGTGAGGGTCAGAGAGAGAAGAAGACACAGAATCCAAAGCAGGCTCTAGCCTGCCAGCTCAGAGCCTGACACGGGGCTCAAACCCACGAACTGTGAGCTCGTGACCTGAGCTGAAGTTGGACGCTCCACTGACTGAGCCACCCAGGCGCCCCTCCATTTCTATCCCCAACATTCCATCTGAGCCTTTTCTGTTTCTTCCATGTCTGTACTTAATATATTTGGTCATCTTCGACCTTTTACAACACACGGAATATAGCTCTACTAGTTTTAATATCCTTGTCTACTCATTCTAATTTCTCTGCCATTTGTGGATACGTTTTGATTCTTTTATTTTTCTCCTCATTTTGGCTCACAATCCCCTGCATCTTTGAATGGCTGATCATTTTTGTTCAATTGTTAGATGTTGTGAATTTTACCTTGTTAGCAGTTGCGTATTCTTGCATTCCCCCCAAATGTTGACAGCTTTGTTCGGGGATGTAGTCAAGTGACTTGTAAACAGCTGATTGTCATTGTGAGGCTTTTTTTTTTTTTTTTAAGGTTTGTTAGATGAGACCTGAGTAGCCTTTAGTGTCGGGCTCATTTTGTCTCACAATTTAGTCAATTCCATGTAATTACGTTCTCTGATGCCCTGTGAATTATGAGTTATGCCTCTCTGGCTGGTGAGAACACAAAGTATTCTTTTTTTTTCAATGTTTTTAATTTATTTTTGAGAGACAGAGAGAAACAGCACAAGCAGGGGAGGGCCAGAGGGAGAAGGAGATACAGAATTTGAAGCAGGCTCCAGACTCTGAGCTGTCAGCACAGAGCCCGATGCGGGGATTGAACCCACGAACTGTGAAATCATGACCTGAGCCGAAGTCGGACGCTTAACCGGCTGAGCCACCCAGGTGCCTCTAACACAAAGTATTCTTGACCTTGTGTGAGTTCTGGAGATTTTCTTCTGCTGTTCTTGGGCTGTTCTGACGCCACCTGTGGTAGCTCCCTTCAGCACAGGCATGGATCAGCTCTCACCTGAAGAGTCAACAGGGCCCTCTGCAGATCTCTGGAAAACTCTTTTTGGAGACTCTCATCTTCAGTACTCTGTCCTGCAAACTCAACTCAAGGAGATCACCAGGCTTCAGCAATCTCTCCCCTCCCCACGTAGCCGTCAGGAAATTATCTCTGAGCAGCAAACTGGGGTGCTCATAGGACTCGACTCATTTGTTTACAATCTCTCAGGGATTACAATTCTGTGCTAATGTCCAATGTTTCAAAACTATTGTTTCATGTATTTTTTCCCAGTTAAAAAACCTTTCATATTCTTGTTATTTCATTTTGAATGGAAGCAGAAATCCCAAATAAACATTGTTTAATACGCACCAGGAAGGTGCTATCATTAAACCTTTCTTTAACTAATGCAAGAATTCCTTGACAGTTGATAAATCTGAGTATCATTGACAGATAGTCATGTAATGGGTAATAAAGGTGGCATTGTAAATCAGTGACCTAGAAGAGGAATTAATCAGCAAAATGAGCTGGAAATTGATTAACTCTTTGGGAACAAAATCAGGTTTCATCTTCACCACACAAAATACATGAAATGTCAGTTAGAAGAAAAATTACTGTAAATTAAAAACGAACAAATACCATATGTTTGCACTCATAGATCTAACAGGAGACCAGGAGAAACCTAATGGCGGACCAGGGGGAGGGGAAGAGGGAAAGAGAATTGGGGAGAGACAGGGATGCAAATCATGAGAGACTACTGAATACTGAAAATGAACCAAGGGTTGAATGGGGAGGGGGAGGAAGGGAGAGGGTGATGGTCATGGAGGGGGGCACTTGTGGGGAGAAGCACTGGGTGTTGTATGGAAACCAATTTGACAATAAACTATTATAAATTAAAAAAAACAAGCAAATAGAAAAAATGGAAAAAGCAAATGCAAAAATGGATACAAATATTTATTTAATTCTTCCATGCACAGAGTTTCTAAGTTTGAGTTAAAAACTATGTTAGGAAACACAGAATAATAGGTCTGATTGATAGAAATGAAAAATCCACATTTCAAGAAATATTAAATGTAAATGAGAAAAGGTGAGAAAGTTATTTTCAGTAAACATTTATACACAAAGTGGTCATAACTTTGCATAAATTAAAGAGAAATTGAAATTAACACAAAAAGGAATGTGACCCCCAAATGCAAATGGCTCCATGTTATGAGTATATATTCCTCAAAATGTTAAAATCAATTACTAAATAAGCTTGTGATAAATTACTGAAAATGGGAGTAATCAACTAACTACAAACTAAAAGTAACAATGAGAATCTACGTTTTCTCTCATATGCGGAATTTGAGAAACTTAACAGAGGACCATGGGGGAAGGGAAAGGAAAAAAATTAGTTTCAAACAGAGACGAGGCAAACCATAAGAGACTTTTAAATACAGAGAACAAACTGAGAGTTGGTGGGGGGAAAATGGGTGATGGGCCATGAGGAGGGCACTTGTTGGGACGAGCACTGGGTGTTGTATGAAAGTGATGAATCATGGGAATCTCCTCTTGAAGCCAAGACCACACTGTATGTTAGCTAGTTTGACAATAAATTATATTTAAAAAGAATTTATTTTTACCTACCAAATTAAAGAAGATTAAGAAAAGATGAAACCCGGGGTTGGCAAGGTGGGGAAATTGTATGAGTCCTTGTCTATACTGTCAATGGAAATAAAAATAAGAATTCTCCCTGTGAAAGCAACTTGGCAATATTTATCAACAGTCTTAGAAGAGTTCCTCTCTTCTGATTCCCTAGTTCCTTTTCTGGGAAACTACCCTTCAGCAAAAATAACTCTAAAATGCAAACATCTATTTGTATATGAAAAAGTTCAAATTATAAGAAGTTGGAAATAATCTAATACTGATTAAATAAATGATATATCTAAATAATAAAATGGGGTGGCTTAGTCGGCTAAGTGGCCAACTTTAGCTCAGGTCATGATCTTTCGGTTCATGGGTTCGAGCCCCGCGTCGTCTCTGGGCTGACAGCTCGGAGCCTGGAGCCTGCTTCGGATTCTATTTTTCCCCTCTCTGCCCTTCCCTTGCTCATGCTCTGTCTCTCTGTCTCTCAAAAATAAATAGATGTTAAAAAAATTTTCTTTCAATTTTTAAATAATTAAATGGTATGCTGTCATGAATAATGTTCACAAAGAATTTAGGGGCAAAACGTAGTGATTAAGGTTAACAAACTGGAACAAAGTCAAATGTACAGTAACTAAACAACCATGTTAAAATTTCACTTTGAACTTATGAGTACCGTGAATATGATGTTACTCAAAACACATTATTGATTATTATCCCTGGAAGTACCAATATAGACTATTGTATTTTCTTCCTCATACTTCTTCAGTGTTTAAAATATTTTTATTTTTAATTTTTAAGAATTTTATTTTTAGAGAGAGAGCGTGTAAGTGAGGGGCAGAGGGAGAGAGAGAAAGAATCTCAACGAGGCTCCATGATCAGCATGGAGCCCACCAGAGGACATGATCCCACAACTGTGAGATCATGACTTGACCCGAAATCAAGAATCAAACGTTTAACTGACTGAGCCACCCAGGCACCCATTCCCAGTTTTAACAATGAACGTATATTCTTTCTATAATCAGCAAAAATCTGACAGAGAAAAATACCAATTTTCAAGATGGAATTAAACTTTCTTACAAGGTCTACTTTATTTTATTTTATTCTTTCAATTTATTTTTTGAGAGACAGAGAGAGACAGTGCGAGCAGGGGAGGGTCAAAGAGAGAAGGAGACACAGAATCTGAAGCAGGCTCCAGGCTCTGAGCTAGTGGTCAGCACAGAGCCCGACACGGGGCTCGAACCCATGAACCTTGAGATCATGACCTGAGCCGAAGCTGGATGTTTAACTGACTGAGCCACTCAGGCGCCCCACAAGGTCTACTTTAAAATAGATCTCATATAGATTGAATAGATATTCAAATTTCCTGGTCTAAGAATTATCATTATTGTTAACATTATTAATATTTTCATCACCTCCTACTACCAAGTAGACCAGGATTTAAATTTACTGGCTGTACAGCTGAACAAGCTAATAAACTTTTCTTTTTTTAAAACAAAATTTTTTAATGTTTATTTATTTTTGAGAGAGAGAGTGTGAGCAGGGGAGGGGCAGAAAGAGAGAGGAAGACACAGAATCCAAAGAGGGTCCAGGCTCTGAGCCCACGTGGGGCTCTAACTTATGAACTGCAAGATTGTGACCTGAGCCAAAGTTGGATGCTTAACCAGCTGAGCCACCCAGGTGCCCCTTCTTTTTTTCTTTTAAAGTGTTTATTTGTTTATTTTTGAGACAGAGAGAGTGTGAGTGGGAGAGAGGCAGAAAGAGAGTGGAGACAGAATCCTAAGCAGGCTCCATGCTATTAGCACAGAGCCCGATAAGGGGATTGAACTCTCGAATCATGAGATCATGACCTGAGCTGAAACCCAAAGTGGGTCCCTTAACCAACTGAGCCACTCAGGAGCCCCACTAATAAACTTTTCTGTCTTGGGATTTTTACCTGCAAAATAGAGACAAATAAAACCCCCTTCTTACAATTGCTAAGTGTTAAAATACCAAAAAACAAAAAAACCCAAAACCCCCAATAACAACAACCCACTACCCAATCACTTAGTAGGTATTCACCAAATCATAGCTATTATCAATTATTAGTAGTAATATTTTGTAGAGTAAGGGCTAAATAGACCCTTCTTGCTGACTAATGGAAGGCAATTCACACTGAAATTATGCAATCAGTTACATTCTCTGGAAAAATAGGAAGAGATTCCTGAGGTGTATGGTTGTGTGTTATTGTTTACGTAACTTGCTCCTCCCACAAGTAATATTTTTAACAAGATCCTTAGAAGGACAAGGTTTTCACCCAAAGAAGGAGTGTTTCAAAAATCACTTTATTGAGGTATAAAATGTTTCTGCCTGTTTACAAAAAGCTGTGGATATTTGACGTGCTTGGAAACACCCTGTGGAACCATCATCATTAGTCATACCATAAACTTAGTTATCACCTCTGGAAGGTTCCTCCTACTCTCTTTGTTCCTTTCTTTTTCCTTGTATGGTAAGAGCACTTAACATAAGATCTAGTTTCTTAGCAAATTTTTCAGGCTGCAACACAGTATTGTTAATCGTAGGCTCTAGGCTGTACAATAGATCTACAGAACTTGATTCTTCTGCATTATCGAAACTTTGTACCCTTTGACCAAGACTCCCCTTTTCCCCCTCCACTCAGTCCCTGGCAACCACCATTCTATCCTCTGCTTTTGCATGTCTGACTCTTTTAGATTCTGCATGTAAATGAGATTATGCAGAACTTGTCTCTCTGTGCCTTGTTTGTTTCCCTTAACAAGAAAGAACTCTTTTTAATTTAAAATAGTTTCTCTCCATAATATTTTATTGTCAAATTGTTTTCAGTACAATATTTCCATAAAATATTATGGAGAGAAAATAAATAAATAAATAAATAAAAATATACTTTATTAATAAAAAATAGTTTCTAATTTTTCTTGTTTATTTATTTTTTAAATGTTTAAATTTTTATTTACTTTTGAGAGATAGAGACAGAGTGTGACTAGGGGAGGGGCAGAGAGAGAGAGAAGGAGACACAGAAAATGAAACAGACTCCAGGCTCCAAGCTGTCAGCACAGAGCCCGATGCAGGGCTCGAACTTGGGAAAGGGCAAGATCATGACTTGGGCTGAAGTTGGACACTTAACTGACTGAGCCACCCAGGTGCCCCTACCTTTTTTTTTTAATGCTTGCTTTTTATATTTGAAGGAGAGAGAGACAGAGCATGAACAGGGAGGGGCAGAGAGAGAGAGGGAGACACAGAATCTGAAACAGACTCCAGGCTCTGAGCTGTCAGCACAGAGCCTGATGTGAGGCTTGAACTTCAGAGCCATGAGAACATGACCTGAGCTTAAGTCAAATGTTCAACCGACTGAGCCACCCAGGCGCCCCAACAAGAAGGAACTTCTAATCGCAATCTAGTAGTGTAACAAGTGAGCTAGAGCGTGATTGGGAAGCAACAAAAATCATCCCGGAATAACCTCCAGTCTTCCTTACTTTGCTTATGAGTGAGGTCCTAAATACAACAATGGAATCATGAAATTTCAGGCATACACAAAAGTCTTGACTGCCTTTCGTTCCACCAACACTGCACAAAGAGGGAAATCAAGACCCAGCGATCTGAAGGTGCAGTGTCAGAGGGAAGAGTAGAGTCAGATCATTCTTTTTGGTTCCCTGTCTCACCTTTCCTGAGGCTATATTTCATAATAAGGAGGCGGGAGGGGAAAAGGAGAAAGAAGATGGTGGTAATGGTGATGGTGAGGCCACTAAGGAAGAAATACTACATGCATAAAGCTTTCTTGTCACCTTGTTCTACAGAGGGACACGGATTTACAGTAGCATGGTCTTATGGGCTGAATTATGTAACCCTCCCCCTCCCCCATTCATATGTAGCCGTTTTAGCTTTGGGCTGGGTGTCAGGAATTGTGGGCACCAAACTTAGATTTAATGTCAATCCCTTGAATGTTTTTATGTAACTTTTGGCTTTAGTCCTTTACACGATGGATGGAATCACGATGCCTTATTTTCTCACGTAAGTCTTGATAAATGTTGGTTTAGGAGATCAATCAACTGACAGATCAATATTTAGTTATTTCAGGCTTTTAGTTATATCTAGACACACGTGGTCTCTACATTTATTTGAACGTTTGCAAAGAATGATTAAGATTAAGCAATTTGCATACAGACATGATGAAGTGATCTCTCCCAAAGGCATTTCTACTTGTGAGAAGTTGGGGGCCTGAAGTATGGGGCCAGGAAAGTATAGTTCTACTTGCTGAAATCGAAATAATACCTCTGCTTTCTGGGAGTTAAAGAGAATATCTTCATTTTTCTTGCCACACAGACGATCTTTCCTTGACAGACTAAAAAACCACCAAGCCTTTTTTAAGTTTTGGGTTCAGTGTATTCTAATGACACGTCTCAATATTCATAGTTATCAAGAAAAGCAAAGCCTCACCGGTTTTAACAAAAGTTTTGTCAAAATTTAATATCCGAGGGTCTTGATTTGCAAATTCTCTGCTATCTCTTATGGCTGTGCCATCCAATTATGCAATCTGTCTCCAATCGCTACCAGGACACAGCAGAGATGGATCGATAGATGTTAATAGATTAATAGGTGTGGAACTGTGTGTATAAGTCTTGTAACAAATTGCTGTTTTCAGTTCATATATGTGTGCAGGGATATTATGAAAATAAATCAATTTCCTCTTCCAAACCACTGTCAAAGGCTAAAGGCAAAAAATATTGCACTGGCTTCATTTGATTTCTGAATCTTCTTTTAGCTACATGGAGTTCTCAAACTTCTCTACGAAACCCGCATGTGACGTACAGTTAGTTTTGGCTTCAAGAGAAACTACTCCAAAATTAAGTTGCTTAAAGCAATCATTGTTTAGCTTATATAATAATTTTTCTAATGTTTGTTTATATTTGAGAGAGAGAGAGACAGACAGAGCGCAAGCAGAGGAGGGGCAGAGAGAGACGGAGACAGAATTTGAAGCAAGCTCCAGGCTCTGAGCTGTCAGCACAGAGCCCAATGTGGGACTTGAACTCATGAGCTGTGAGATCATGACCTGAGCCAAAGTTGAACACTTAACTGACTGAGCCAACCAGGCACTGAATCATTGTTCAGCTTATAATTCTTTGGATTGGCAATGTGGACTGGGACAGGCTAGGGGGGTTCTGCTGCTGGTCTTGGCTGGGCTTTCTCATGAGTCAAGGGCAAAGGTCAGCAAATTTTTTCTGAAAAGGGCCAAATAGTAAATATTTCAGGTTTGTAGGCCATACATTCATGGCAGCATGAAGACATCTCAAATCACATGCAGCATGTTCCTGGTTTGCTTGGAGGAAAGAGAATACCATTAACAGAGTGTCTGCCACATGGAGGCCCACCCTACGTTCCCTCATTTAGTCTTCCTAAAAACCCTTTGGTAGATATATTATTATGCCCATTTTACAGACCAGAAAACTGAGGCTCAGAGAAGTTCAGTCAATTGCCTAATCACTCAGCTAGTAAATGACAGAATCATAATAGAAACCCAAAACATGGTCCAACTGCTTCCTTCAAGACTGGAAAAGTAATGTAGGTATTTCCCCCATCATGGCATCTCATCACTTCAAAGCAAAAGGCATTTACTTTCCAAATAATTGATACCCAAGCCTTCCTTTGCACTTTGGCCTGATGAATTTTCCCAATTACCCAGTGACTGTCAGGAACAGCAGCAGTTTGGGTTTGGACCATGACACGTGACATACTCTTTACCTTATGCTCAGAATCTTGTCATCTCTTATTAGAATTAAGAGAGGTCCCAGGAAATGATGCACCTTGCCTGGCCTTCCATTCAAGGCTGGGGAATTGCCTCGCCCACTCTCAAGTTGTTTTTCTCTTCCTGTCTCAAGGTTCCCTATGTAGAGTCCTTATCTTTCCCACTGGAGGCCTTTTCCAGTGATTTCTCTTAAAAGAAAGATTTTTCTTTCTAACGAAGATCTAAACTTCCACAATTTTAACCTAAATCTATTACTGTACTTCTCTCCTCTAAGAATATATGGAAAAATGACCCAATTCATCTGCATGAAAATCCTATTATATATTTCAAGATAGTAAGTATCCCTTTGGCTCTTCTTGACCTCCTCTACCTTCCTTAATTAGTTTTTGGCATTCTTTGGGAATCATAATCTTGATTATAATCATATCTGTCTTCTTCGTCTTTAGATGCTCCTTCTTTATAAGGAACAGACTGGCAATCATTATGCCACTTCTTCGGAAGGCTTGTTTTTCTTTTTCCATGTAGACTTCACATCCAACATGGGGCTTGAACTCACTACCCTGAGATCAAGAGTTGCACGCTGTACCTACTGAGCTACCCAGGCACCTCCATTATTCCACTTCTTAAGAGATATGTCTTTGAACTTTATCCCATAAAGCAATAAAAAGCAAGAGATTTGGAATCAAATATTCTAGGTTTGAACCCTGGGTCTACAAAGTACTAACTTATTTACCTCTGAGCCTTAATTTCCTCTTCAATTTTGTATTTCATTTGCATTTCCTTTTGGGGGGAAGAGGATATATTTTGAAACTTAGGAAGTTTTATGTTTTGTCAGAACCTACTCACCTTTGCTGGCTTCAAAAATGCAGGAAGGGGGCCATGAGCCAAAGAATGCAGTGGCTTCAGGAGTAGAATCAGTGATCCATCACTTACACATAACACCCAGTGCTCATCATAACAAGTGCTCTCCTTAATGCCTATCGTGCATTTAGCCCATCCCCCCCGCCCACCTTCCTTCATCAACCCTCAGTTTGTTCTCTGTCACTAAAAGTCTCTTATAGTTTGCTTCCCTCTCTCTCTCTTTTTTCCCCTTCCCATATAGTCATTGCTCTGTTTCCTAAATTCCACCTGAGTATAATCATATAGTATTTGTCTTTCTCCTATTGACTTATTTCACTTAGTGTAATATACTCTAGCTCCATCCATGTCATTGCAAATAGCAAGATTTCATTCTTTTTGATAGTTGAGTAATATTCCATTATATATCTAGATCTATCTATCTATCTATCTATCTATCTATCTATCTATCTATCCATCCCATCTTCTTTATCTTTTCTTCAGTTGTTGAACACTTGGGCTTTTTCCATAGTTTGGCTGTCGTTGATAATGTTATAGACATCGAGGTGCATGTAGCCCTTCGAACCTGTATTTTTGTATCCTTTGGGTAAATACCTAGTAGTGCAACTGCTGGGTCGTAGAATAGGTCTATTTTTAACTTTCTGCGGAATCTTCATACTGTTTTCCAGAGTGGCTGCACAGTTTGAAATCCCACCAGCAGTGTAAAAATTTCCTCTTTCTCCACATCCTTGTCAACATCTGTTGTTTCCTGTGCTGTTAATTTTAGCCATTCTGACAGGTGTGAGGTGAAATCTCAATGTGGTTTTAATTTGTATTTCCCTGATGATGAGTGGTGTTGAGTATCTTTTCATGTGTCTGTTAGCCATTTGGATGTCTTCTTTGGAAGAATGCTTATTTGTGTGTCTTCTGCCTATTTCTTCACTGGATTATTTGTTTTTTGAGTGTTGAGTTTGAGAAGTTCATTTCTTTAAATATTTTAAATGTTTATTTATATTTGGGAGAAAAATAGAGACAGAGCACAAGAAGAGGGAGACACAGGGTTTGAAGCAGGCTTCAGGCTCTGAGCTGTCAGCACAGAGCCCGACACGGGACTCAAACCCATGAATTATGAGATCATGACCTGAGCCAAAGTTGAATGCTTATCAGACTGAGCCACCCAGGCACCCCAAGGGATTATATATCTTGGATACTAACCCTTATCAGATATGTCATTTACAAATATCTTTTCCCATTCTGTAGGCTGCGTTTTAGTTCTTTGACTGTTTCCTTCGCTTTGCAGAAGATTTTTTATCTTCACGAAATGCCAATAGTTCATTTTTGCTTTTGTTTCCCTTGCCTCTGGTGTCGTGTCTAGTAAGAAGTTGCTCCAGTCGAGGTCAACGAGGTTGCTGCCTATGTTATTCTGTAGGATTTTGATAGTTTGCTGTCTCACATTTAAGTTTTTCATCAATTTTTAATCCGATCTGTCACATTTATGAAGTGAGTGCACATGAATCTAATAACCAATTATGGTGATTGTTTTTTTCCTCACAAAAAATTCGCCAAGGTTATAAATATGAGGAAAGCTTAAAATCTTAAACACGTAGGTTTTTATTTATATTACATGGATACGTTAAATAGCAAGACACATAATTATAAAAATGTTTTTGTGCATGAAAGCTCTCTGGACAGAAAAGTCACCAACATTTAGAAATGTTCAGAAGTGGGGAGTCTGGTTGGCTCAGTCGGTTAAGCATCTGACTCTTGATCTCGGCTCGGATTGTGATCTCATGGTTTGTGAGCCCCCCCCCCCCATAGGGCTCTGCGCTGAAAGCAAGAAGTCTGCGTAGGATTCTGTCTCTCCCTCTCTCTGCCCCGACCCCTACTCATTCTCTGTCTCTGTCTCTAAGTTAAAAAGCTTAAAAAAAAAAAAATAGTTCAGAGGCTTCAGAAAGTCCCTAAAGCCCAGTCTAAGATTACTAGCATGACAGAAGTTCCTGGAGAGGCAAGTCAGTTCCTGCCTGCCTGCCCATGCCATTTCCATGCTCCTCCACCCTCTGCCTCACTTTCCACGCCCAGTCTCCATGGCTGCCAATGCTTGAATGCAGCTTGAATGTCTCTTCTAAGTTAGCCCATGCTCTGAAGTGAAATCTCAGGGTTTTCATCCTTTTTCAGGTTAAATCCATGTTGGAATTCCCACGTTTGGGTGATTTGGGCACTGCTGGAGCTTCGGGCAGCCATAACTTCACCTGAGTGGTAGCTTATTTGGCCAGCCCTCAATAGGTGCGTTCTGGGGCAGCAGGCAAGCCCTTTGTGGTCTTCTGAAATTCAGCACAAGACCTCAAGTGACACCTCAGAGCTCCAGGACTAATCCCCAACCACTGATGTTCAACACAAAGGAATGCCATTCCGCAGTCCCTCCCGTGATCACACCCTTTCAATACAATACCCTCTCTGCTCAGATCTACATCTGGGTGCAAGTCTTTGGCCAAATTCCTTTGTCTAGGAAACATACTTGATGATTAGCAGAGGCCCAATGTTCTAAAAACAGATGAACTGGAACAACTGTATAGAAAAAGAAAAGTTTTGAAAAGAACCTCCACCCCTACTTCTCTCCATTCACCAAAAAATTTATTTGGGGTGTATCATAAATCTAGATGTAAAACTTGGAACTATAAAGCTTCCTGAAGACTTGGAAGAGATTTACATGGCTTTGGGACAGGCAAATTTCACACATAGGACATGGAAAGCCCTCACTGTTTTTGGTGATTTAGGTTATTTATTGAAATAGGTTATTTATTCTGCCACATGCATTGAATTGGTAAACTGCATATTGATATACTTGCCAATCTGATATTTAGAATTTGATATTTGATACAGCCCCTTTCATATCTGAAAATCATATATCATTTTAAGTTTTTATTCAAATCCCAGTTACTTAACAGACAGTGTAATATTAGTTTCAGGTGTACAATGTAGTGATTCAACACTTCCATACGTCACCGGGTACTTCTTAATCCCATCACCTCTTTCACCCATCCAGCCCCACACTGCATTCTGGTAACCATCAGTTTGTTCTCCATAGTTAAGAGTCCCCTTCTTGGTTTGCTTCTCTCTCTTTTTCCCCTTTGTTCATTTGTTTTGTTTCTTAAGTTCCACATAATGAGTGAAATCATATGGTATTTGTCTTTTCCTGACTGACTTATTTCACCTAGCATCATACTCTCTAACTTCATCCATGTCATTGTGAATAAGATTTCATTCTTTTTCATGGCCGAATAATATTCCATTGATATATATACATACATATATACACACACACACACACACATACACACACACATACATATATATATAATCCTCTTTACAATCATCAGTCCATGGCCACTAGGGCTGTTTCCATAATTTGGCAATTATAGATAATGTTGCAATAACCATCCTAACCCTTTGAGTTAGGATTTTTGTATTCTTTGGGTAAATACCTAGTAATGCAATTTCTGGATTACAGAGTACTTCTTCTTTTAACTCCTTGAGGAACTCCATACTGTTTTCCAGAGTGGCTGTACCAGTTTGCATTCCCACCAACAGTGCGAGTGGGTTCGCCTTTCTCCACATCCCCGCTGACACCTGCTGTTTCTTGTGTCATTGATTTTAGCCATTCTGACAGGTGTGAAATGATATCTCACAGTAGTTTCAAAGGATTGTATTTCCCTGATGATGAGGGATGTTGAGCATTTTTTCATGTTTCTGTCTGTTGGCCATCTGGGTGTCTTCTTTGGAGAGATGTCAATTCATGTTTTCTTGACCATGTTTTAGTTGGACTATTCATTTTTTGGGTGTTGAGTGTGATAAGTTCTTTGTATATTTTGGATACTAACCCTTTATCAGGTATGTTATTTGCAAATATCTTCTCCCATTCTGTAGGTTGCCTTTTAGTTTTGTTAATTGTTTCCTTTGCTGTGCAGGAGCTTTTTATTTTGATGTCGTTCTAATAGTTTATTTTTGCTTTTGTTTCCCTTGCCTCAGGAGACATATCTAGAAGTAAGTTGTTACAGCTGAAGACACTGTATTTTCCCCATTGGATATTCTTTCCTGTTTTGTCAGAGATTCATTAACCATATAGTTGTGGGTACATTTCTGGGTCTATTTTTATGCCAGTCCCATCCAATTTTTATCACGATAGCCTTGTTACATAGCTTGAAGTGTTTAGTAATTGTGATGCCTCCAGCTTTGCTTTTCTTTGAAAATCCTAAATCTTAAAAAGTTTTCTCTTATTAGCATCCCCAGGAATATATCTTAAGGGCTCCTGGGTAAGAGGAAAAAATATTGTTATAAATGACATGATTAGGACAATTGCTGAAATTTGAATACGGAAGATTTAATTTTACTCTGGTTATTCAAGACAGTGTCCTCATTCTTAGGAACTCCATGATGAAATGTTTAGGAATATAGGGAATTTATCATGGCATTTGCTCTCAAAAAAGTTCAGGGAAAATATGAATACACAAATGAGCGAAAGAGATAGGGACAAGTCCCTAAATATTAACAATGGAGGAATCCAAGCGTGCAGCATATGGGCATTCTTTGTAGTTTTCTTGCAGTGATTCTGTAAGTTAGAATATTTTTTTAATTTTAAAAACTAAAGAAAGTTATTTCTGACACTGAATTGCAATTTCTCATTTAATGAGATCTATCCCTTTGGTTCTTTTTCTTTTTGTTATTTATTTTTGAGGGAGAGACAGAGCAAGAGTGGGGGAAGGGCAGAGAGAGAGAAGGAGACACAGAATCCAAAGACAGGCTCCAGGCTCTGAGCTGTCAGCACAGAGCCTGATGTGGGGCTCAAACCCACATACCGCGAGATCGTGACCTGAGTTGAAGTCAGATTCTTAACTGACTGAGCTACCTAGGCACCCCTGTTTTTTTAAGTTTATTTATTTTGAGAGAGAGAGAGAGAGGGAGAGAGAGAGAGAGAGAATAAGCAGGTGAGGGGCAAAGAGAGAGGGATAGAGAGAGAGAATCCCGCACTGTTAGTGTGGACCCCAAGGAGGGGTTCAAACTCATGAACTATGAGATCATGATCTGAGCCAAAATCAAGAGGGGGACACTTAACTAACAGAGCCACCCAGGCAGTCCTCTATTCCTTTGGTTCTAATTCTGCTCTTCATGTGATCTTTCTGCATAAATTGATTTTTCCCATTGTACTAGAATTTCAGACATTAGAATAATGGTATCACCATCCTCCCAAACTTGTTTTCACCAGGTGATCTGGGTTGGAATGTTACTTCCCTCCTGACTGTCATGGCTCCCTAGTCCCCCGGTCTCCTCTACTCAAGGTGGGCACACACACGTACCCATACACTGAGTGTAACATCCCACTTTGGAAATCTCCATCAGCTCCCACGTGGGCAGAGCCATCCATATGAATGGGCAAGGAGTTATTTTCTTTCCTGCAGAAAAAATACCTCAAGAATGTCCAGGGTTTCTCAATGCAACTGTGACTTAGCCTGTCACTGCTGCACTGGCAAAGAAAAACTGGGTAGCCAGGAATCGTCTCTTTTGGCAGTACTATGAGGCAAATACAGCCTTAGGATCTCACAACGCGTGGAAGGGGGAAGAAATGGCATAAAAGCCTGCTGTAGAAAGGTTGCTATGGTGTGATGTGTTTTTTTTTTTTTCCCACCCCTCTTTTCAGAGCCGGGGGCGGGGGGGGGGGGAAATTAACGATGCTGGGTTTCATCAGCTCTTTCTTAAGTGAATGAATGAGGGTTCACTGGAGAAAACGGCCTCACAAAATGAACGTATTCACATTTAAAGTGTGGACTGAGGGTGTGGAGTGCGTGAGACCCGCTTAGACTAGTCTGGTGCATGAAGCATTACCAAACCCTTGCCACGGTAGTGAAATGCCCCGGAAAGTTACTTTTATCACAACACCTCCAAAAGTGTTTGTGGGTGTGTTTCCATGGCCTAACTCAGGAGGGTTGAAATATAGCCAGCCTCCCGATTCTCAGCATAGAGTTCTTGCAGATTCTGTATTATAACAGAGCATTAGCACCATCTAAAGGCTATGCACCAAATGTCTTCACAATGTGAATGTTCCTCAACATGGTGTTTGCTAGGACCTTTGGGAGGGGGAGTCTGATGATATGAAACCGTCTGTCTCCCTAGAAGGAAGCAGGAGGCTCCTATTGCATGCTATGTGGCTGTGACCGTGACCTTCTTAGAGAGATGCGCACTTTCTGTAGGGCCTTGCCTGTTGGAAAGAGGAGGCCATGTTTATCAGAAGCTATGTTGCCGTGCTTCCTTACATAGGTGTCTGTTGTTCTTTAGCTCACCTGTCACTGAGTCTGGTCTGAACTGGGGAGTTGAATGGGAGCATTGGGGGGGTGGGGAGGACAGGGCGAGGGGCAGGAGGTTGGAGTGGCCATCCAGTAGCCATTCGCCTTCATGGGAGATATGGGAGCTCCATTCCCATGATGCTGTTTCCTAGGTTTGTGACCTAACCTTCTCTGAGCCTCTCATGCATAAATCAAAGCCCTTCAACTAGATTTTCTCTAAGGATCGCTCCTGTTCTACCATCAGTGTGACTCTGGGTTCGGGAAGGCCATGTCACGTGACCTGCTCCCATACCTCTACTTCTATCATTGTAGGGAGTGGAATAAAATGATCCAGACGGGCTTCTGTTATGGAGTTCTAAAGTCCAGCTGAGTTTCACCCAAACACTTTGGATTCAAGGCCAGGGAAATATTGACCTCAAGTTTCCTTGGAAGTTTACGAGGCCCCAGTGGTTAGCTGGAGTTTCTAGATTTCCTAGAAGCTCCAAAGAACCTCTCAGGAAGAGAGGCTAGTCTTTTAAAGGCTTGAGTGGTAGGAGGTTTTTAGAATAGATTGACCTTTGATCCTGACCCTTTGATGAGTCATTCTGGTGGGAATACGTCCAGTTCAAGGGTCGGTCCTAGGTGGGTGTGGGAACACAGGGTGGATGGAGCCAAGAGAAAAAGAATCTCAATCTACTAAGCAGAGCAGAGACATCTCTGGTCAGGGCGCCCGAGGCCCATGCCGATTGTGAGACTCAGGGCGAACAATTCGGTCTCTCTGAGCTTTGATTTTTCTCTGTGTGAAGCTCTGCTGACAATAAAGTTGTTGAGAGGATGAAATGAGATATTGCACTCATCGTGTCCAACAGACTACTCAATACATAGTCAATATTCCATGAGTCATGTCATCAGCTTATTATTTTGAAATCACCCTCCTGTTCGAGACCACACAGGGCACAAAGACAGGCTTAAGGTCCTTGCACATTGGCACAGACAGGCCCCAGTGGTAGATTCCAAGCCTCAGACCTAACAAATGCTTTCCAGCTTCCTCTGACGTGTAACTTAGGCTCTTGCTTTTTTTTTTTTTTAATGTTTATTTATTTTTGAGAGAGAAAGAGAGAGCACGTGCATGCACAAGCAGAGGAAGGGCAGAGAGAGAGGGAGACACAGAATCCGAA
Source organism: Suricata suricatta (assembly GCF_006229205.1). Classification (NCBI taxonomy): domain Eukaryota; kingdom Metazoa; phylum Chordata; class Mammalia; order Carnivora; family Herpestidae; genus Suricata; species Suricata suricatta. The sequence goes on from NC_043717.1 coordinate 36,257,732, forward strand.
GCAGGCTCCAGGCTCCAAGCTGTCAGCACAGAGCCCGATGCGGGACTCGAATTCGCGAACCACAAGATCGTGACCTGAGCCAAAGTCGGAAGCTCAGCTGACAGCCGCCCAGGCGCCCCCAAGGCTCTTGCTTTTATATTTCACAATGTTCTCTCTCCTCAGTGTTTCCTGAGAATATCTGCTATCGGACTGGCCTTTTTCCGGCATGATCCTGCTTCTGCATTTAGCCCAGGTGGCTTTGCTGTCAGGGCATTTGAAGTTTCCTTTGATGGCCGTGCAACTAAAGGACTCAATTATGAAGGAGCACTCGGCCTGAAAGTCTGCATTGCTCTCTTGTTTCCTCAAATACCCTTGGCATCTATCCAGGGCCTCAACGCACAAAAGCGAAAGGATGACCCGTCCACCCACCTACTCAATGACCTCCATCTCTTCCCAGCTATCTGCGGCTCACTGCCTTTGTTAGAAGGGAAGAGAGGAAAAGTGAGCTGGAGGGTGGGGGCGGGGGAAGGAAAAGGAAACATTGAATAGATTTTGCATGAAATATACCATATGTAAAATTTCTTTTAATTCTCAAAATGAACTATGCATGATCAGCAACTCCCTATGTTCCAGATTAGTCAAAGCAGGATTTTGATGAGCTCACTCCAGTTTTTTAATCCCTTATATAACACATCACCACACACAATGCACAACTCTCGAAAAGAAGAAAAGGTGAAATGGAGAAGCTCGGTAGGCAAAAATATAAGGTTTTTTAGTGGTGAAAATACAACAGATGTTTTAAAAGCTCTTTCATTTGGTTTTCTTTTTGCTTTTTAAATTTAAATTCTAGTTAGTTAACATACAGTACAATATTTGTTTCAGGAGTAGAATTTAGCGATTCATCACTTATGTACCACAGTACTCCTCATGAGCGCCCTCAGTTCCCGTCACCCATTTAGTCCATCTCCCACCCACCTCCCTCTGTCAGCCCTCAGTTTATTTTCCATTGTTTAGAGTCTCTTGTCGTTTGTTTCTGTCTTTCTTTTTTATTCTTCTTTTATTTTTTTAAAGTTTATTTTATATATTTTGGGAGAGAGAGAGAACATGAGCAGGGGAGGGGCAGATAGAGAGGGAAAGAGAGAGGGAGAGAGAGGGACAGAGATACAGACAGAATCCCAAGTAGGCTCTGCACTGTCAGTGCGGAGCCCAATGCAGGGCTCGAACTCACAAACTGTGAGATCATGACCTGAGCCAAAACCAAGAGTTGGATGCTTAACCAACTGAGCCACCCAGGCTCCCCCACCCCCTCTTGTCTTTTAAAAGCTCATTTAGACTGATGGTGAGGATAGTATCACATCTAGATTTGTCCAATCCGTACATTGTACACCTGAAATGAATGCAACATTGTGTGCTAACTATACTTCAATTTTTAATTTATTTAATATTTATTTACTTTTGAGACACAGAGAGAGACAGATCATGAGCAGGGGAGGGTTCTAGAGAGAGAGGGACACACAGAATTGGAAGCAAGCTCCAGGCTCTGAGCTACCTGTCAGCACAGAGCCTGACGTGGGGCTCCAACCCACGAACTGTGAGATCATGACGTGAGCTGAAGTCAGACTCAACTGACTGAGCCACCCAGGTGTCCCAATATACTTCAATTTTTAAAAACGAATCTCCTTTGCCTTGAGAAGAGGTGTTAGAGCGTGTGTGTGTGTGTGTGTGTGTGTGTGTGTGTGTGTGTGTATAGAGTATTCGTGATATGGGAAGAGATTTCCATAATCTGGTCTAAACAACTGAGTAGGGCAAAGCATAAGTCATTTATTCCGGATCCCATACTTGGTTAGAGTGAGGAGCACATTTGGGTTTCATGACTCCCAGAGTATTTCTGGGCAAAGCCACACTGATACTGAAGTCTCTGAAATGTCCCAGCAACGATTTCTTGCCAGATTCTAAGCTGGTTCGTTCATAATTTGCGGGGCCCATCCTCTCTGATCTTGTTCTGAGACTTTTCCACTGTATTTGCTGTGTTTCTCAGGGATTTCGGTACATCCCTAAAATCTCAAAAATGATATGTAGTTTGAATTGCTATGCACTGTGAGTGTAAAATAAGCACCCAATTTCAAAGACTTGGTACGACAAAAATAAAGTAAAATATCTCATTAGTGGGTTTTCCTATCAATTACATGATTAAACGATAATATTCAGGGTATACTAGATTAAGTAAAATGTGTTGTCAAATTTGATTTTATCTGTTTATATTTATTTTTTGTTTTAATTTTTTAAGTGTTTATTTTTGAGAGCGAAAGAGAGCACTAGTGGAGGAGGGACAGAGACAGGGAGACACAGAATCTGAAGCAGGCTCCAGGCTCTGAGCTGTCAGCACAGAGCCTGATGCAGGGATCGAACCCCTGAACTGCGAGGTCATGATCTGAGCCTCCCAGGCACCCCTATAGTTACTGTTTTTAATGTGGCTACTACAAAATTTAAAACGATTTATGTGGTTCACATTACATTTCTATCAGGTGACATAAATTTAGGTAATATAGGATTGTAATTTCCCATTTCAATTTGATATTCTACCCTTTGCTCAACTCCAAGACTTCCTACAAAGGTGTCGGACTCTGGGTAAAAGACTGCTGTTTTGGATAAACAGGAATTAATGCAAGAAAGAAATGATTCAGGTGTGCTATTGATTAGCACAGCTTAGTAGAAATTAATGTAAGGAGTAAATGATTTCGATGCCTAAGCTTGTACTATTTATTATCATCCTCCCGTCCTAGGGGTGGGGCATATAGTCCCCTGCCTGTCCGGTGTCCTCAAATTTAAATTTTTAAAAAAATTTTTAGTGTTTTTTATTTATTTTTGAGAGACAGAAAGAGACAGCGCAAGCAGGGGAGGGTCAGAGAGAGAGGGAGACACAGAATCCGAAGCAGGCTCCAGGCTCTGAGCTAGCTGTCAGCACAGAGCCCGACACGGGGCTCGAACCCACAAACCGTTAGATCGACCTGAGCCAAAGCGGGAGGCTTAACCAACTGAGCCACACAGGCGCCCCTCAAATTTAAATTTAATGAAACAGGAACCTTCATGAATTACTTTCAGCAGGCCAGTACTCAGACCATGCTTCAGACTAGGTTTGCTAAGTCAAACATGTAAGAGGAATCGTTATGTAGTGGGAAGGGGAGAGCGGGGGCCGGAAAGGGAGGAAGGGAGAGAGGAAAGTGTTTCGGAGGATAACTGGATAATTAGAAGATAAGAAGGTTATACATTTATTTTGGAGTAAATTAATTTCCCAGAAAAAGTACTGAGAACTTTGCACATTTCATTGCTTTGGTTGTTTCCCGAGAAACCTGATTCAGGGGCACAGGAGAGCAAATCAAATGATCTAATAGGTAGTGTGAATGTAATTTTAAGGCAGGACAGCCAAACTAAAAATTGAGCTATAAAATAACAGCCAGCTCTGATTTATTTCTATCAATGTAGTGCTATAACCAAAAAAAAATCTAAAAACTTTTTATTACAGAGTCATATAACGAGAAATCTTAAGAATGCATGTTTTTTGCTGGGAAAAATACGGGGAAGCGTAATGTGCCAGTTAAGCAAAGCTATATTTGAGAAGTTACAGCTTGCTGGAGCTATGAATGTGTAATGCAAATAGCAGTTGATACTTATGAGAGCTTTTTGGTGTCAGATATGGTTCTAGATTTCTAGACATCACCTCTTAACTCAATTTAATCCTCATAACAGTACCCTGAAGTTTTTACATACGTACAGAGGCAGAATCCAAGGCACTAAAAGGCCAAATAACTTGTCTGAAAGTCAAATGGTCCCAAAACAGCAGAGCAGAGATGTGAACTCGGGCAGTCGGCCCCAGAGTTTATGCTCTTTCTTAATTTTTTTAATGTATGTTTATTTTTGAGAGAGAGAGAGAGAGAGAGAGAGAGAGAGAGAGAGAGAGAGAGAGAGAGAAAGAGAGAGAAAACGAGTGGGGAAGGGGCAAAGAAAGAGGTAGACATGGAATCTGAAGCAGGCTCCAGGCTCCTAGCTGTCAGCACAGACCCGAACGTGTGGCTCGAACTTACAAACTGCGAGATCCTGACCTGAGCCAAAATTGGGCATTCAACCGACGAAGCCACCCACGCACCCAATGCTCTTAACACGCAACAGTATGTGTGCTGAGCACTCGAATTAGTTAGTGAAAGTGGGTGAATGGTCAAGTCAAAATCTTAGGATGTTCGTTTCAAGGACAATAGTCAAGAATGCTTTTGCATTGTTCAAGAGAGACTGTCAGGCAAGAAGAATTGAGAACATTGCATTGGCCAATGGCGTGAGTAATGGTTGAGCAGTCAGAAGACACAGAATCGAAGACTTCTATGAAAGGAGAGAGGCGAACATCTGGCCTTCCATGCCCAGTGTTGATGTTAGTACTACGGTTTCTTGTGGCCTCTTCCAACAGCAGGTACCTAAAAAGTTGTGAATCACAAATGTTGTTGTGGAATCAAATAAGGGAAAGGGAATGAGATTGCCCCAATGCGAAAAAGGGCATAATTGGACTCTAAGATTATGGAAAAACACACTGCTGGTGTAGACCAAAATAGAAGAGAATGCGTTGTGAAGAATTCAGTTATTTAAAACCATAAGCACGGTTTAGAATGTCAGCTCTGACAAGGAGAGAACTTACCTCTTTAAATTTATTTCCATAGCACATATGCACTTACAAATACTTGACATACGCTTTGCAAGGATGATGGCGGTACTAGTTCTCGTGATCATTTTGAAGATATTAACCTCAAAGTCGGTCCGGAGGATTAAATGAGATAAAGCAGAGAAAGTGCTCATCACAACGTCTGCTTCATTATCTGCTGTGATTCTAGGTTGATGATGATGATGGTGGCCCTAAAGGGTCCTGTCCAACTCTCAACAACTTTAAAATAGAAACATTCAAGTTAACATGTTCGTCTAACACTGGGACCCTGAAGCGATTAAAATGATTACAGCCGAGGGTGATAGGGTTTTAAAATCATAAGCACAGTTTTGGCCTCATGTATAATGTGGAATGTATTTATTTTCTCCAGATGTTTATATAAGGATAGTACATTCTCTGACGTTCTATTGGGTTAAGGTCCTGTGCGCTCTGTGTCCGTGCTGTTATCCAAGTTTGCTAATGAGGACTGATATTCCGCCACAAAGGGATTTGGAGTTCCTTTTTGTTCTGTCCACACGTTTCAGGAAAAAGAAAAAGAGGGTGTTTGGAAATCGCAAAGAAAGCACAGACTTTAAGTTCAAACGTCAACTTCCGGTTTCTTATCTGCAAGATTTTTGTCATCATTAACTTACCCCATAAGGGTATTCTGAAAACCAGACGTGCAAAAGCTATACAAATGTTAGAGTTATTACCTAAAGTCATGTTTCTCCTTACTTTTATAATGGCTGCTTAATTTTTTTAAACGTTTATTTATTTTTGAGAAAGAGAGAGAGAGAGTGAGCTGAGGAGGAGGAGAAAGAGGGACAGAGGATCTGAAGCAGGCTCTGTGCTCTCAGCAGTGAGCCCAATGAGGGGCTTGAACCCATGAACCGTGAGATCACAACCTGAGCCGAAGTCGGACGCTTAACCGACAGCCACCCAAGTGTCCCTAAAATGGCTACTTAAAACCAACCACATAAGGTCATTGGCTTGGTGGATTATCACTTATTATAGTTACCTCTCGGCCCCTCTAGCCTGGGCACATATTAAAAGCAAGGCTATGAGTTTTTCACCTCAAATCTCTCCAGCATTTAGCACTCTAGCCGACGTGTAGTAGGTGCTGGCATAATATGTTGGGACTATGCCTTCACAGGAAGCACAAACATTGATTTGAACCCCACATATTATACGCCACGCATGTAACGAGACTAGACGGCTTAAATGCACTTGTCTCCTTTATATAGGCCAATGAAATATGTAAAAATTACTGCTGTTGGCTTGGTTCCTGAGCTGAGGTGGTGCTTGCAGTGCAAGTATTGATTAGGGATCGGCACTTAATCAAGCTTGGAAGCAAGAGGGAGAAGCCAGCTCGAGCACACAGAGGAATAGAGCTAATGGGCGTCAATCAACTCGGGGCCAGGTCCGGAGCCAGGACTGCCTGCTAGCGCTGTATTTCATCAGGCTGGGGTAGCCAGGCTCTTACACCCCCACGTCCATCAGTCATTGGGTACATGCCCTTGGGCAAGGTGACTCTATAGCTAAGGCAGTTCCTGAAGGGATTGACAGCTGAAGGCACAAATCCTTCCTTGGAGTATGCCCATGGTCCCCATAGTCACCTGATTTAAAAGGTTCTGTCTGGGGTGCCTGAGTGGCTCAATCAGTTAAGCGTCCGACTTTGGCTCAGGTCATGATCTCACGTTAGTGGGTTCAAGCCCCATGTCAGGCTGTGTGCTGACAGCTCAGAGCCTGGAGCCTACTTCCGATTCTGGTCTCCCTCTCTCTCTGCACCCCCTCCACCCCCCGCTCATGTTCTGTCTCTCTCTGTCTCAAAAATAAATAAAAAACATTAAAAAAATTTTTTTAAAGGTTCTGTCTACCACGGGAGAAGATGGTGTTAATATTTGAGGGCACAGAATGACTTTAATGAATGGGAAATTTGGAATTACATTTTTTTCTTTAAAAAATGTTTATTTTTGAGAGAAAGGGAGAGAATCCTAAGCAGGCTCCATGATGCCAGCACTGAGACTGACACAGGGCTCGAACTCACAAACTGTGAGACCCTGACTTGAGTTGAAATCAAGAGTCGATGCTTAAAGACAGAGCCACCCCGGCACCCCCAGAATGACATTCCCAACTGAATTAAAGAAAAGGCCTCTGCCCTTTCAGATTTAGGGTAGAACACACCAAAACATTTCATTAATGTCGTGAAGATTTCAAGGAAAATATTGACTTGCTGGTATATGATATTCTCCCATGAAATACCGTCCTTCGGCAAGTAGTTGCTGGGAAGCCATTTTTGCACTCAGACAGGCATTACTAAGCAAAATGCTGCTCCCAGCATGTAATGATAACAGTTACCGGCAGGACCTCTCTTCCCAGATCCATGCCTCTCCACTTTTCCAGTTCCTGGAGAGAATGGCCATGTCTACCCACCATGATGTGGCTGCACCGCAGGGTCCTGAAAAGGACAGCATCCACAGGATAGGCTGATTGTTTGCATATAAGCCTTACCATCTGCCTGACCCCCATGCATTTGGTGTTCCAAATTGGGCAGCTCGCTTGCTCAAGCGTGTCTGTTTCAGCAGGGCATGAAGAAGGGGCCTAAAGCATGTCTGTACCTTAATTCCTCCAACATCCCAAGGAAGAAATGAACATACTCAGTCACCCAGGCATAATGTGGATGCAGTCCACTCTCCCTAATACAAAATAATGCATTGGGTGGATTAGCAAGCACTTGATTTAGAAAAAAAAAATCAACCAGTATTTCCTTAGGGCCAAGAGGGGCTCATTTGTCCTTCATTCTAAGCATCCAGGGAAAGTTCAGAAGCTTACATGAATAAGAATTAAGAGATCGGTCTGGGAAACTCAAGAAAATCGATTTGGTCCCTAATCCTCTCTATCTTCCAGGGCGGTGTTAGCTCACCATTATTAAATGCTTGTAAGTGATGAGGGTAAAATCAGTTTACCAGAGTCTTGTCTTCCACTGTCATGGAAGATCATACACATTTTGGTAGGTGTATGCTACTAAGATCATAACATACTTTGATCTCCCTTTATCCACGCATAGCAAATGGGGAAGATGGGTGGACATTTCTCAGGCATTCCAGGGGTAATGTTTTTAACTGATCAATGTTTTCATTTGGTTCTCTCTCAATCCTTAGGGGTAGGCATTAAAACAAGGCTAACTATGTTTAATTTTTTAAAGACATAATACAAATTCCATAGTAACCCAATATCCAATAATGTCTAAATGCTCTCTGTTCCCAGCGCTATTTTGAGCTCTTTAGGGAAAATATTCTTTTTCCTCTGTCTCAGCCTTGATATGCCCCATTAAACTTCACTGTGTCTCTCTCATTTGTTGCACAACTGGGTGAGGTCCGGGCTTTCTGCAGGTCTTCATATGCTCATGTTTAGTGAGAGAAGGGGACAGATGCTCTTTAATAGCTCTCCCAATGGCACTGTTCTTTGCTTCTCTTGTGTTCCGAGCATGGTCTGCCCATTTCCATGGGGGAAGCTTTGACAATAGACTATGTAATGGGATTTGAAAGGAATATTTTCTATGGCTTCCAGGGAATTTGGAAAACATGAGTCACGTAACTGCCCACTCTAGTCCCAAATTGGTAGTAAGGAAATAAAAACTGGAGATGGGGTCATATGACTCTCAAAGCAAATTGAACTTTCAAAGCCAGAAGAGAACTTTTAAGGCTAGATGTATTATTTGCACTTTCTGATTAGCAACATGAAAGAATAGCTATAAATGTGAACATCAGTTAATACTCTTGTGATCAGTTAAGGATTATAACCATGCGATTTAGGTATTAAATTTAATTCTTTTTTATGACAAAATTTCTTTTTATGTAATGGTCTGAATTACCATTTCACATTTGCCTTCACAACGAGTAGACCTCTAATTAGTCAACTGCCTGGCCCTGTCACCATGAAGGTTAAGATCAAGGTCAAGGTTTAATAGCGTTAGTTTTATTCTGTTCCAAAGTCACCAATACAAATTTAACCCTGCTGGCTTTCTAAAAACCATGTGAGAGCTAAGCCCAGAGAGTGTACAAAGCCATCATCTCGACAAGAAAAGTAATTCACAAGTTGGTTGTGCTAACAGTGGGGTGTGCTGTCATCGCCGGTGAACCAAGGCAGCATGGGGTCAAGGTTACCCTGGAAATGGAGTCACCAGTCTAGGGTAGTGGTGTGGACACAGCACTATGCTAGCACCATGACAATTCTCTTAAGGCTCAGGAGTATAATTGGGCCTGGGCCACTGGACCGTTCATGACACAGAAAGCAAGGTTGGTGAATTATTTGTCCTTCTGTCTCTTCAGACCTCATTTATGGATACTCGTTCTTTCCTGAGAAAATTGAAGACATTAAAAAACAGATGACTTCAGGGTACCTGGGTGGCTCAATCGGTTAAATGACTCGATTTTGGCTCAGGTCATGAACCTGAAGTCAGCGAGTTCGAGTCCCGCATCGGGCTCTCTCTCCCTCCCTTTCTCTCTGCCCCTCCACCCCAAATAAAGATATAAACTTCAAAAACATTGACCTCTATTCCATCCCATAGTGCCCAAAGAAGCCAGACTTCATCAGATTTTATGCTCATTCAACAAGCTAAATTCTGAAATTAAAGCCAAGTTCCCTAAGCCTCCATACCCTAGTATATTGACTTAAAAAAAAAAGTCCTCACCATGCATTCTAGAACCCTCTCTCTTTTTCTGGACCTCCCTCCAGACACACACAGACACACACACACAGACACACACACACACACACACACACACACACCAAAGAGGATGCATTACAATAGGATATTTACTAGGAAAAAACAATACTTAACACAGTCAAAATTTTGAAGATACTGTCTTTTTATTTCACAACATGGGAATAACTCAAATTTTGAGTCTCAAGGACCAAAATACAGTTGAGCCAAATAGTCAGAGGATGAGTCAGGCTGCCGTTGGGACAGCAAGCTTCACACGGACAAGTGGATGGTGGAGAACGATGCCCACAACATGGCTAAAGCTATAGCACACCCACAAATAGATTCATACTTGGTTGTCTAATTTGCATGCATGAGTAGAGTGCATTCTCCATGCGCTAGTACATATATGCCTTTTTCAAAGTCAGTGCAGGATCCGTATTTGTGCGGCTCTTTAGATGTTGGCTCCCTTACACAATTTCACCAGGAGTTATCTGCAGGAGCCTTCAGTTGGCCAATCCCTTATGCCACCTTTACTTCCCAAAAGTCATTTCGGCATAATATTTGTCGCTTTCAGTAGCTTCTGCGTCACATAGGAGAATCCGAGTGTTAGTTATTTTAATGTTGGTTAGCAGGCTGCAAGTGGGCCTGGCTCTGGGCATCCACACGCTCGGTGCCCGCAGTGTGAAATTGGTAACTTTTCTCAGGGACGGCAATCTGAGACCAGATGACAAGATAAAACCCAGGGTAAAACCAAAGCCAGAAGGCATCACAGAAAGAGCGGGCCTTTTCTGCTTTCCGGGGCAAATGCTTCCCCAACGCACCAAACTGCGACAGCCTGACCCACGCTGGCATGGGGACCCACGTTCCCCACTAAAGAATGCTGTCGTGCTGAAAACCTAAACAGCATTCAGCGACAAGGGCGGGGGGGGGCGGGGGGAGAGATGCTTGAATCTGAAAAGGAACCAAAAGAAATTGTACGAGGGAAAGGAGATGGGGATGGGAACCAAATTCCCAGAGCATCTCTCTCTCTCTCTCTCTCTCTCTCTCTCTCTCTCTCTCTCTCTCTCTCTCTCTCTTTCTCTCTCTCTCTCTCTCTCAGCAAGCATGGAGAGTCTTTATTACTAGAATATGCAGAATCCTGTGGGAATTGCTGCATCTTTTTCTTTCCTCCTTAACTCTTGTCTTGCCAGTCCTTCTCCCTGGCTGGTTGAACTGTCTCGGCGAGGGACAAGGTTGTCCCATCCAGAAGCCACTGAGCGGCAGGTCTCAGGAGCCACACTCCTCACAGTGACAGGAGAGAATGTACCGGTAGGTGGCCGTGAGCCTCATGCCCCCGGAGCAGCGCAGCCGCAATGCTTTTAGCTTGGAGGTCTGGGGCCGGCAGCAGTGACAGGAGGAGCGGAAAGGCTGCTTGAGGACAGTGCTGAAGGACACCAGGGGCTCAGAGCGCGACGCCTGGCTGCAGTGCCCCTCGCACCTGGCCAGAAGCACCATCTGGGGAGAGAAGGGAAATGGTTACCCTGTGGGGGTGCCCAAACCCCAGCGGGGCCTTGCAGCTTTCTGACACCCATGGATGGCCCCGTTGGCTGAGGGTCCAACTCTGGCTCAGGTCATGATCTCACGGTTCGTGAGTTCGAGCTCCATGTTGGGTTCTCTGCGGTTGGCACAGAGCCTGCTTCAGGTCCTTTCTCCTCTCTCTGACCTCCTCTTCTGCTTGCACTCTTTCTCTCTCTCAAATAAAAAGGAAGAAAGAAAGAAAGGAAGGAAGGAAGGAAGGAAGGAAGGAAGGAAGGAAGGAAGGAAGGAAGGAAGGAAGAAAGAAAGAAAGAAAGAAAAAGAAAGAAAGAAAGAAAGAAAGAAAGAAAGAACCATCTGGCAAACTTGTTTTTAAAACGTCAGCACTCAGATCCCATCTCAAATCAACTGAATTAAAATCCTTGGGGACAGAGCCCCAGCTGTCATGGGTTTCAAAGTTCTTCAGGTGATTCCCAAGTGCACAGAGGGTTTGGGACCACTGCATGAGGCCCACCACCATGATGGGCAAATAAAAATGCAGGGCGCCTGGGTGGTCCCATTGGTTATGTGTCCAACTTCGGCTCAGGTCATGATCTCACGGTCCATGGGTTTGACCCCTGCATTGGGCTCTGTGCTGACAGCTCAGAGCCTGGAGCCTGTCTTCAGATTCTGTGTCTCCCTCTCTCTCTGCCCCTCCCTTGCTCATATTCTGTCTCTCAAAAATAAGTAAACATTTTAAAAAATTGAAACAAGAGAATGAAACAGAAACAGGGTACGTCTGGGCTTATATACACTTCTGGGCTTATATACACTGAAGGAGCCTGAGATTTGCACAATCACATCTTAGAGTCATTTATGGCAAAGTAACCGTCTGACCATCACCATTTCCAAAGGTAGGTTGGGATGACAGTAAACCTTGGGCTGAAGGAACAGAGGCTGTGTGTTCTTTATAGTGCCTCTTTTTTTTTTTAATGTTTATTTATTCTTGAGATAGAAAGACAGAACATGAGTGGGGGAGGGGCAGAGAGGGAGGGAGACACAGAATCTGAAGCAGGCTCTGCACTCTGTGCTTACAGCACAGAGCCCGACGTGGGGCTCGAACTCACAAATCCTGAGATCATGACCTGAACCAAAGTCAGATGCTTAACTGACTGAGCCACCCAGGTGCCCCTACAGTGGCTCAACCTGGCTTTAGTAAAAAGTCTTCTTTAAGAATCTAATGAAAAGTACCAAGGTTATCCTTAGAACAATGGGTGTAAGCACACACTCAATATTTTGCATACAGCTCACTGGGATGGAGTAGAAGCTCATTTATGTCTCCATACACAAATCCCGGAATCCTGGGACTGGCAGTCAAGGGTAGGGTCGGGTGGGCAGCTTGATTTACTAAGAATTAAAAAAAGGGGCACTGGGGTGGCTCAGTTGGTTAAGCATCTGACTCTTGATCTCGGCTCAGGTCATGATCTCATGGTTTGTGAGATGGAGCCCCGCATCAGGCTCTGAGCTGACAGTGTGGAGCCTGCCTAGGATTCTCTCTGTCCCTCTTTTCTCTGCCCCTCCCCCCTCATGCACGTTCTCTCTTTCTCTCTCAAAAATCAATAAGCATTAAAAAAAAAACAATTAAAAGAAGGAAATGGCCTGCTCATCTTTCTGTAAGGAAGACAAGATGACTTCTGGTAACTATAGATGATTATCATCATTATCGAAGAAGATGCTTGGGTGAATCCAACAACAGGATATGAGGTACTTGGAAGCATCCAACTGGGCTTGATGAAGTTGGAGTAGGACCTATTGATTTATTTTCTCTGAAAGATCACAGAGGCAGAGTGGAAATGACAGCTATACGCCATCTTGGTTTTATGAAAGCTTTGACGCCATCCTGCCTGCTCTTCACATTGATTGGCAAAACAAACAGGATCTGAAACAGCTTTTGAGAGATTATGCCATAAATCAGCAGTACACGGGCCAGTCTTTGGTGCCCACTCCATCCTTCTAATAAGAGGGATTCCAAAGGTCTTCCTCAGGCCCTTCTCCCCGCACCTGCCGGTACATGGGAAGAGCCCTCTGACGCCTCGCTTAGGAGGTTTAAATGTGCTCATGTCTGGGGCACCGGGGTGGCTCAGTCAGTTGAGCATTCGACTTCAGCTCAGGTCTGATCTCACAGTTCACGAGTTTGAACCCCACATAGGGCTCTTGCAGACAGCTTGAAGCCTCGAACCTGCTTTGGATTCTGTGTCTCCTTCTCTCTTTGCCCCTTCCCTGTTTATTCTCTCTCTCTCTCTCTCTCTCTCTCTCTCTCTCTCTCTCTCTCTCAAAAATAAACATTAAAAAAAATTTTTTTAATGTGCTCGTCTCTAATGCGGGTCATCTATTAGGCAGATTAAGCAATATTTAGAGTTCACCTTCCCAAACGGAAGTCTTCAGAGATCCAATTTCAGTCCAGATGAATATAGTAAACCTGTGTCAACAGATTTAATTCAAAGGGGCACAGACATGGTGGCGCAGTATACTCAAATGATGCAAATGCAGGTGAACTGAATGTAGACCTGGAATGACCATTGAATTAGCAGTGTCTATAAAATGACCAGGTGAGCAATGTTGGGCCATTGGTAGAAGCACTAACCTGACCGTGATTCCACTAAATGTGTTCGAGGGTCTCATGCTCTACCTTCAGCTCTTTCTGAAGGACAAGAACTCCAGCACTGAAGACCCTGACCACCTCCAATGGACCCATCTCTCTCTGGAGCTGGATTTTTGAGCAAGGAGAATGCACAGACATGTCCCATAAACACATTCAATGGCTTCCTCCAGCCTTCAGAATAAACCCCCAAATCCTAAAAGAGTATTAAGACCTTCCATGACCTGGATTTCACATCTTTCCAGTCTCACTTATAACTAGTAACTATTCTCATTGTCATCACCCACTCCCTGTTCTGATAAAGCTTAATCAGTTAGGAATTCAGGGAACTGCCCTGAATTTCCCTGCTTCTTGCCTTCCCTCATGTCTTTCCGCTCTCAGGAATGCCCTTTCTTTTCAGCTCTGCTTCATGAAATCCCAACTATCCCCCATTGCCAAGTTCAGATACCCTCTCCTCGAAGAAGACACTACAAAACAATATTTGGAGCCCTTGACGGTCTCGGCATATAGATCCCATCACAGAGCTGGAAATGATATAAAAGTCTAGCTCCGTTTTATGAATGTGTGTTGGAGAGGTACGGCCTGAAGCTGGGAAGGTAAGGTCGAGAAACGAGTGGGCGTTATGGAATGAAAGGGATAAATAATCTGCTTTCTCACCTCTTCCAAGCCAGAGCTTCTCAAACTATAACGTGCCTGTCAATCAGCTGGGGCTCTTGTTAAAATGAAGCTTGTAATTAAGTAGTTCCGGCTGAGGCTGGAGATTCTGTGTTTCTGGAAAGATTCTGGTTGGTGTCGGTACCACTCACGTCCACACTTTGCGTAGCAAAGTGATAAAGTCTGACAGGTTCTGCACTAGATGGGTCACTAGATAGCAATCATTTAGCCAATAGCAGTAACAGTAGCTAACATTTATAGAGTACTTACAACCTTTATAATCGCATTTCCTCCTTGTAACATTCCGATGCTGAGGTACTATTATTATCTGGACTGTTATTACAGAGGAGGAAACCAAGGCTTTAGAAAGTTTAAGTTGCCCAAACTCACATATCAGGTGAAAAGCAGAGCTGGCATCAAACCCGGGTCTGTCTAAAACCACCCCCCTGGTTTAAATCACTATTATGTCCTGCCTCCTGATATTAAAATGTTTCCCGGACCCATGAGCCAACTCACACCCTTCTTCAATCTGCTTTGACCTACTCCTGGGATCCCTAACGATAGCATAGGAGTCTGAATTTTTCCTTATGAACTTCTTGGGATATAGCACCACCACTTCCAGGCTTATTCAGAGCTGACTCGTGAAAGGGCACTCTTAAATAACATCTCCCCCACAATTAAGACCCTCCCCCAGTTCCATCCTCCAGTAATCTGGGGACTCCTGGCGACTCCCACGAATTTCTTGGATGGTACCACACGGTGTCTAGCTCCTTAACCAACTCACCCTTCCGCTCAACAAACCGTTGCCACCTTCAAACACCAGTTCACCTGCCAAAATCCAGTTTGCGGCCAATGCACACCCCTCCTGCCTGGGTGACTTGGCTGTGTTTTACTAACATGGGAAGACTCCTCTGCACTTGGCACTTAACGGCTCTTAACAGAGCATCTGCACTGCTCCTTCATGAAATCATGAAATGAGCTTCTTTTGACAACAAACCCACATGCGGTTCCACCATTAAAGGAGAAGATTTTAACAGTTCATTATTGCTCACGACCTTCTATTGACTCCTGTGGGTGACAGATACACGTGATCTGCTTTTGGCGCCATTTAATTTTTGCTCTCTTAGGTTCTCTAAACAAGTGGCCTGATTCTAGGAAGCTAGGCAGCTTCTCCTTGATGTCCCCTCCCCCCATTAGAGTCACTTGGCTCCAGCTGGATGTGGTCAGTTCCTTCTAATACCAGCAGAGCTGTGGGGTTCCCAGAATTGGTCATTGACGGGATCCTTCATATTCTAATCTGATTTCCATGGGCTGAGGCTAAGAGTAATGAAAGGTAGTTGGATAATAATAACAGGAGAGCGATGATGATAACATATAGCATGTGTCGAACATTTATGAGGCTCCAGGCTCCGGGCCAAGCCCTTCACACGCAATCTCATTCTTAACAACCATCTCAAAAGGTAAGCCTTCCCCATTTTACAAACGAAGAAATGAAAAGGCTGAGGGTGAAGTCCTGGCCTGGAATCACGTGGCTGTTTAACGGAGGGTCAGAATGCTGAACTAAGACAACATCATTCTTGAGCCCTCCGTCCTAGCCATGATAGTCAGCCTATCAAGCCCCTGTCAACCTCATAGGTTGCTCAAGGCGGTCATGGGCAAGTTCAGCCTACACTGTGAGGGTTGTATCCTGCTGTGATTCCTGGGTCCCCACCAAGGATTGCCCTTGGAGACTGGCCATACTTCTTGGGCAGTTATGTCTCTTGCTATCTTCTGAGTGAGAGAAAACCTGAACACAGATGGTTTTCATCACTCCTTATTGAAAGATTCTTACGGTTGCCAAAGCCATGTTCTTCCTCTGTTGTGTGGAACACCTGTGAATGCCTGGCTCAGGCCATGACTGACTAGGTATCTTCATCAGTTTCAGAATAAAGTTTCAGATGGGGCGCCTGGGTGGCTCAGTTGGTTAAGCATCCAACTCTTGATCTTGGCTCAGGTCATGATCTCACAGTACATGAGTTCAAGCCCTGCATTGGGCTTTGCACTGACAGTGCAGATCCTGCTTGGGATTCTCTCTCCCTTCTCTCTCTGCCCCTTTCCTATTCTCTCTCTCTCTCAATAAGTAAATAAACTTTAAAAAAAAAACTTAAAAAAAAAGACTTTGCACACAGAACATCCTATGCTAGAATAGGACTTTGGTTATTTTGCCTCAGTTAAGTGAGAAAACTTTTTTTTGTGCCTTTTTTTTCAGCAGTGAACACGACATACCCTTTATCCTCCCAGCACCTCCCATTTCTGCCCTCCCCAGCATCCCAGTAAATGACTATTCAGCTCATCTCCAGGCACCCAGGTCAACCCCCAAAGGGTCTGTGCCCGGCTAGACCCAGCTGAGGGTGTCAGCAAGATAGTAACCAGAGGGACAAAACAACATGGGGAGTGATGGAATCCGGTCCCCTTCGCTCTGGTCACAACTCAAACTGACACGAAGCCTTTGCACAGAGAGCATTTCCCTTCCCTCTATCCCTCATTTGCTTAAAAGCATGACGACGGTAAAAAAGAGTTGTCTTCTTTTCCCCCTGATTTTGGTGACTCCAGGACAGGTCACGGGGCCTATGCATAGAGGGCAATCACTATAAAAATCATTCCTTAAAAAAACAGAAAAACAAAAAAACAAAAACAAAACCAAAAATCCTGGGGCGCTTAGGTGGCTCAGTCGGTTAAGTGTCTGACTTCAACTCAGGTCATGATCACACAGTTTGTGGGTTCGAGTCCCACGTCAGGGTCTGTGCTGACAGCTCAGAGCCTGGAGCCTGCCTCGGATTCTGTGCCTCCCTCTCTGCCCCTCCTCCATTCTCTCTCTCTCTCTTTCTCAAAAATAATAATAAACATTAAAAATACAAAATAAAAAAAAAGAAGTCCTATCTCCCCAGGAGTTGATTGTGTTATAAACTCAGTATTCCGGACCCTATTTCTTCTCCCACAGTATGTGTTTCGTGGGTGGTCCTAGGAGAGGCCCGGGATCCTAGCAGCTCCTTCCCAATCCTGAGGCTTAGCCCTTGGCATGCCAGGCCCCTTCGCCTCTGGGAATTTTCTCAGGCTTTGTCCCCTCGAGTGTCCTTCTCCTTGTGCCTGTGCTCCTCCAGAGCTCAGACAACCATCTGCTCCGGTCCCATGTCCCTGCAGGGCCATCTCCCGAATTGCTCAACTCAGACTTCACAGGCCTCCCCTACTAGCTTGTTTTCCTGAAAACCCTCTCCCTGGCTCACATCCAGAACCTGCTCCCCAACCTCCCTCCACTACCGCCCTCCTCCACTCACCTGGGAAGGGAGGTCAGACAGCAGGATCTGTCGCTCTTCTCCTTTGATTCCCACTCTTAGCACCCAGTGTGGTGGCTTACATTTACTTTGCTCTTCAGCACACTCCCCCCACCCCCGCCAGGTTTCTGTGCTAAACAGGAACCACAATGAGGTTCGTTTTCCTAATCCTTTAAGGCTGTCCGAGTTATTGAGGTCTTAGTAGTGACTGAAATAGAAAAGTGAGTCTGAGCACCTGTCCTGTTTATAACTTCATCATCAAGACCACGACATCATTTATTAACGTCTGTGATATGCCAGACCCCGTGCCGAGTGCTTGGCAAATATCATCACCAATTCCCATCCATACCCCACCTTCACATAGGCAGCATTAGCTATGTGGACAGCTTCTGTCCCCTAACCACTGACCTTCTGTCTGTTTGCTCCAGAGCCTTTACTCAGAATTCTTTCAGAGATTGTCAGTGAACTTGCCAGTCCCAGGATCCTTTGTCCCCAGTCCAAGGTCTTGTCATCCCTGAAAGCTACCAGGCATGTCCTAATCCGTGACCTCACTGACCTCCTTGCTGGACCGTGGTGGCCAGTCTGGTCTGCCTTACTCCATCTCAGCCCTTTCCTGAATTGTTAGGCGGCAGGCGACAGACCTCTGGAACTCAGGACTGAAGGGGGGGGGGCGCGAGGGAAGTGGGTAGACAGTCTCATGGGAGGCTCCCAATATTATTCTTATTTTCTAGACACATTGCTGAGTATAAATCATTATTTCCAGTGGCTCCAAAGCTGGGCCTGGACTTCTAAATAGTGGCTTCTCCATTCTACTAGCATTTCTCCAACAGGATGGTCCCAGCAGTTGAAAGAGACACACACTGTCACTCCAGGACTCAATGAGCAATCTATGCTGAATACGTTTTTAAGGTTTCCATTTTTCCTACTGGTAAAATGGGATCGCTAGTGCCTTCCAACACGGGTGTGCTGGCAATGATTAGATCATGTGTTATGAGATGCCTTCCCTCCCTTGGGCCTGGCTCACACTGTCCCGTTCACCTGTCTTCCCAAGGCCAGACACTGGATAAATGTAAGTTAGGAAGCATTAACAATCAACAGGCAAACAGTAGCCATGTGTCTAGCAAATAACAGTCTTTGAGCATCAGGTGGAGGGATACTTTTCACAGAGAGGACAGATTTAGCCCTGTCTCCTCCGTTGTAAAAACCCTCGGTGGCTGTTTTCTAGACACAGGCTAGAGGTGTTATCCCGTGTCTGTAAAGATGAACAATTTCCTTAATGAGATCCATTAGAAAGAAGGTCAGCCTGAGTCTGGGAGCGTCAAGAATTATAGAATATTTAAAAAATGAAAACCTTTTTTTTTTTTGTTCCTGGACATGTAGAGAAAATCTAATCCAGAAAAGGTCTGGGCGATTCAGGTTCTGCCAGGCATATTTTAAGGCCAAGAAAGAAAGGTTTATAATTACAAACACCATTTACATAAAATCATTGCTATATTTGAGATAGTTTGGGATGTTTGGAAACAGATCGTTCCCATGAAATTACAAACATTTCTGCTAGGATCACAATTTTGTGCTATTTACTATGGCATTCTGGAAGAAACAGACATGTACCAAGGTAAGCTAACGTCTGTGTCTGGGAATCATGCTGAAGCACCGTGTGTTGGCTCAAGTTCATGACATCTCTTCTTTGACCGCCCCCCCCACTGAACTAACGTGATCATTGCGTGATCATCCATCATGTCACCAGATCTTTCCAGATTGTTTTTTAGTTTCTAGCGATGCTCCTATTTCCCTGTTCCTTCCTTTCATCACATTGGCATTTTCTTGGAAATAATTTCAATTACCATCCTCCCCCTTTTTAAAAACTCTTGATGATGGAGAACAGTTCAACAGGGGGAGAGATCACCCGTGGAGTAAGAAACACCAAATACTACTGCTATTTGTAGAGGGAGTGAAGCAGAAGCTAATAACTGCGCAGGTTCACAATTTTTGAGCAATCACAGTTGTAAAAATATGTCCCGACCTTCCCCCCACTCAATTTGCTTTAGTTTTTTTTTCCCTAAGAAGGAATTGCAGCCTTGCAAAAATTTATCTATTTACTCCTTTTTTTTTAGTTCTATAACTACAAATGAGAGCCAGAAGGCTGTTAAGTGGAAAGTCTCTATTTTTTCCCACAGTCCTAGATCTTATTAATATAATGGGCAAAATGATTTAACTCAAATTCTGATTCCCCCAAACTAAAACAAGCCATTACCATTGAGGTGTAATCAGAGAAGTGATGGAAATTTTAAAGGCAGACAGAAGTCGTTATGTTCTTAAATGGAGGGTAGAGACATTAACTTATATGGTCTTAATTCTCATGGTTGATATTACCCAAGCTTCTTAATTATACTGGTAATTTAAAAAATACTTGCCATATGAGAATGCTTAAGTGGTTTTGGCCTCAGGACTACAGTGAATATCTCTGAGGTTGGGCTTAAATGGATTCTTATTTACCAAATGTGGGCAAATTTCATTCATGTGACTGTTTGGGGGCAGTGAATGTCGTGAGATTTTTCAGTCTGAGTCTGTTCTTCGCTACCACGTGCCTCCCTTCTGGGTGGTCCAGGTGGCCGGCCACTCTCGGTGGCCTATGAAGCATGGTATTCCTTCACATGCCTTGTCACAACACTGAGACATTACCCACATAGGTTGCCTCCACAAAAGACCATACGGCCTACTCCAAACAAGAATGATTTGGATAATCCAGGTAAGAGTTGATAAATGATCAAATTGCCATTTAGCTTTTGAAATCATTTTATCGTAAATGTGGCAGGTGGAGAAAGGCGAAGTACCTTTTGCTGCACAATCATATTTCTTGCATCCGTTTCCTCTTCATCGCCAGTGAGAGTAGAGGGAGTTATGATAACCTGTAGATACCACTTTTCTTTTTTGTTTTTTAAGGTGATTTATTTCTTTTGAGAGAGAGAGAGAGAGAGAGAGAGAGAGAGAATCCCAAGCAGGCTCCGCACATCAGCGCAGAGCCCAATGCGGAGCTGGAACCCATGAATGGTGAGATCATGACCTGAGCCGAGATCAAGAGTCAGATGCCTAACCGACTGAGTCACCCGAGTGCCTCTACCCTGCTCTTCTTTGCTGATAAAGAACACTACTGCTCATAAATTTCCCAGCCAGGGATGAAATGCTCCTCTCTCACTGGTGTTTCGTAACAATTTTATCGTAAGAACCTTCCAGCCTTTCTTACTGACTTTGAGCAGCCTGCAAGGAGAGAAGCTGCCCGGGTATGCACTTGGTTAATGAGGCAGCGTTACTGACAAAGGTTCAAAGCATGCTGGGAACCCCTAAAAGCATGAAAAGCATGATTCTCCCACAAGCCCCATGGGCCAGCCATCTAGCTCAGGCTTGGGCTACGGTCATAAGGCCTCCATCCCCTGACAAAGGAATATGTCTTCTTTCCCGTCTCTGGGAAGTAATGCCACCTTCGCGGAGTTCTCGGTCTTACCTTTGAGCTACACTTGTACAATGGGTGACTGATAGAATCGACATAGTGGTGCCTCATGCAGCGCAGAGGGTCCGAGTCGATCATGAACGAGCTGTCCGTTTTGCTGTCTGTATCTCCCATCAGCGCCAGCAGGGAGAGCATAGAAAAGGAGGCAGCGAGTACATGATTTCTCATTGTTGTAAGGAAAGCTTCTCGGAAGGAACAGTAGAGGGAGGCAGAGGACTATAAATGGGAAACGCAGTTTCCAGAAGGATCTAGTTCCAGAAGGAACTAGGATCCAGTTCCTTCCCAGCACAGGGCAGGATCTGGCCGAAGCTTTCTGGTTGTCATGGTCCTTTGTGTGCCAGAGTTTGGTCTTACTCTTTCCACTTGCAATCCATCATCACCATATCGGCTGCACAGCTGGAATGAGAACAGAAATGGTTTTCCCCACATACATTTACCCAGAAAAACGAATGGAGCCCAGGAGGCTTTGAGGAGAATTTTTCCATGTCATTTTGGGTAAAGAACATTGGTTCCCAGAGTGCCATTAGCACAGGCTGTCGTTCATTCTCCCCACTCCCTCCCCGTGGCTCATGCCACATGTTCAAAACCATTTGGAGGGTGGACACAATGGTTTCATGAAAGCACATGTTGACTTCAATTGCCTGAGTCCCGTGTTTCTAGGAGCAAGAATAGTTTGAAGTCATGGTGAAGGTTACACATGTGGTTCTGGCCACGGTATAGCTGAATTGGGTGGTCTCATCCCCATCACCTGCTGGTGGGGGTGGTGGGAAGGTCTATTCAGCTTCTCAGAGAAACGAAAGAGGCTCCATTTTCATTTCCAAGTCCCTACCCACCCACACACCTAGTTTTTCACTTCTGTGCTCTTGGGCTCATCCTGTTTTGGTTTGAAGCCCCGTGCCACCTGGCATCAATGACAAAGTGCATCTGAAATGCACACTATGTGAAATGGCCTCCAGTGTGGTTAAAGCAGCACATGAGTCTTCGCCAGAGTCACATGTTTCTGCAGGGGCTCTGTACCCTGAGCACATGGTATCATTTGACCAAGTAAGCGGTCGTCAGAGCAAAGACTTAACAGTACAATGGGATTGAGGTGTATAGGCTGTCTGGACGTTTGCCTTGTTCTTTTAACTCTCTACTCCTTGGACAAGGGACTGAGGTCCTGAGGTTTCCCCATAGCACCTCACTAGCCCTCCTCCACATGGCCAACGTGGGTGCTTTTTATCACACCTGATGAGAAAGGATCAAAACTATTTTCAAATTTTTAGGAAAACCAGGGGGGGACCTGTCATTACCTCCCAAACAAAAGGAACATGACAACTAAAGCTTCAGAAACACTTTCACAAGGTATTTCAGATAAGAGATTGATTATTTTGTTCAGAGTACATTTTTTTTTTAAACTTCCTACTCATGGCCAGTCCAAACAAATAGGGCAAAGGAATGATAAGATAGAGATTAGAAGTTCAAGTCCTTATAAGTCAATTAGTTGACCCACACAGCCTCAGTTGTCTATCTTGTGAGTGTAGGGTGAGGGATCTCAGGCTGAAAAGGGTGTGTGACAAAAATCCATTTCAGAGAACAGTATTCCTAAAAATGCCATCATCTCATTGCGAATGTTTCTGGGAAATTCTATAGATTGCAGTAAGGGCTGGGACCAGTAATGAGGAGGCCCCCTTGGGCTGGAGTGCTGCCGTTGATTATCTGGGAGACCTCGCACAGGGCATTTCAACTGGTCTTGGCCCCAGTGTCCCTTTCTATAGAACACAAGAGTTGGAAAAGATGGTGTCTATGGTCCCCTCTTGCTCTAAAATGGCCCTGCCTGATACTCTTGGATTCAGTCACCACCATCTCCATAGGTAGAAAACAGTCCTAACGTTAAGATCATACCTTCATACAACTTTGTACCACGTTCTTTGATGAACATGCTAATGGCAACATCTCATTAAAATTGATCAAACCTGGGGTGCCTGGGTGGCTCAGTCGGTTAAGCTTCCGACTCTTGGTTTTGGCTCAGGTCATGGTCTCGTGGTTTCATGAGTCCAAGTCCTGTGCTAGTAGTACAGAGCATCCGTGGGGCTTTCTGTCTCCCTATTTCTCTGCCCTTCCCCACTAGTGCTGTCTCTGTCTCGCTAAAAATAAATAACTAAACTTAAAAAAAATTTTTTTTTTTGCTCAAACCTGAGCCTAAAGCTCCAAACTGGCAAAGAATTCCACAGAGCATTTTTTTAAAATTTTCTTTTCAGCTGCACATCACACTAAAACTCACCAAGACTTCACCTCAAAGAGCCAGAGCTTTCTTGGGTTCAATATTCAGAGGCTGCTGCATTACTGACCATTGCCTGAGTTTCAATATGACTATATTATCCCGAGTGGTTATCTGTCTCTTTGAAGCCTTAATTAGTCTCAAAAAAGGAATTTATCGATTTCTCCTTTTACCACTCCACCCTACAGATATTTCCCCCAGGAGTCGGTGGCAAAGGGATGAAGGGAAAGGCAGACATTCCAGACCTGGCCCTCCCTCCCCACTTCCAGCAAATTCTCTTCAGGGCCATGGCCGGGAGGTATGGTTAAATGAACAAAACACATGAAAACCCATAGCGCGATGGTAAAAAGAAGCAAACAATATCCAATAACAAGACGGTATATATGTGAATGTCAAGACCCAGCTAGTCCAATTCTGAGAATGCCCGTGAGATCACACAAGCATATGCCTGTTCACTCCAGCGTTGGTTGCTGTCATGGCATAAGGTTGGAAACTGCACAAAATAGCCATCATCAGGGCACTGGCTAAATATACTATACGGCATTCATATGATGGAATACTATGCAACTGTATAAAGAAGGATGCGGAAACTCTACTAATTTGCGTGTGATAAAAAATATATATTTGTGTTCATTTGTATTTGTACTGACTAGCTCTGGAAGGGTAATCAAGAAGCTATACGATGAGTTATTTGCAGCAGCGGGAGTATCGATATGAGAGAAAGACTTTTCACTGTATATATACATATATTATTTGTACAGTTCTGAACTTGTAAATGGATTACGCATCCAAAATTCCATGAAAAAATTACACTTTATCTTTTCAAAACTTGGCTTAAAAATAGTAATTAAGTTAATGGATGCTTATTGTTTGAGCCAGTTTGAGTATTTTAGTAGTACTATATTTTTTATTTCTTATAAATATTGGAAGACATGTTAGTCTCTCTTTTAAAAAAAATTCCTTTCTCAATTTTAGAGAGAGAAAGAGAACACCAGTGGGTGAGAGGGGCAGAGGAAGAGAGAGAGAATCTCAAGTAGGCTCAGCATGAAACCTGATGCAGGGCTGGATCCCAGGACCCTGGGATCATGACCTGAGACGAAATCAAGAGTGGACGCTCAACCAACTGAGCCACCTAGGAGCCCAGCTAGTCTCTTTTCTTAGTCAAATATCCTTCCTGATAGATCCTTTGGTTTTTAAGCACTACTGCCACCTAGTAGCAACATCCTGAATTGCAAGCACAGTTGAATTTTTTTCTTTGCCCTAGAAGGTAAAGATACTTTTTGCAAAACTATTTTGCCGGTGAATACTGTGAAGTGTATAACGACAAAGGGATACTTAACATCGCACAAAATGTAACTTTATTATCTAATTTTCTCATTAAAGTTATGCTGAACCCCAAAGTAGTAATAAAGATAAAGTATAAAAGAATGACAGGGAAAATGTTGCTTTACTGCTGATAAGAAATACATGTTTCATTTCCACACACTCACAAAGCAATATACTTTTGGTTCAGTTTTCACATGAAACCCCAAAATAAGAATGCAAGCAGCAATGTACATATGCCACGGAACTCACAGAGCTCTCAAAATATAAAGGTCAGATTCTCGCAACTTAACATTCAGATTTTTGCCTGAAGCGCTTAAGCTGAATGAACCCACACTGTTGTGTTGAGGAAGGAATAAACCTAATGCTCCAACAAAGAGTGCTGTTAAATCTAGTTGTCCTAAGGCCGTGTTGGTGGCGTGTGCGTAGGTGAGAAGTGCACACGGTGCCAGGGGAGGTTCCTCAGGAAGAGGAACGTGAACATGAAGGAAATTTACATCACCTGAGATCCCTGATTTTTGGCAGCCTGGCAGCAACCAATGTCTGTCTTGGAGGAGGTTGTCATTTCTCTCAAAGTTAAATTAATTCCAATGTGCGTGCTTGCTTTCTTTCTTTCTTTTTTCTTTTTCTTTAAATGTTTTTTAATGTCTTTATTTTATTTTGAGAGACAGAGCAGAGAGCGAGCAGGGGCGGGCAGAGAGAGAGGGAGACATAGGATCTGAGCAGGCTCCAGGCTTTGAGTTGTCAGCACAGAGCCTGAAGCAGGGCTCAAACCCACGGCTGTGAGTTCACGACCTGAGCCAAAGTCAGATGCTTAACTGACTGAGCCACCCAGGCGCCCCTTTTCTTTCTTTCTTAAGCCACATAGCATAAGAAATCAAATGCTGCCCATCAAGACTTAGAACCTCGGCCCGGCCAGTGATGAATTGAATGAGAAAGCGACTCTCTTGCTGAATTCTGTAGCTCTGGGATTGCCCCGTGCTCTGGGTACAGTCTCTGAGACATGGACTTGGCGGACGTACAGAGCCCACATTCTCGTCCCTCCAATGTGGAGCCTCTACAGGCAGGAGAAGCACGTAGGCTGGCGTGCCCGACTTTGGAGCTACCCTCCAAACGATACCAGTGGAAAAGAACAACTGGTGCCCAGATTTCCCCACCTGTCATCCTCGGGTGAGAGATGGTGTTGTGTCCACAGATCAGCTCACTCTTGGGCTGACCTTCTGCCTGGCAGAGGCCGAAGTGTTGGTTTCACGCAAGTTATTCCGGCAGCAGGCTAAGACAAGCTGTGTGTGCCAAGAACAGCCTTATTCTTGCCCTGTTTGCCAGACGAGGGAGGGCAGTGCTTTGGTATCCATATACCCACCCCGGCTGTTTCCAGCATTAATATATGCAAGTAATGCCTCCTGTGGCTTCTTTCTTTTCTTTTTAATTTTTAAAAATATTTTTATTTATTTTTGAGAGAGAGAAAGAGACAGAGCACAAGCGGGAGAGGGCAGAGAGAGAGAGGGAGACGCAGAATCCGAAGCAGGCTCCAGGCTCTGAGCTGTCAGCACAGAGCCTGATGTAGGGCTCGAACTAGTGAACTGAGAGGTCATGACATGAGTTGAAGTCACATGCTTACCTGACGGAGCCATGCAAGTGCCCCTCCTGTGGCTTCTTTCTACAATTATTTATTTAGCACACATTCGTAAAGCACCTACTATGTGTCTCTCCTTTTGCTCTAGCAGATAACAGTTAAGGGTCCGGAGGACAAAATAGGGCCTATTCTGGTGCCTTCTTCCAGCTCACTGCATCTACAAGCAAAGAGGCTTGGCCTGGTGTTTCCTGGGTAATTTTTTGCATACAAGGATCAGCTCCCTTAATATCTAATTCATATCCAACATGCACTGCATTATTTCTAAGATCAAGTTAAGCAGATAGAACATCATGACTTCGGAATGGCATCACTGTAACAGACAGAACGATTTGATATTTCTTATCATTCAGAACAACCCTGGCGCCTGGTGGCTCAATCGGTTAAGCGTTCGACTTTGGCTCAGGTCATGATCTCACTGTTCATGAGTTCAAGCCCCGCATCAGGCTCTGTGCTGACAGCTCAGAGCCTGGAGCCTGCTTTGGATTCTGTGTCTCCCTCTCTCTCTGCCCCTTCCTCACTCGTGCTCTGTCTCTGTCTCTCAAAAATAAATAAACACATTTTAAAAAAATCTCTTCAATCCTATCAGGCATGAGAAGGCAAAGATGGCAGAACACACAGCCTCTCTCAAAGGAACCGCCAAAAAGAAAAAGAAAACAGTGAAGTGCGGAAGAAAGTTTGCCACGAGAAAAACACATCACACCTAGGCTTTTCGAAAAGAAAGAATTTGAGGTCTCATCGGAGAGCGTGAAGTGCTAAGTAGCCCCTTCTCAGGAACTCAAAGAATTCCAATTGGATCTAGTCAACCAGATGCCTTGGAGAATAAGTCAGATGCCTCTTCCCAAGGCACTTAATTTATAAACTGTAAACAGCATGTTGGATTTTATAAAGCATCCCATGCGCTCAACGAATGGTTTTTTGATATTATTCCCATCTGGCAGCACATCAGTAGGCAGCCAAGCAGTCGAGCCCGGGCTGACCCCGAGAGGCAGTGATATGGAGTCTGGGCAACCACAAGGTCACTGGGGAGGGTATGGTTCACGTGCCCCTGTCATCTCACCGTGTCTATTCTCCAGTCCGGGGTGGGGGGGGGAAGGGCGTGAGAGGCCATTCCTGCCTCCACAGTGCCACCTTTGGAGAGAGAAGGAAACTTCTTTGCAAGTCAACAATGGTCCTCCAGTCTGGGATGGGACTCTGTGTTCTCACAACGTGCATTACTAGCCGAGCGTGGCCAAGGGCAGCAAGGGCGGTGATGGAGGAAGAAGAGTGATGGGAGAACAAGAGGGCGGGAGACCTATAACCTGGGAAAAAGGCAATAAATCAAGACCCCGTAGGAGCATAGGGCACAAAAAAGAAGGACAGTGAATAGAAGGGATTTCTGAGGATGAGCCAAGTGTCAAGGGGCCCCTCCTGGGTGTGTGTGTGTGTCCTTGAATTAAATAGTTGTACTGTCTGGGGAGGGACTGGTGTGAGAGGACTTGACCTTGAGACTTGACCGAAACTTAGAAATCCTGATTTTTGAGATATCCAGAGGAGCCTTTCGGTGTTATTCAAACTCCCACTTACCTACAGCTTTCAATTCTTCTTCCCCAAACCCACTGCCAGCCTGGGCTCAGTGTCCCATGTCCCTGTGTTTTGCACTCATCTGTTAGAAATATTAGATAACTATCCCACTGCATTCTGAAACCAGAAGAGCATTTTTCAATTTTTTTTAAAATTATTTTTGTGAAAGAGCCAGCATGAGCTGGGGAGGGGCAGAGAGAGAGAGGGACAGGGGATCCCAAGCGGGCTCTGGACTGACAGCAGCATGCCCAGTGCGGGGCTGGAACCCCTGAACTGCAAGATCATGACCTGAGCCACAGTCAGACGGTCAACCGACTGAGCCACGCAGGCGCCCCTGAAACTGGAAGGGCATTTTATCGTTACTTGCTCTGCCGGGAGGATGGTTGATCTGAGGAGCCTCAAGCTCTGAGCCCGACCCTTCCCATCATTGGCTGTGTGATCCTGAGCAAGTCCCTTGCCTTCTCTGGGACACAGTTTCCTCATCTGCAAAATGAACGGACTGCTCTAGATGCTGGTGGGTTTCTATCCATTTTTCACATTCTCCAACTCTATCCCAAAAGCAATACTTCTGCAATACTATGGTAAGAAAGGGTTCCTTTCTTACTCAAGAAGTTAATGATTTCAGGAACATCCAAACAAGTGGTAACGTGGGGCCTGAAGCAAAACCGGGGGTCAAATCATAAGAATTTGCCCCTTTGAGGAGGCCATATTGGTGGCCATACCAACTATAGTTATACATTAATAATATGCTGTTCATAGTAAGTGGCCGGCGAGGATATTGAACCAGTCCCTACGTCTCTTAGAGCTGTCTTAAAACTTGCAGTGTTTTTTTCCAGTCTCCACCAAATGGGGAGAGGAGAAAAGCTAATGGCAGCCAATCATGGGACAAATGGTAGATGTCTTTCTTTTGATGACGGTGATATAAGCTGAGTTCAACCCTCCGACACTTTTCCTGGGAACGACCTTATTCCTAAACGGAGCTTGAGTCCCAGATCCTCATACTCTAGTGGGGCCATCTGTGATCCTCTGGTTCAGGATAGAAGAGGGACAATTGGTTAGAAGTGCCGCCTTCTTGGCAGACGCAAACTGAATAAGGTCCTAGCGGTCAAGAGCAAGGCACTCTGCTCGGTAGAGAGAGGTACATTCCTGAAGCCCTGGGTGGGGACTTGAATCTAAAAGAGTTGCCCGTTGGCTTTAGCTCTTGGATCCAGTGCTGGGCTTCTGTGGGCTTCTATAGTTTCTATGGAAAGACAGTTCTGAGTTCTTTACAGTTGACATAAACTCACCGACGTTTAGAGTACAAAACCTTTTGTAAGTTGGAAGTGATGAAGTCTGATTAGCCGTGTGTCAAAAAGCATGATATGGTTGAAGTCTTTCCCTCTGGGGGGTTTGGATTACTTGTGTAAATCTACCATTCCACTGGAAGCTGTGGCTGATATGCTGTCAGAAAATGCTTCGGGGTGGCCTTTCATCGGGACCACGAATCAACAACAGCACCAAACATGGAGCCCCTTTCCTTCCTTCCATCAACAGGACATGAAAACAGGGAGAGCTGAGCAGAAGCCATCAACTAACAGAAGAGAAGGAGGAAGGATTTTTTTTTACATTTGAAATCCGCCACTGCCCTTTCAAAGATTTCCCATCGCCCAATTTCAGAGAGGGAAGCTTCCCTACATTTCACCCACTGCTTCCCAGGAAGGGGCTTTCACATGAGGGGTGAGCCCACTTCTACCACTTACCTTTGGAAAGAAAGCAGAAGAGTTTGAGATACCCAACCCAGGGTATCTATATATACCAACTATATAGATACTGTATACTATATACCTGCCCGAGCAAGAATGTCTGCTCTCCCTAGGGAAAAGAAAAGGTGGCCAGGTGTTCTGGGGACCAGGTGCTGATGCAATCTGATACACACTCTGCCGCTGGAGGGCTGCCTTTGGTATGGCCTTCGGGGGAGAGAGGTGACCAATGTTAGCCCAGGGCATGGACTTCCTTTTGCCCTGGAGCCAAATGAGTATGTTGGCTTTTCTTCAAAGTATCCAGCAAAGCGTTTCCAAGGCTGCATTTGAGTCTCCTCACCCGCAACAACGTTTTGGAATGGTGGGTAGTGATCTCACCTAACAGCTGTAGAGCCCTTAGTTAGAAATGGGGCCTTCAACAATGGGACCAGCTCACTCTTCCCAGGCTCCATTCATATGGCTTTTTCTGCCCAACAGTGGGATTTTGAATACCGAATTCAATCCTCTTGCAATTCTCTTGCAATCCGCAACACTTGCGTATGCGGACTCCTGTCAAAGGGGCAAGGTGAAAATAAAAACACATCGGAGTACATTTTTCTATCTGGCTAAGAATTCTGAACTCACTGGGCTGTCAGTTTTCCCTTTGTGTCTCTGCTTTGCATAAACTCTGCACACTACAGCTAGAGCATTTGATTGTCAGTTCGCCTTGAACAATCCCGTTCTGCTGCCTTTAGATTTCCAACCTCAAAAGAAAAATCTAAATTCTGAAAAGGAGTGATTTTCCATAGTTTGAAGGAAAAAAAAATCACAGAAATGTATCAAGTCCTAAAATATCGTCTTGTGTTTAAAAAAAATCGGACTTTGATTCTTCACGTCCATTTTAGGCATGTATGTGCCTATGTTTTACTGAGAGCTGAGGATGGGAGATATCTTTTTACTCGAAGAATTGACCTCCTTTTCTTCAGAGTTCAAGCCCCTCTTCCTGAGAGGGAGCAGGTGAAACTGAAGGAAGCTTCTTTCTCTGACACTGTGCTACTTGAAAATGCAAGGTGGCAGATTTTGAACATCACAAGTAATCCTTCCTTCTCTTTTGTTACCTCTCCCGGGTTGGGCCGGCTCCCTACTTTTATTCCCTGTTGATGGCAGGATGGAAAGGGGCTCCATGTTTAGAGCTATTGTTGGTTTGAGGCACTGCAAAAAGTTCACCCCTTGAGCATTTTCCGACAGCTCATCAACTTTCATGAATGTATTAACCTGCTACCCTTTCATTTTTAAAGGATACTGCAATTGGTTGGATCCCAGCTTAAAAGGAAAAGCTGGGCTTGAGCCAGGCCTTAGAAGAGAGAAAATTGTCTGAAAAATTCTTAGCTTTTGCTGAAAAACAAGGAGAGAAACCCATCTACTGCAGACCTTCTAGAAACGAGTTTAAAACTACTCGGCAGCGTTCATGCGCAGATTTCGACATGAGGGTGACACGGACCCCCAACTGGATGAATTCCTGATTCTAAGCACTGGGGGTAGCTTGTCCACTGAAGTTACCCATTCTTTGAATTTTCTGAGTCAGCACTCTTTCTAACAAGGAAGTCGTTGTTCCGGACCGCGAACCCCATCCAGGGTGTTACATTCTGACGACTGAAAATGGGTCTGGGGGGTGTGACTCTCAGCCACACAGACTTGCCCACCAGGCTGGGAGCCCCTCGGCTGCAGGGGACGGTAAGCATGAAGAGCACCCAGCAAAGTGCTGCCAGACACAGCAGAAGAAAGCTTTTGCAGATGTGGAGGGCAGCTGGCATCAGAAATAATGCCATCGATACAATCATCCTCAGAAACTCAAATGCTGGGGGTGGGGTGGGGGGAGTGTGAATTTGCAGCATTGCAACCTGCATGCCAGGCCAGGGCTCATTTCCGTACCAGCCTCTCCCACCGCCCTTGCACACACATGGGGCTTTCGGAAGGCCTCCCCGCCCTTTGTTTTCTGCCCGAATCAAACACAGAAGCTCATGGTTGCGGATCTGACGGGTGAGGAGTGGGTATTCCAGGCTGGAACGGTGCCACTGGCAGGGGCGGACAGGAAAATCGGAATGCTCTTAATGTCTTCCCAAAGAAAACCTTTGATGGACAAAAGAGTGGTTGTATTTTTACCCTCTCCCTTCATGCTGCCAGGCGTCTTTAAATAGATCCTCTAGCCGAGGGACTTGTATGGAATAATTCATATTAAAACCCAAGAAGTGGCAGAGGAAGCTTCTTTCTTCTCTTTCTTTCCTTTCTTACCCCCCCCCCCTTGTCAAGCGAACAGGAAAAGACTCATTTTCATTCAGCTGTGTTACATTTCTCCTTTTGGGTCTTTTAATGAACTTGAGCTAATTCGGAAAGGACTACAAAACCCCCCAGGAAAAGAAAAGGAATAAGAAACTGCATCCTCGATGGCTCTTGGATACCTTTTGGTCCCAAAGACATTAGCAGCATCCTTTAAGGACGCTTTTAAACCCATCTTTTAAGGGGTGGCATGAGGCTCTTAAATGGGCATGCCTAATTGAGAAGTCCGGTGCCTTCCATTTGCAACTCATAAACCAAACAGTTGTTCTGCTGTTAGGAGAGAGAGAGAGAGAGAGAGAGAGAGAGAGAGAGAGAGAGAGAGAGAAAGAAAGAAAGGAAAAGTCTTCCCATGTCCCCGGCTGCATGCATTTTTAGTTCAGCTCCAGCTAGGGTCCATTTCTTCCCTCTCTCTTTCGCCCAACTGGGTTTCCAAAAGACATTCAGGCCTGCGCTAGCCAAACGAAAAACCCTGTCTGTCCTTCTTTTTCCTTGGGAAGGGAAGGATGTGGGAAGGACAGAGAAAGAGGACGGAGTGGGGCCCAAGATCCAGGGAGCTTTGTGTCACGCCACTTGTCCCTGAAACAGAGAATAACCACATTTCTCTTAATGTGGGCCGTAGTGCATCCAGGCGTTCCCAGAGCTGTCCTCCCTCCCCCCTCCCCAGCCCTGTGCCGGAGATGTGCGGGGTCACAGTGATGGTATGCTGGTCCCTGCCAGCGCCAGCCCGGGGTCACCCCAGCCCTGGGCTCTCCACCGCCGGAGGGGCAAGGCGAGCCCTGCTCCTCTCTGCCAGTGCGTGGTTCAGGCCCCAGGGCTCCAGAAAGCCCCCTAATCGTATCAGCCTGGCGGAGCTGCTGCCAAGAATGACATTTTGAGAATACTATGAAGATGGGGAGACCTCACGGGGCTGCTCGCCCCGGATGGAGCAGGACCCAGGCTGTCTGGAAAATCCGGCAGGGTGGCAGGGCGAAAGAGCAAGCTCACAATGGGCCGAGCTCAGGCCCAG
Organism: Suricata suricatta; assembly: GCF_006229205.1. Classification (NCBI taxonomy): domain Eukaryota; kingdom Metazoa; phylum Chordata; class Mammalia; order Carnivora; family Herpestidae; genus Suricata; species Suricata suricatta. The sequence continues at coordinate 36,290,569 of NC_043717.1, forward strand.
GGACAAGGGGGCGGGGTGCGAGCGGCGGAGAGCGAAAGAAAAAAAATAAAAGCCACATGCCACCCAGGAAGAATCCAGGGCAGGCGGGAAGGAGGTGGTGGAGGAAGGACTTGCAGGAAACAAGTGCCCAGACGTGGCACTGCCAGTCTAGCTGGATTCTTTTCTGAATTAGATTATACGAAAGAAAGCGGGGAAATATATAGCCTGCCAGCTGTTCAAAGGCTTACAACCTTGCTTTTATTGTCCGGGTAAGTTGGTGAGGTGGGGCATCAGAGGAATTCCAAACATACCAGCCCCGAGAAATTTTAATATGTTCCACAGTGTCATACACAAAGAGGAAATGACAGCTGATCACAGCCAGGGCAGGCCGCAGCGATCCGGGCCCTGGAGCTCACCCACCCTGGCGCGGCGGCACAGACCGCCTCCTCTGCTGTGCTTCAGCACTTCTGTCATTCCACCTGCCTCCTCATCCCTTCTGTCCCTGCTGGCCCAGCCCGGGGGGGGGGGGGGGGGGGGGGGGGGGGGGGGGGGGGGGGGGGGGGGGGGGGGGGGGGGGGGGGGGGTTGCAGGGGGCTGGGAGGAGGTGGCCTGGACAGAGCAGCAGGAGTTGAGTGTCATGGGAAGAGGTGAGGTTGGCCTTAGAGGCCGCTGGCCAGGGAGCCAGAAGAGGCTGGCTAGGGTGAGTCAGGCACCCCAGGGAGTCAGAGGCATTTTAATCCAACCACGGGGGCTTATCTGCTGATAAGGCCTAAAATCAAGGACTCTGGTGATGCTGTTTTCAGGGTGGTTTGGGGGTGGGGTTTTTTTGTTGTTGTTTTTTTTCCTCCCCCGAGTTACCTCCCCAAGCTGGAAAACAAAAGTCGGCCGCCTTATTTCAAAGGAACACCGCGTGTGGCTCTGCCTGGGACCTAGGCTTGGAGAAACACTTCCGGCCAACTTCTTCCCAGGGGCCCCTTGAATTTAGGCCAGACCTCAGAGGTCATTGGTTTGGATCCTGGCGGGGAGAGGGGGGCGGGACTAGTGAGCGGCAGGAGACAGTGGTGGTATCTTCCTCCGGGCATGTTTTTAATTCAGTGATTCATCCAGTGGCCCTGACTAGGTGACTCACAGCCGTCCCTGATAAAGACAGCACGTGGTCCTCTCCAATGTGTGCTCAAGGGAGCACAGAAACGATAAACTGCCCCCTTTTCCAGGCTTCCTGTAGCCAGGCGGGAAAGGTCCGGGCCTTGTTGGCTATGAGTGACGCGTACCCCCAGATTGGGTGATAGTGGCCTCAGGGAAACCCCTTCATCATAAATGGAAAGAAAATCCATTGATAAGCGACAATCGTTTCAAGTTAACCTGGGTATCAGCAGATATCGGAAATCCCTCTTTGTTACAAGGAAGTCACTGACCTGTTTACCTGTTGGCAAAGTCCATCTCAGTCCCCAAATCTAACTGGAGAGAGCATCCAGGCTGAGAATGAGGGCATGGGACAATGCCTCATTCACCTTTGCATCCATCAGGACTCGTGCAATTTCTTAAAGGGCTGATTGAATGAATAATTAACCAATAAGGATAATAGCACTTGAATCGTGAGTCCTTAAAATCTGGAAGAAATGGCCAGCCACCATTGGTGGCTATGATTCCGAGAAACACATTTTTCAAGGGCCCGGGAAAATAAATGAGTTGGAAATTGTTAAATGTATTGAAAAATGATTTATTTTCCCCTTGACAGTGTCACTGGAACTCGAATTAAGATTGAAAACTCCACAGGCATGTTTTCATCTGTGGGCGTTGGCTGCTTGGTACAGAGTCGGTCAAGAAGGCCTCTGTCAGTTTTCCCTTTACCTGAACCAAACGTATTGTAAAGTAAATGCTGCAAACCTTTGCATTTTGTGTTCAGACATTCTCATATAATGACCCAAATAACAGTAGAAGAATATTGTTTCCACTCAGCTTGATGGCTCCATTAACATCAGCAGTTTAAAAAAAATCACCCTAAAATTGCATAGCGATAGAACCCATAGTATCTTTCCAGGCTTTCTCCAACAGTGAATATCTCAAAGTTGTAAATTAACTCATTCGGAAGCTGCATTTTCACTCAACAGCACCCGTTAGGCTACTTATTAGAGAAGATCAGGCAAGTTCCCCATAAACTGAATAGGACCCTAAAGTTTACTTTCAGAAGCCACACTAGTGAGGAGGAAACGGGCAGATATTTGCATCTGGTCTAAAAGGCACACTCGAGAAGCCTTCTGCAGTCCGCACTGTACGTGGCTGACACCCACAGGCACGCCGCGTTGCAGGCGTCTCTACGTTCTCAAACTCCCCAGGTATTTAACGGTACAGGTTGGAGCAGTTTGCCGTTGCCAGCTCCTTGTAATGAAAATACACTAACATTAGAAACGAAGAGAGGGTTTCACAACACCCATATCTGTTATTAATGACAGTTACAAATGACAAGGGAGTGGGACCCCATCTCGCCAAAGAGCTTCCTTCGCTGCACCTGAATCTCACTGGAGGAGGGAGCCTCCTCTTTCGTGCAGGTTTATCTGGGCTCATGAATTACAATGAGCCTCAGTTACAGCGCGTTCTGAGTCATTAACATTCTGTACACAAACTTCCCGTCCCCCAAGAAAGAGCTATGCCCAGGCCTCCTACAACCCGATTGTTCATTTAAAGAGAGAACTTGCATTCAGAAGGAGCTCCAAAGAACCCTCCGAATATTCCTCAGGTGTCTGTAGGAGTCATTTCTACAGGTCCTGGTCCCTGCGCTGCCAGTGAGCATCCTTTCTCGCTCACCGCTGGGACAGGGCAGCATCGGTCAAGGGAGCCGCAGGGACAAGCTGACTACTAAAAATAACCCTTTGCGATAAGGCCAAGGCAAACAGCATGCATTTCCTCGGACTTTTTGCCCAATCAAAATCCTATAGTAAAAAACCCGTCCTTCTCTCTCCCCAGCGCTTCTAGCTGCGTCTATGGAAGCGAAGTCCTTGCACGTTGGGAGGAGAGTGCAAGGAAACAGGATTCCTGCAAAGCGTGACACAGAAAGCTAGAAATAAATGTTGCCTATTGTTTGAAGTCATTCTGAGCACTCCGGCGGAGCCCTGGCAGGAGATCAGCAGCATACAGAAGTAGTAATAAAAGCAAACAGTGCGCTTTTAAACTCGGAGGGTTTGCCCGCCTTCATAGTGCCCCCATTGTAACAGGGATGAGGGCGGTGGGGAAGATACTCGGGCTCCAAGAATCCATGTCGCCCAATGCTGCTTCCCAGCCTCCTTTCGCCGGGTCAAATATAAGAACCGTTACAAAGTTCCATCGAAATGCGCAGAGTTCGAAAATAAAATCTCTTTCGGTCAAACCCAAAGGGATTTTTTTCCAGCAGCCTCTCCGTGAGGCTCCCAGCTCGGTCGCAGACTTCAAAGACCCGTTCATTTAAAAAAAAAAAAAAACCCACAATGCTAGCATGCTACCGATTAATGCAAATTCAAGTAATGCAAATTTAAGTGGTATTTAAAGGTTGTCTCTTTGTCTGAGAGGAGGATGAAATGGTCGGTTTGGAAAGAAGCAATTTCCTAGGCAAGCCGTCAGCGTTTGTTTTTCCTGCTTACCTTGGGGGAAACGTAGGGCTCCTTTCTTCTCAGACTTTTCTGAGAGCTAGAAAGAGGTCCTGTTACTTCCAAATGCTTTTGTTCTTCTGTCCCTCTGTCACATGGCTTGCCTTTTATATTTGCAACACACAAAAGTTAGGACTGTTGTTTAAGCGACACAGGGAGAGAGAGAGGCAGAGGGAGAGGGAGAGGGAGAGAGAGAGAGAGAATGTCAAATGGAAAAGTGCCATTGCAGTCATATATCAATCAGGCGTGCGGCCGCAGCAGCGCACTAGCAAATGGGAATGCCACGGAAATGTGAGGCGCTCCTTATCGGGGACTCGGCCACTGCCCACCGCTCGGCTCCCTTCCACGGAGCATCTTACGATGAGATGGGAACAACACAGAAGAACAAGGGCAAGGGCGAGGAAGTTTCCACACACCCCCCCCACCCCCTTTTGGAATAACAAGAGGCTGAATGAATATTCTGAGTTTAATTCTTTGGCAAGCGTGCCCTGGAGATGGGCAGTCCGCAGGGAAGAGCCGTAGTTTTGGAAATACAGGGTTGGTGGCATTCTGTTTAACGATTCAGCAGCTGCCTGAGATGAAGTTGAAATTCTAAGTAAGGGAGGAGGAGGAGGACGGGAATCAGAACTACTTCTCAGGCGATGCCGTGGAAGCAAGTGCAAAATGCTGCCCTGTTTCATCACGATGTGTGTGGGTTGTGAGAGCTCTTTTCTGAGTTGTTCATCCATTACATGATTTTTAGCAGCGTGCACACGATGAAATCCACAAGGGCACTTTAATAAGTGCCTTCATCTGCATCATTTAGAATAAAACTCTCCATATGGTTTTGAAACAATGAGAAAGTGCAGTCCTTGGCTCCTTGGAATATAGGAGGGTGAAACTAACAGGTAACTCTCCATATGATTTTGAAACAATGAGAAAGTGCAGTCCTAACTCCTTGGAAAATACAAGGGTGAAATTATTAGGTAAGGCTAACTCACCAGCGAAACAGCTAGTTTTCTACAAAAGTGGCAAAGGTCATTATGTGTGGGCGCTAAGAGCTTGCTAGCTGGATAATGCTGCTTAGGAGCTGTGAAAATACAAAGGGGAATATTTCCTTCAAAAGCTGAAAATTAAGACAGAAAACCATCAAGCAATTTTTGTGGGGAACACAAAGAACCATTGAACCATTTATACATTATTTTCTGTCACACGGACATACCCGCAGAATAATTTTTTATTAACCCTGATGAAGAATTAAACTGAGAAAAATTTAAAAACGGCATTTCACGGAAGAGTAAATGTATCATAAATCTGAAGAAGAAATTTCTCTTAGGAGGTCCGTATAGTTGTTGATGCCCAAACTATCATGTTCAGCTGTACCAAATCATTTATTGCTCATTAATAAATTGATGATCACATCATTACTTTCCCACAGAACTTTTACTCTAGTCACTGATGTTTACAAGAGGGGTCTTGAAATGTTCGGTTTTATATCTACCTTTTTCAGAAGAAGCCTTTTTCTTTTGCTGTCAGCAAAACTCTAGCTAGGACCAGCCAGTTAGAAACAGAATCCACCTACAAGGTTAAAGGAGAAATGACAAGTTCAAAGCCTTGCAAGAAAACCCCGCACTAGGGCCGACGATGATATTGGCCAAATGTCTTAAAAGCTGAAGATCAAAAAAGCAAATGGAAATTGGGCCTTAAAAATGGAAACAATCTGAAAGGGAAAATGACTTGTAGCTGAGTAAGAGCCATGGAAATAGTCATGAACACATTTTCTGGCTCAGTTCTCTCTGGGTCAGATCGGGAGGGAGGATGAACTCTTTGGCCACCGACCCATTGAAATATCAGAGCTTGACGCCCATCCACCTTTGTTCATTTCTCTTCAGTATATACCTTGTGGCTTTCCCAACGGACGGTCACTACCCTGCTCTACTATCTTTTTCCTCTGGGTTTCTCGGAGTTTATCTGCTCTGAAGGGATGTGAAGAGGTGTATGGTTTTTCCCGGTTGGAATTTTCTAGCCTTTTATTCTGTCAGGGGCGGCAAAGAATACCATCTGCTCCCCTCTCAAGAAAAAGGCTTTGCCTCCGCCCACTGGGTTCCAGAAGGCCAGTTTCTGAGCCTATCAATAGGCATCTCGTGACAGCAACTCTTTTCCTTGCATCGTGCTTTTCAGAAAGGTCACTGTGCAACGTGTGGTTACTTTACTGGCTTGTCGTTAACGTTGCTGAAGAAGAAGGGTTCCCTTTACATTTCCTCCGGGTGCCAAAAGGAATGAAATTACTCCCGCTGCGATTTCACGTGCACTCAGGGTGCTGAGAAGGAGGTGTCTCTCAGCTGGATAGGAAATCTTTTAAGGGATTGCTTCTGAGCCTTTGATTTCTGGTGCTGCTTTCAGGTTGTCTCTCTCTCTCTCTCTCTCTCTCTCTCTCTCTTTCTTGGGAGCTCTAGTGGATATTTACTGGAGTCGCCCAACATCTGTTCACCCCAAAAGAGATGGGTAATCCCAAGACGGGTCCTGCCTCCTCCCTGAAGAATCTGAAGGGACGAGGGATTTCCTCTCCCCTCTCTGGGCAGCAGGAGAGCCAGATGGAAGTCCCATCCAAAAGGAGTGGCCAAGACATGCAGACATCCAAAGGTTATTCTCCATGGTTGCTCTGGAAGGGAGAGCCCAGAGGAAACAAGAACCAATGTCAGGGGCAACAGAGCCCAGCCCCATTGCCCTGGGGACACAGGGTCCAAGAAGACACCTTTAGCGATCTGCTCTTTCAGGCTACGTCCATATTCACCATTTTATGAGCTTTGATCTCCAGCTCTCCTTGTGATTTTGTGAACTACCCCCTCCATCATCATACCCATCAAGATCCTGCCAATAAATTCCTTTCTGCTTTTATTAGCTAGAGACAGTTTCTGACTTTGGCAACCAGGTGTCCTGACCTGAGCTTTCTATTTTCCAAATTTAGGCAAACCAACATCATTGGCATACAGATGGAATTGTAGCCTTGACTTTTTCTTAGTCAATTCCTCCAATAGACAAATGGATTCAGATTCATCGACTGTCTGCTATAGTCTGTTATAAAATTTCAAGTGCGGAAAATTCCCAACAAGATCCATGGTTCTTATATACCAGCACTTACTGAGGTACCTACTGAGAACCAATAACATTTGGTGTCATATCTACATGGATAAAGATAGGAGTGTGTGTGTGTGTGTGTGTGTGTGTGCTTAAAATCCCAACATATCAGCAAAATCTGCTAGTCATGGTTTTTAATTCTCTATGAAACTACTAATCTGTACCATCCTCTTGAATATGATAGTATTCATTCAAAAATACCTATCCATAATAATCACTTCTCGGCCTTTTGGCTAAGATCAAATGCAAAAATACTTATCCATAATAACAACTATTTAATGCTTGTTTACTTTCTGCTGGGCTCTGAGAGAAATGTTCTATATGTATGATCTCTTTCACAGAGATATGCAATAATCCTGTAAGGTGAATGCTATTATTCTCTTTTATACTAAAGCTTTTTCTCAAGTTAATTTATTTATTTTTGAGAGAGAGACAGAGAGAGAGAGAGAGAGAGAGAGAGAGAGAGAGAGAGAGAGCAAGCATACAAGTGGGAGAAGGGCAGAGAAAGAGGGAGAGAGAGAATCCCAAGCAGGCTCCGCAGTGTCTGCACAGAGCCCGACATGGGGTTCGAACCCACGAACCGTGAGATTGTGATCTGGTGTCATCAGAAAACTCAAGCTCCTTCCACTTCTATTGTGCTCATCATTCTTGGCTTCAGTTCCCCGGCAAGTTATTTCATGAACCCAAGATAGCCGGTGGGACTCCAGAAATCGCATCTAAATTCAGGAATCAAGAGAAAGGGAGGAAAGAGCTTGCTCTGTGCCTGCTTCTTCAATCGGGAGGAAGATTTTTCCAGAACCCCCAGGGGCTTCCCCTTGTATCCCATTGACCAGAACCTGGCCACATTCCTACCGCACCCGTAGTCTCTGTCAAAGGAAGCACTGTTGCAATGGCTGGCTTGGCTTCATGATGACCCATGTCCTGAGCTGGATATGTGGCCCACTAGACATAGTCAGATTCTTAGCGATCAAAGAGGATGGCCCGTAGGTGGGTAGATAGCCGGTAGCATCTGCCACAGGGAGAGCCACCTGATATACTTCAGAGTGTGACCAATGCTGTGAGGCAAACACAAGAGCAATGAGATAAAGAGTCACTGAAGTAACACAGGAAGAGGACTGCATTAATGGGGTGACCAGAGTTGGGCTCTCTGTGGAGATGACATTTGAATGTAAATGCTAAGAGCAAACCGGGAACACGGAAATGCCAAGGTGGCTGGAAAGAGGGAGAGGGACAAGTAATAGGACATGGGCTGGAGATGAAAGTGGCAGCCATATACATCACAAAGTTTTATTGGCCAGTGGAGAGAGTTTGGGTCTTCCCATTTGTTGAATTGTGTCCCCTCCCAAAACCATCCATTCCAGGCTTAACCTCCAGTACCTCGGAATGTGACTTTATTTAGAAATAAGGTTGTTGCGGGGGGTGGCTCAGTCGATTGAGTGTCCGACTTCAACTCAGGTCATGATCTCACAGTTTGCAACTTCGAGCCTCACATTGGGCCGGGCCCTCTGCTATCAGTGCAGAGCCTGCTTCAGATCCTCTGTCCCCCCTCTCTATGCCCCTCCCCTGCTCACTCTCTCTGTCTCTCTCAAAATAAATAAATCAACTTAAAAAAATAAATTCATTTATTTAAAAAAAGAAATAGAGTCTTTACAGAGATAACCAAATTAGTACGAGGTCATCACAGTGGGCCCTACTCTGATATGACTGATGTCCTTATGAGAAGGGGAATTTTAGACACAGAGACGGACACGGACCGAAGGAAGATGAGGTGAAGACACACAGGAAGAAGATGGTCATGTGACTGGAGTGATGTATTTGTAAATCAAAGAAGCTCAAAGATTGCTGACAAACAACAGGAGATAGAAGACACAAGGAAGGATCCTCCCCTAAGGCCACCAGAGAAAACACAGCCCTGCTGACATCTTGGTTTCTGGCCTCAAGAACTGTGGTGCAATACCTTTCTTTGTTTGACACCACACAGTTTTTGATACATTGATATAGACAGCCCTAGGAAATGAACACAATTTTGTTTGCAATTGAATAAGAATCTGTTGATGAGTTTAAAGCAATCATTGCCATGTTTAGAAGCTCACTTTGACTCACATGTAGACGGGTCATGGGCAGATAAGGTGGGAAAGGGCAGAGGGGAACGAGAGAGGTCACTGAAGTCTCCCAAGCAAGAGAAGGTGGTTGGCTGCCCGAAGGTTGAAGTAGAGAAGTGGAGTGAAGTGGACAGATAGGGGATGTACTATACAAGACTTGCTTCTGAATGAAATGTGGACTATACCAAAAAGAGAAGAATCCAGAACCATTTCTGTCCCATGGTGGACAGAGGGAAGCACAGGGTTGGTGAGGGGCAAGTTTGGAGTCATTAAATTCAGTCTGGAAGAGGTTCTGTTTGACAGTCTCAGAAGACATCTCTAAGTTGAAATGTAGAGAAGATGGTGCAACACACAAACCTGGATTTCAGGGACAATTTCAGAGATGGCGCTATATATATTTGAGGGCTATCAACCAACTGAAGGTATTTAAAGCCACGTGGCTGATTGAGATCACCGAGGGAGAGAATCCAGCTAAAGATTAGGAACTGGGATGGAGCCCTGGGCTCACTTACAGTGACTGAGATTGAAAAGAAGAGCCAGAGATGTAGGAGGAAACCAAGAGAGTGGGTTGTCACCAGAAAACAAAGAATAGTTTTGTTTTTGCTTTTAAACACAGAAAGAGAGCAGAGAATAGGGGCAGAGGGAAAGAGAGAGAGTCTTAAACAGGCTCCATGTCCAGCAAGGAGCCCAATGCAGGGCTTGATCCCATGGCCCTGGGATTATGACCTGAGCTGAAATCAAGAGTTGGACACTCAACCCACTCAGCCACCCAGGCATTCAAATAAATAAACATTTTTAAAAATGGTTTTTCAAAGGTGGAGACAGGGCATCTGGTATTTTAAAAAGCTCTCCTTGGTTTCTCAAAAAAGTACAAATAGGGGGTGCCTGGGTGGCTCAGTCAGTTAAGTTTCTGACTTTGGCTCACATCATGATCTTACAGTTCATGGGTTCGAGCTCCATGTCAGGCTCTGTGCTGACAGCTAGCTCAGATCCTAGAGCTTGCTTCAGATTCTATGTCTCTCTCTCTCTCTGACCCTCCCCTGCTCATGCTGTCTCTCTCTGTCTCTCAAAAATAAATAAAAAACATTAACAAAAAAAGTTTTTAAAAAAGTACAAATAGAACCACCATATTATCCAGCAATTCCACTCCTGGGTATATATTCACAGGAAATGAAAAAGCAGGATATTGAAGAGGTATATGTACCCCTGTGTTCAATGTAGGATTATTCACAATAGCCAAGATAAGGAAACAACCTGTGTCTGTAAACAGATGAAAAGATAAAGAAGATGTGACACACACACACACACACACACACACACACACACACACACAGAGGAATATTATTTGGCCATGAAAAATAAGGAAATCCTGCCATTTGCAGCAACTTGGGTGGGCCATTAGGGTATTATGCTAAGTGAAATAAGTCTGACAGAGAAAGACAAACACCATATAACCTCCTTTACATGTGGAATCTAAAGAAGCTGAAACCTCAGAAACAGAAAGTGGAGGTGGTTATCAGGAACTGGGGGTGTGGGAAACAAGATGTTGGTCAAAAGGTACAAAATTTCGGTTAGAAGATGATGAATAAGTTCTGGGGATCTAACATACAGCATGGGTATTAGAGTTAGTTAATAATACTGTATTATTTACTTGAAAGTTGCAAATAGAGTAGATCTTGAATGTTCTCACTACAAAAAAGAAATGGCAATTATGTGACGTGATGGAGAAGTTAGCTAAGGCTATAGTGGTGATCATTTTGCAAGATGTGTGCATCAAATCAACACATTGTACGCCTTACACTTCACAATGTTTTATGTCAATTACATCTCAATAAAGGTGGAGAAAATAAAGAATAAGAAGACAAGGAATAAAAATAAATTAATTAAAATAAAGTTTCCCTTACAGCATCAAAAGCACAATCCATCAAATCATTAACCGATAAGCTGGACTTCATTAAGATGTGAAGAGAATGAAACAAAAAGCCATAGACTTGGAGAAAACATTTCCAAAAGGCACATTGGATAAAGGGCTGTTATCCAAAATATGTGCAGCAAGCTTATACTCAAAAATAAGAAAATAAACAACCTGATTTAAAAATGGGCAAAAGACCTGAACAGGCACTTCACCAAAGAAGATACAGCTGGCAAATAAGCAAATGAAAAGATGCTTCACATCATATGTCATTAGGGAAATGCAAATTAAAACGACAGTGAGCTACCACCACATGCCTATTAGAATGGCCAAAATCCAGAACACTGACAATACCAAATGCAGGCGAGGATGTGGAGAAACTGGAACTCTCATTTATTGTGGGTGGAAATGCAAAATAGTACAGCCACTTTGGAAGACAATTTGGCAGTTTCTTGCAAAACTAAACATACTCTAATCACGTGATCCAGCAACTGTGCTCCTTAGTATTTACCCCAAAGAGCTGAAAGCTACACCATACAAAACCCTGCATGTGGATATTTATAGCAGCTTTATTCACAATTGGCAAAACTTGGAAACAACCAAGATGTTTTCAGTAGGTGAACAGATCAATAAACTGTTGTACATCCAGACAATGGAATACTATTCAGTGCTGAAAGGAAATAAGCTATCAAGCCACGACAAGACCCAAAAGAATCTTGAATGCATATTACTTTACAGTTTTATGTGTCAATAATACCTCAATAAAGCTTACATTTTTAGAAAATGCATATTCCTAAGTGAAAGAAGCCAATCTGAAAGGCTACATACTGTGTGTGTGTGTGATTCCAACCATATGGCATTCTTGGAGACACAAAACTATGGGGATGGTAAAATGATCAGTGTTTGTTTGCCAGGGGTTGGTGTGGGTAAAGAAGGAATAGGCCAAACATGGAGAATATTTAGGAGAGTGAAAATGGTCTGTAAGATACCATAATGATGGATAGATGTCATTATACACTTGTCCAAACCCATAGAATGTCCAGCACCAACAGTGAGCCTTAATGTAAACTATATGGCCTTTGGGTGACAATGTTGTCAATGTATGTAGGTTCATCAGTTGTAACAAATGTACCACTCAGGTGTGAAATGTTGATATGGGAGGGCTGTGTGTGTATATGGGGGGACAGGGGAAATACAGGAACTTTCTGTACGTTCCACTCAGTTTTGTGGACTTAAGTCTACTCTAAAAAAATAAGGTCTATGTAAAAAAACAACAACATAGCACACCCCCTTCCTTTCCTCCCATGAAATATTACCCAATTAAGCAGCCAGCCCTGAGGAGCAGGGGAAAACTCTCCAGGCAACTCTAAAGCACAATTAGAATTTAGAACCAGTCTTTAACCATTATAAAAATACCCCATCAATTCAATAAGCAATTCACAATGTAAATTCAAGCTAATGAACCACCGCATATGTACTAATTTTAGTGAATAATCTCTTTTGGCATGTTTTTCACCATTTTATGAGAATCTTCAAAGCATTGAGAGGACATCTTTCTCCTACAGCATACTGCACATCTCAGCAAATACATAAATCAGGACAATCTTCAGTTTATAAAAAGATGACGAAAGAAAAAAGACTCTCAGCCCTAAATTTAAGCACCTTTTGAACTTTATAAAAAGTGATTTAAGAGCAACATTGTTAGTGCAATCAAAAAAGTAAGAGTTTTATCTAGCCCTTTTCTTTTTAAATACATCCTTCTATCTGTGAGTTACTCCCAAAAGATAATGAAAAATCATTTTATACACAAAATTAGAAATGCAAAGATTCAAAGTAATCCGAAGAACATTCGAGAAAGAAAAAAAAAAGGACGTATTTAGGGAGGAAACAAATCCTCTAACAAAATGTGTCATCTTGCTGTATTATGGTCTTAAAATTAGCTCTTCCTTATGTAGGTGAGAAATAGAACTAAAACCATCAGTTAGTACTGTGCCATACTTCTGGGCATGAGGGGGGCCTCCATGCTAGAAGGAAGGACCCCGATATCCATTTTATTTCAAAGGTCTTAGTCCTCACTCCACAGGAGCCCTCAATAATATCCGACACAAATGAACAACTTTTCAAATTTTTCTTCTCTCGGTCTCCATCATGTTATATGATCCCCTCCAACCCTGGCATCCTTTTCGTTCGTGGCCTCAATGCTCTTCACTAACACCCACCTGAATGATTTATCTAGTTCATGGTACCTATGTTACCTCGACATCAATTTCTGTTCTCAGCCAAGTTTCTGACCTTCAAAACAAGAATTTACACTTATTCCTGAGAAAGCACCATTTAAATATCCCATCGCACGTCGCACTGGGGTACCAAGTGCAACTGATTATACTCTAAGTCTCCACCATTACTTGCACCTTTAACTCAATTGCACCACTGATGCCCCAGCCTGGAAAATGTCATTAGCTCAGCAATTTGGGCAAAGTCGTTAACTCCTTACAACCTTAGTTACTTCATCTGTTTTATGGGTAAAGAAAACCGATTTAAGAGGCTTGGCGTGAAGGTTATTTAAGGCATTGAACTGACATGATTTCTTTCTTTTATTAAATTTTTAATGTTTTATTTATTTTTGGGAGAGAGAGAGAGAGAGAGAGAGAGAGAGAGAGAGCGTGAGCAGGGGAGGGTCAGAGAGAGAGGGAGACACATAATCTGAAGACAGGCTCCAGGCTCTGAGCTGGTAACACAGAGCCTGACGCGGGGCTCAAACCCACAAACCGTGAGATTATGACCTGAGCCAAAGCCAGACGCTTAACTGACTGAGCCACCCAGGCGCCCTGTGAACTGACATGATTTCAAAGATTATCGCTGTGTGTTGTACCCCTGCTGGAGAACACCTAAGGAAATGATGAACTCAGCCCCACCCTCAAACAGGCCCAATGCCTTTGACTCCCATATTAATAGGCCTATACTAACTGGCAGGCTTGGAAGTAATGACTTTCTCTACAGAATGAAACCGAACTGCTTCAGTCATATTTGAACTTCAACTTCTTTTGTTCTTCCTATAAAATAATAAACTCTGCCGTCAAATCTTATTTTCTCGGATTCGTAAGTTTCACGGTAGTAAGAAATATTCACTTCCTTTAGTACCCAATGTGACATTCATTTGGAAATATATTTTTAATTAGCTTTGCATGTCTCAGTGTGATCAAGTACAAACTATATTCACTAGTAGCTCAACAAGTTCATGTTAGGCCAGTTTTAATCTTACTTAAGGTCAATTTCACACAGAAAGAATTATTATGAGAGTTTGTACTGACAGCTTCTAATTCCTGTATACTTTTAAAAGGATGAATAATCAATGTCTTGATGTTCAAAGATAGATTGTATTTCTTGATCATCCCCCCACTCCCCCCCACAAAAAGATACCACTCATCATAGTTGACATTGGCACTTCTTTATTTTTTCCCCAAAGAATTTTTTTCACATATTGAACCATTTCGCAGACCTCTGAGAAATTATTTTCAGATCTTTTTTCAGTCCCACTCATTCATTTATTCCACAGATCATTTTTTGAGCAGTGCCATGTCCTGTTTTAGCCCTTGGAGACAGTGTAGCAAAGGAGAACACAAGGTCCAAGCTCTCATGAAACTGAAATCCCATGAGGGAGGCTGACAACAGGCTCATAAACATACAATATACTTTCAGTTTTGGTAAGTGCCATGATGACAATCAAACAAACAAAAAACAATAATAAAAATGGGGCTCCTGGGTGGCTCTGTCGGTCGAGTGTTGGACTCTTGATTTTGGCTTAGGTCATAACTCAGGGTTGTGGGATGGAGCCCTGCATCAGGCTCTGCATTGGGCTCTGTGCTGGGCATGGAGCCTGCTTGAGATTCTCTCTACCCCTCACTTCTTTCTGTTCCTCCCCCACTGGTGTGCACACACACATGCTCTCTTAAAAAATAGTAATAATAAGGAGATCCAGAATGAAGGGGACTACTATTTTGGAAATGCACTCACGAGGAAGTGATATTTGAATGGAGATATGGGCGAAGGTAAAAGAGAGTCATGTTGGGAGAGGATCATTCCAGGCAGAAGAAACAGAGGAAGAGTAGAAGAAATAGGCGGGAGCCAAATCACGCAGAGCCTTGTAGCTATGATGAGGCATTTGAGAGTATTCTAAATGATGTGAGAGGCCATTGGGGAGTTTCAAACTAGAAGGTGACATGACCTGATTCAGGTTTATAAAGGATGACCCCAGGTCTTTTGCAGAAATAGACAGAAATAGGAGGCCAATGCAATGAAACATGATTAAATTCTGATTGTATTTGAAAAGTAGAGCTCTTGCAGAACTGGCTGAAGGACTGAATTTGTGGTTTAGGTGAAGAAGAGGAATAAACAATGACACTTGGGTTTTTGGTATGAACAACGTGTGATTGGTTGGTGTTCCCAATTCACTGAAACAAGGAAGATTAGAAAATGAGTATGGTGGATGAGGGAGGCAGAACCAAGAATTGGGATTTGAGCATGATAGGACATCTATTGTGCAACAAGGAAAAATGGCTGGCACATAGACCAGACCTGTAGGAACATCATTCATTGGAAGAAAATTCATGGGGACAGGATTGGGGCAGATACATGCGTTCAACACTGCCCCTCCCACTGTGGGGTAGCTTCATCTCAGAGGCCAGATATTGGAGAGGGGCATGGCTTTTGGGATGTGAGGCTTCTGAGCTGCATGGGTAGAGAGGAACCCAGACTCCCAGACTCTTCTGATGATGAGGGGCCAGGATGTAATAGCAATGTGAAACGGTAGAGCCACACTCCATCTCTACCCTGCCAGCTTCTCTGCTAGCATTAGGAAAGGGAGTGAAGGGTCCAGACGATGCACTGCAGCTGTAGGGACAAAGGAAGGCAGCAGCAGGATTTGTCACACTAGTGCTCATGATTAAATAAGCACCAGCTCCAATTTGGGCATGTTTGGAGGGCCGAAGTCCAAGTCTCATGGTTGACCAGGATTGATGTCCTTAAGTACTAAGCCTTGTCCAGTTTCTACGGAGATTTGCAAGAGGCCAATTTCCTCTCTACAGGGGATAATTCACAGACAAATTAATACTTACCTCGTAGTAACAAAAACTTGGATTCAGTTGGTAATGGTGGAGTGGTGAAATGTGCTTGGATTCTGGAAACAGTCTGAATGTAGATTTTTATTTAAAAAAAAACAAACAAACCCCAAAACCTTGCTAATGGATTGATCTTATGAGTTGAGGGGAAAAGAGGGACCAAGGAGCTGATTTAATCATGTTGTCACTGACTGAAATAAGGAAGGTTAAAGAAGTGTGTAGTGAGGGTAGGGGTGGAATCAAGGAGGTTCTGACCTGGAAATGGCAAGTAGAGAGAAGGACAGCACCTGGAGTTTAGGGGAGAGATCTGGGCAGTGGATACAAAATTTGGAGTCATCAGTATGTAGGTGCCTTTTAAAGCCACAGGACTAGGGGTGCCTGGATGGCTCAGTCAGTTAAGCATTTGACTCTTGATTTCAGCTCAGGTCATGATCCCACAGTTCGTGAGTTCGAGTCCCATGCTGAGATGTGTGCTGACAGTGCAGAACCTGCTTGGGATTCTCTGCCCCTTCCCTGTCCTCTCTCTCAAAAATAAGTAAGTAAGTATTTTTTAAAAATTAAAAAAATAGGGGGGGCTGGGTGGCTCAGTGGGTTGTGCGTCTGACTTCAGCTCAGGTCATGATCCCACGGTTTGTGGGTTTGAGCCCCGCGTCAGGTTCTGTGCTGACAGCTGGGTGCCTGGAACGTGTTTCAGATTCTGTGCCTCTCTCTTTTTCTGCCCCTCCCTGGCTCATGCTCTTTCTCTATCTCTTTCTCAAAAATAAATAAACATTAAAAAAAAAGAAAAACAAGCATTAAAAAACTAAAAAAAAAAAAGAAGCAACAGGATGGGATCATCTTAGGAGCAAATAGAAAAGAGAAAAGGGCCACAAATTGAACTCTGCCTGGGTTATAATCAATATTTAGAAATCTGGAGCAGACCTAATACCCACTTCTCCTAATCCCCGCTGGACTCTTGGTCACCCACTCAAAAGAGGGAAGACTCGAGCACAATGTATTCTCAAAATAATGGCTGTGACTTACTGCATAAGGCAGGCCTGAGACTGACCGGAAACCCCATGTTCCAAGGCAACGGGGGAGTATTTTTACAAAGACGGATACGAAACATGACGAACACACAAATCTGAAGCCACAGCTTTCTCTCCACTCCTCCAAGGAGAATTACCTTCCAGCTGAACAGAAATTTGGCAAAATTCATACTCTGCCGACTCTTTCAGAGATTTTCGTTAACATTATATAATTATCTCAAAGTATTTTTGAAGATTTGTTTTTCTTTTGAATGCCACATTTTGTCCTATGTTTAATGGGGCTATATTTTACTCTGTCCTCCCATAAAACTACAGAGCTATTAAATTAGTAGACATTCCCTTCACGTGGTATGTGTAGTTTCTGCTTCAAGACGAGGGCTTCCAGACCAATTGTTCCACTTACAGAGCAATGATGTTTCATATATGGGTATTCTACCACAGATCATGCTTATCTTCTTTAACACTTTATATTCTCGAATACTCTAGGGAGACATCATCAAGGAGATTTGAAAATGCCATTGACCTTCCCTCCATTTTCGAATCCACAGCCAAGAATTGGTTGTGGCCTAAGCTAAATGAAGTAGACATTAAATCATGATTAGTAATACTTGGTCAGGAACCGAAAGAGCTGTGGTTGGTAGGAATGGAACCACAAACATGCCCAACAATGTAAAATAGGGAACTACTCTGGTCCCTCTTTGTTCTAGCTTATTTCTTCCCTTCTGAAACAAAAAGAGCACTAAAATGTAATGGGTTCATTTCTAAATCTGTCAGGTACAATCTATGTGTGAGAATAGCCAGGAAATTTCTGAGAAAATAAACAAGAAAACATCTACTGCTCACCCAATACATTTCTCAGCCTCCTTGTTGTTGCTGAGGTGATGTGACTGGATCTGGCCAACAGGCAGAAAAGGTGTCACTTCTGGGTGAAGCCATTTAAGATCTCGGGCACCAACTCTTCACTTCTTTCTTCCCATACTTTGGGTGACCCGAAGGCCATGTATTAAGATGGCAGCATTGCCCATGGAAACAGTTTGTATCACTGAATCTCTCCATGGACGACAACTGGCCTGGAGCATTGCCTGACCCAAGGTGGAATCCAGGTAAACGTGAAATAAATCTTTGTTGTGCTGAACGACAGAGATTTGGGTGTGTGTGTTTTCCCATAGCGTAGACGTATATAGTGATTACGAAAGAAAACTTTTCTCAAGGGATACTGCAAAATGGATTAAGGAACTATGAAAGGGCCAGATCAATGGACTATGAACGGGTTCATAAATAGACCCAAGTCTACTTGAAAGTTTAGTATATGACAATGATGTCTTAAATCCGTGAGGAAATGCGGATTACTGGTGCACGTCTAAGTTAACAAATTAACCCAAAACTTAGTGTTCCAAAACAACAATAATCATTTATTGTCTCTCACAGATTTAGTGGGTCAGGAATCCAGATGGAATGTCATGGCAAGAACATGTCTCCATATCCTGCATCAGTGTTTAGAGCCTCAGCTGAGGCAGCTCAAAGGCTGAGTCACACAGCATCACTTCTGCCACGTTCTGTTGATCAGGCCAGAGGTTCACCCAGATGCCACCTTTCAGTGGAGAAGTATCGATGTCATAGCATAAGAAGGTCATGAAGGGTGGAAAAATAAATTTACATGTGCTTGCCATCTTTGAAGAATACACATCTTTGAAACATTTGCCACAGTGGAAATGGGTAATCTGTTTGTTAAAGAACCAATGCTACTTTTGGACAAGCTGAAGCTATGCCCTCCTACTACCGAGATGAGACTCACAGATAGGTTCTTACAGATATGGTTAGAACAGATGACCGAAAGCCTAGCTCATAATTACCTAAAAGAAGAGAGGCAGCAGATAAGCTTTTCGAAAATTAAAGATGTTTTGGGAGAAGGTCCTCAAATTATAAACTAGTATACAGGCTAAATTACCATGTACATTATTTTATTTAGTTATCTTGTACTTTTGGAAATGATTTGGGTCATTTACTGAGATATGGCTAATGGTCAGAGCCTTGAAAAATTCCAGACCAAAGATATTTTTGTGGCAGCATAAGACATAGAGTTTCGGGCTTCTGTTTCCTATGTGTCTAGGGACTGTAGCAAATGAAAAACAGT
Source organism: Suricata suricatta (assembly GCF_006229205.1). Taxonomy (NCBI): domain Eukaryota; kingdom Metazoa; phylum Chordata; class Mammalia; order Carnivora; family Herpestidae; genus Suricata; species Suricata suricatta. Next base: position 36,309,578 of record NC_043717.1, read on the forward strand.
TTCCTAGAAGAATCTTGGCCTTGCCCATGGTGTGCCCATGTCTCACCTTAAAGCAGAGGTAAAAGGGCACCATATTCAACCCTACTCCTAGGCGATTGATTGCCCACAAAAGTATTCCAGCATACAAAGGCTAACTGTCACAATGTATCTCAACAATCTCAAATCCTCTGTTGCTGGTTTTCATTTAATGTTTGTCTGAAATTAAAAAAAAATGTCTAGGGAAGATCACTTGAGAGGTATAGAATTCCCCCTGTAGCCAGCACTGTTCATTACTCTGCCCAGAACCTTGGGGTCCCTTTCCTCAACTTCTCCAACCCTTTTTGGGAAGACTGACCTCAAGCCACTGGAGCTGCTTTGCCCACGGGCATTAGAGCAGGAAGCATGTGGGAGTTTACATCCCCCCACCCCCACCCCTCTACACCCACCCTTTGGCCAATGACTGATGGGTGCAGGAGAACAAGGTCGAGTTCAGACTGAGTTGCAATTTCTCCCCCAGAGCGCCCCTCGGGATCAAGTTCAGGCCAGGACGTCCCTCGAACTCACACCTTTGCTCAACCTCTTCCCTTCTTCCATCTGGTCCACCCGACTCCCTTGCCAGTTTCTCCTGGGAACACATTTTATATAAATCACATTTTGAGTGCATACATTTGAGTCCTCAAGTCAGAGTCTGTGTCTGGAGAACAGGACCTAAGTGCTATCCATTTCCTTAGATATTCTGCTGTGGGGAATATGTTTAGGAATTCCCTGAGCCCGCACCGATGGGTTAACAAGGCAGAAAGAAATAGAAAGCCACAAGATTAGGTACAAGATTAGGTAAACAAGATTAGGTAAACAAGATTAGGTAAACAGGGCAAAGGCCCCCAGTATAGGACAAAGGTATAGGAATAGAAAGCCTCAGGGTGAAAGCATCCAAAATTAGGTAAACAAGTTTAGGTATTCATGGGGTGCCTGGTGGCTCAGTCGGTTGAGCTGTTGAGTGTCAGGCTTCAGTTCAGGTCATGATCTTGTGGTTCTTGGGTCTGAGCCCCGCATGGAGCTCTGTGCTGACAGCTAGCTCAGAGTCTGGAGCCTGTCTTCGGATTCTGTGCCTCCCTCTCTCTCTGACCCTCCCCTGCTCAGGCTCTCTCTCTCTCTCTCGCTCTCTCTCTCTCTCAAAAATAAATAAAACATTAAAAAAAATTTAGGTACTCAGGGCAGAAGCACCCCCGAACTTAGTACAGTAGCAGAAACCTGCTTTCACAGGAAAGAAGGAAGGAAGGACAAAAACAGGAAAACAGGACTTTAGCCCCCAGCTGGGCAAAGTTGCTCAAAGCAGAGCTAATTAGCAAAAGAAAGATGCCTTGTTGACCCTGAGGTGGCCTGCTCTGTCTTTCTTGTCCCCTAGGCAAGTGGGTGGCACCTCAGGCTTGTTGTAAACAAACATCTGCCTGTGGCCAGGATTTTTTTTTGTATAGACCCAAACCCCTAACACCACATATTTTCAAAACCCCTTTTCCCTCCCGCCCATGAGTGAATGTTCATGATTTCATTGTCTTTTTGTGCCTGTCCATCACACTTGTAAGCCTTCTGATTCTAATAAAAAAGGAGCAAGGACCCTTACTCCGGGCTCTTGTCTCCTCCTGGACATTAGCCTCTCTTGCATTTTAATCCTGCATCCCACTCTCTTGCTGGACAAGAGAGAATACCAGACCCAGAGTCTATGACATTCTATTCTCTTTCTGTGAATTAGGGCAACTCTCTAGAGAGTGGGATATGTGGTATAGTTCTTTTTCTTTCTTTCTTTCTTTCTTTCTTTCTTTCTTTCTTTCTTTCTTTCTTTCTTTCTTTCTTTTCTAACTTAAATTCAAGTTAGTTAACATGTAGTGTGGTATTGGTTTCAGGAGTAGAATTTAGTGATTCATCACTTAAATAGAACACCCAGTGCTCATCCCAACAAGTGCCCTCCTTAATGCCCATCACCCATTTAGCCCATCCCCTCCATCAACCCTCAGTTTGTTCTCAGTATTTAAGAGTCTCTTACAGTTTAGTTTTAAAGAATCAGAATCTACACACCAATGAGATCCCTAGGAGAGCTATGTGTACATTAATGTTCCAGAAGCACTTTTCTGAGAAATAGCTTTATGAACTGGTTCAAGAAGAAGTAAGACCCTGGAATATACCAGAAATAGAAATGAAATAGACTGGAGTAGACCAGAAATAGACCATGGAAGAAATCACAAACCTTGTCAAAAATGAATTATTGAGTTATTTTCATTTTTATAATATTCCAATGCTATTTAAATAATTCCAAAGTAGAGAAAGCAATAGAAAGCTTCCAACTCATTTTATGAAGCTAACAAAGCCACGCTATTAAAACCTGATAAAGATGAAACACCCAGAGAAAAAGCTTATTAAATAGCCCAGCAAATAGGTGGAAACAAAAATCCTAAATATTGCATTCATTAACTGAATCCAGCATGAAAAGAAAAGAATAGTACACCACAATAAAAAACAGTTTATACTAGGAATGCAACAGTTACTTAATACTTAAAAATCGATTCACATAATTTATCACATCAAGGGAGAAAACAAAATTCAACCAACATCCCAAATTAATTAGGCAGTCATAGCATTAAATATCCATTAATTACCAATATGTGTAGTAAACTGGGACTAGATGAAAATTTTGCCCACATGATAAATAGCATAGTTTGCAAACCAACAATTGACATCATTCTGACAGGCTTTTCAACTGAAGAGAGGAATAACGTCAAGATGTTTAACATCATCACTATTCTTTTTCTTTTGTTGTAAGTTCCAAAGGACATAAGAGAACAAGAAAGGAAATAGGAGGTATGAATACTTGGAAGAGAATAGAAGTAATGCCATGTTGGATTTTTTTCTTGAACCTTCAAGAAAACCATCCATGAACATATTATAACTACAAGGGAGTGATGGATAGCAACACAAATATACAAATATCGATAACTTTCACATATTAAAAAATAAATATTATTTCATTCACAGAATGAACAAAAATATATAACCTATTTACAAGTGATCTGAACAAGAAATGTGCAATACTGTGTAAAGAAAACAGGGACGCCTGGGTGGCTGTTGGTTAAGTGTCCGACTCTTGATTTCAGCTCAGGTCATGATCTGATGGTTCGTGAGATAGAGACCTGCATCAGGCTCTGTGCTGATGGCCTGGAGCCTGCATGGAATTCTTTCTCTCCCTCTTTAACTGCCCCTCCCCTGCTCATGCTCTCTCTGTCTCTCTCAAAAATAAATAAAATAAATTTTAGTAAAATAAAAAAAAAGAAAGAAAGAAAACAAAAGAAAAGTAGCCTTAAAAGAAGAGTTTACAATGCAATGCAGAGAGACCCCGTATTTCTGGATAGGAAAATCCATTATTACTAAAGTGTTAATTCTTCCCAGTTTGCTTTATAAATGTGATACATTTCTAATCTAGTCCAACACCAACTTCACATTCTTGTAACTTGACCAAATGCTTTTCAAGTTTATCCAGAAGAATAAACATGCAAGAATAACCAAGAAAAATTTTTTAAAGAAAAATGAGAAGGGACTTGGAGCCAAATGTTGAAATATATTATAAAGCCGCAATAATTTGAACAATGTGGTATGGACACAGGACCAGCCAAACAATTCAAGGTAACAAAAATAGAAAGTCCACAACAGACACAGGAATGTTTAAGAATTTAGCATATGATAGCTGTCTCATTTAAAACCCATATTTATTATAGAACTTGACTAAATATTTGTGGAAAGATTCATTTAATTTCATTATATTCCAGAATAGATTTCAGCTGGGCTAAAAAATGTAAATTTTTAGGGGGAAAAAAAAGCATGAACTGTTCCAGGAGAGAATATAGATACACATTTATGTAATTCTGGAGTACAGGAGGCTTTTCTAATCATAACACTGAAAGCAAAATCACACACAAAAAAGCACTGGTCTCTTTGATTGTATAAACATATTAACACATAAAAGAAACAACAATATGTATTATAGACTCAAGCCTGATGTGCTCCTCTGCTGGAAGAGCATAAACAAAATTGGAAAAACATCAGTACTATATAGGAAGTAAAAAAAAAAATAAAACTATACACAACTCCAAAAAAGGAAGGCTGAAATTGGCAAAGGCCATGAAAAGGTAATTCACCAGATTGCAGAGCCCATTGCTTTATTTTTAGTGAAAGTTTAGCTTCTTTAATAACAGAGTGCAACTCAAAATAACAATGCTGTATGCATCGCCCTTTGTGTACCCACCTGAAGAGGATGAAATAAAATTATGATATTCAAATTTTGTTAAGGGTGCCAGCCATGAGTACTCTCAGATACAATCAGCAAGAGTGTAAATTTTATAACATTCTGTATAGAAAAATGGTCATATATATATATATATATATATATATGTATATATATATATATATATATATTTCAAATTTGGACCATTGGGCTTCTGTGAATTTGTCCTCAAAGAAATAATAATACATTTTCCCAATGGTTTATCTATAAGTACATTCACAGCCTCATTTCTTATAGTGGCCAATCTTGGAAACCAACTCACTATTCTATAATAAAGAATTGGCTCAATAAGGAAATGCCTTTATCTAATAAAATACCTAGAAGCTATTAAACGCATTTTTAAAAGAATATTTAATGACATGGGCAAATGTGCATGATATATAGTTTAATTAAAAACAGATTGAAAAATAACATGCAACTTGAACCTTTTGTTAAAAAATCACATTCATGTATATAATATAAGATAGGAAAAACACATACCAAGATGTTAACAATGCCTTTTTCCTGGATGCTGGGATTTCAGATGATTTATACCATCTTTTTTTCTGGCTTACCTGTATGTTTCACATTTTCTTCAACGAACACGCACTCTTCTATAATCAGAAATTGTCGATATATTAAAATTAAGTCAAGAATGCTTTTCATAAGTCAAAAGAGAGAAGCAAGCAGGCTTGTGGACCTCTTGGTGTGTCTTACGGAAAATCTGTTGTCAGTATATATTTGTCATGACAGGCAGTGCCTCCTTCCGGGGAACACCCTGGAGAGATTCTTATCCATTTTTGACAAGAACAACCAATGACAGTTGCTCTTGTCCCGAGCAGTTGACCTGCTTTTATCTGATGGACCCTATGAACCATGTAAACCAGAAAGCTTGGAGACAACCTAAGTTCACCTCTGGAAACAAGGGTATGAATCTATGTGACATGTAATTGTTCCATTTAAGAACCTTGTCATCTTGTATTTTGTGTATTCCGATAAGGTAGCTGAAGTCTTTCCAAGAAAGACACAGAATTTGTATAAAGTAGTAAGTACACCCACTAAAGGTTGTGAAGTAATAAAAGGATTTCCCAGCATGCAAGAATCATAAAGCCCAGCAGAGGAGAGTCGGTACTAGATCAACGAAAGAACTAATTTCTTAAACAACTGAGAATAGGTCATTCATTCACTCAACTAACATTATTTGAGAGGCTATGATGTGCCAGGTACTCTTCTAGGTGCTTTGAAGCCATACAATGAATAATGAGAAGACCACATAATTCCTGTTGTTCTGGGCTGAATTGTGCCCCTTCTCTGTTCATGTGTTGGAGTCCTAATCCCCAGCACCTCATAATGTGACTGTATTTGGAGATGAGGTCTTCACAGAGATGATCAAGTTAAAACAAATGTGGCGCTCCTGGGTGGCCCGACTTGAGCATACTTGACTTCAGCTCAGGTCATGATCTTACAGTCTGTGGGTTTGAGCCCCATGTTGGGCTCTGTGCTGACAGCTTGGAGCCTGGAGCCTGCTTCTGATTCTGCATCTCCCTTTTTCTCTACCCCTTCCATGCTCATTCTCTCTCTCTCAAAAATAAACATTAAATAAAAACCCCAAAACGAAGTCATTGGTGTGGGACCTGATCCAGTAGGACTGATGTTCACATAAAAAGGGGAACTTTGGACACAGACACCAATTGAAGGTAGTTAACGTGAAGACACATGCATCTACAAGGGCAAGGAGATAGACCTGGAACCCATTCTCCCTCACGGCCCCCCGAAGGAATCAACACTAACAACGCCTTGAGTTTAGACTTCTGGCCTCCAAAAGCATGAGACAATGAACTTTCTTTGCTTATGTCATCCAGCCTGTGGTATTTCATTAAGGCAGCCCTAGAAAATGAAGCCAGTCACCACCAAGGGGAAAGGGAACCAATAAGTAAACAAACAAGTATATAATTATGCGTAGTGAACTGGCCGGATTGAGTACTCAGAAGGCTTGCTGAGGGGATGCACAGTGTAAGCCATGACCTGAAGGGATAAGAAGGAAGAGGCCCATGACTTGGGGAAATCATCCCAAGTAGAGGGGTGGCACCCATGAGAGTCCAGAATGTAAGAGTCAACCTAGGCTGAACCGGTCCGAGGAGGAGACACGGGTGACAGTCATCAGAACCCACTAGGATTCTGCTGTCACTTGTGTGGGAGCAGGTGTGGTGAAATGTACTGAGTGCTCAGTACCCAATGTGCACTCCATCATTCATTACTCACTTGCTTTTTTGGTCTAGTCCTTCATTGTAAAGAGTATCTTCTGTCACAGACACACGAATCCAGAAAGGCTGGTAAAGAGAATACAAAGACCTTCATCCAGGATTCATTTTTTTCTCTTCTTCATTTTTTTGGTCTGTTTATTTATTTATTTAAAAAATTCCAGTATAATCAACATACATGTGTTCTATTAGTTTCAGGTATACAAGACAGCAATTCACCAGTTCTATACGTCACTCGGTGCTCATCACCACAAGGGCACTCTTAATTTTGGTAAAGATGCATCATGAGCAGATTTCTGTATTCATTTTATACACAGTACAAAGACAAGACTAAAATGGCTTCAAGACATTCATTCTAGTTAAGCAAAAGCCATTTTTTTTTTACGATCTAATGAAAGCCATCTTTTTTCCACCCCTCAAATCAGTTCAACAGAAAGGAGTTCTTTAAAATGAAAAAAAAAATCCAAGAATATTAAGAATATGCTATGAAATTTAAAATTTAATACTCCAGCCTGATTCTCCACTAACTTTCTGTTTGTGCATTTTTAATGTAGACATATGGCATTGAGAGCCCATCTAGAATACTAATAAATAAATAATGGCTGAGCACGGCTGAGGGAACGCCCAGCTATGTGCATAGATTAAAGTAAGGCCAATTTCGGGGCACCTGGGTGGCTCAGTGGGTTGAGCATCTGATTCCTGATTTCCACTCAGGTCCTGATCTTGTAGTTCATGAGTTCAAACCCCCTGGTAGGCTCTGTGCTGACAGTGCGGAGCCTGTTCGGGATTCTCTCTCTCCTTCTCTCTCGCTCTCTAAAAATAAACTTAAAAAAATAAAGTACGGTAAATTTTGAACATACTCCCTTGCCAGTTTGCAATAGAATGCTAATAGTATTACTCTTTTCATCTCGTTCGAATACTTGTGAAGAGCCAAGTAGCCCCGCCCCCGGGATGTCTGTTACAGGTACAGAGTCCCAAGGACCAGTACCCACAGGAGGTGGAAGTGTTCTCTGGCAGTTTTCAGGGTCACTGAACATTCTCCAGCATGAATCCAATATGTCCTACCTGTCTTTGTCCACTCCTACGGTCTCCATCATACTATAGGTTGCGCTCCATTGAGAAGTCAATACTTTTGAAATATCAGGGAATCTTGCTGGATGGTTTCCCAACAGCAACACAGGGGAACTTTCCAGCCAACACAACAGCCATTTCTCAATAGGTCTTTGCTTTTACTTCCTTATAGCTTAACCGACTGAGCCACCCAGGCGCCCTACTTCTTTATAACTTTTAATACAGTTGGCCATTTCCTCCTTGAAATCGTCTCTGCTCTCAGCTTCCGCAATACCCCATTACTGCAGCAATCCTGCTTCATCTGTGAGCGTGCCCTCCGTGACCACACCTTGGGCATCCCTATCTCTGTGGTTCCATGTGAAATCCACTGATTTACATATTACGAACAAATCAATGCCCCTCTCCTCTTCAAAAACTCCCTAGACCATCCCATATTGATTTGACCTGCCACTGACTGCATTCTATTTATATCACTTTGGTCAATAACCAAATACAGCTCTTGTAATGTAGCCTTATATTTTAGTGAATTCTTACACTCTTCTTCTTCGAAACAGAGAGGGGGAGGTTAGCAATTTGAGATGTGACCGGATGGTCCTCCCCACTCCCAGGCACAGGCATCAACATAGGGAGGAAAGAATTGTTCGAGCAGAGTAAATGGAGGGAAATGTGCTCAGTTTTTGAGTTTTGAATATAAAAATAGGTTAAAAAATTCTTTTTATTTAAATTCAGGTTAGTTAGTTGTTAGTAGTGGTTTCAGGATTAGAACCCAGTGACTCATCACTTACATAGAACACCCAGTACTCATCCCAGCAAGTGCCCTCCTTCATGCCCATCATGCATGTAGCCCATCCCCCCATTCACCTCCCCTCCAGCAACCCTCAGTTTGTTCTCTGTATTTAAGAGTCTCTTATGATTTGTGTCTCTTTTTATTTCTATCTTATTTTTCCTTCCCTTCCACTAAGTTCATATGTTTTGTTTCTTAAATTCCACATGTGAGTGAAATTATATGATATATGTCTTTCTCTGACTGACTTATTTCACTTAGCATAATACCCTCCAGTCCTATCCACATTGTTACAAATGGCGAGATTCCATTCTTTTTAATTGTGGAGTAGTATTCCGTATTATATATATATATATATATATATATATATATATATATATATATAATTTATCCATAATTTGGACATTGTTGATAGTGCCGCTATAAATATTGGGGTGCACGTGCCCCTTTGAATCAGGATTTTTGTATCCTTTAAATAAATAGCTAGTAGTGTAGTTGGTGGGTCATAGAGTATTCTTATTTTTAATTTTTTGAGGAATCTCCATACTAATTTACCAGGAAAAAAAAGGCTTTTGAAACTTGGGGAAGAGCCAGTAGTTAGAAAGCAAAGGATTGAGTTTCAAGAGTATAATCTTTTCCAGTTTTAAAAGTCAGGGACACTCAGGAGCCACAGACTGCTAGTCAAAAGGCATGGAGTAGAATTAGAATAGGTATTCTTGGGGCGCCTGGGTGGCTCAGTCGGTTAAGCATCCGACTTCGGCTCAGGTCATGATCTCACGGTTCGTGGGTTTGAGCCCCACGTGGGGTTTTGTGCTGACAATTCAGAGCCTGGAGCCTGTTTTGAATTCTGTGTCTCATTCTCTCTCCGCCCCTTCCCCACTTGTGCTCTGTCTTCCAAAAAAAAATAAATGTAAGAAAAATAAAAATTAAAAAAAGAAATCTTAAAAAAAAAGGTATGGGGTAGAAAATTGGCTTGGAGAAGAGATAACAATGACCGGAGCTGGGCAAAGGCAGAGAGAGTCAGAGCAGAGGGAGGGACTTTTCCAGGAAGTGGGAGATGGGGATGGAAATCTGCGGTCCCTTTCCGGTTGGAGTAAAGTATTGTGACCAAGCTCCCCATGCCCTCCTCTGTGGAATGAGTACAGATAAGTGACAGTGGCTCTTGAGGGCTGGGAATGGCCAGGCAGAAGGAACCTTGGGGAGCCCCTGTGGACTCCAGTATGGTCCAAGGAGCAGTCCCGGGTTTTCCCAAGCTTGGGGGTAACCAAAAGAACAATAATAGAACTTGAGCATCCTGGGTTTGGATAAGGATACAGGTAACTTGCAGAGCTCCAATGACCAGAGACCAGATGGAAATGTCTGGGTGGGTGCCAGCAAGCACGAATGCCAGTGACAAGCAGGGACTGGGGAGCAGACCCATCCTGGCTCCTCTGTGGAAGCTAAAACCCCCAATCCTTGCCTGGTTGATACTGAGCCTCTGAGAAGTTTGTTACCACCCCAGAGACGAGGCCGAAAGGGAAAGCTGTGAAATGACCAAGAAAACCCTGGACTAACTAAATGTATTTGGGAAAAAAACTAGTTAAGTTTCTTTTACCAAGCAGGATGGGAGCTAGAAATAACCAGTCATACAGAGGCGCTTTCTAAAACTATAGTAGAAAATCAGAGTTGCTGGAGGGACGTGGGAGGGGGGATGGACTAAAAGGGTGATGGGTATTAAGGAGGGCACTTGGGATGACCACTGGGTATTGTATATAAGCAATGAATCACTACATTCTACTCCTGATACCAGTATTACACTGTATGTTAACAAACTAAGATTTAAATAAAAACTATTTTTTTTTAAAAAAGAAAATCAATACAAGTTGCATGTTTTGAGTACTTGGGCTCAAGCCTTAGGAACTTTGCCCACCACTATTCATTATCTCCCCAACTAACCACAGGTATCTAGGGTTTTTTTTCTTTCTACATTTTTTTTTTGGTTTTCCTCCTAAGCATCTAGAAGACCTGAGGGTGCCTGAAAAGTAATCATTGAACGACTGAATGATCCATGAACTACTTTCAAATTCTAAATTAGCAACTATTTTAGTATTGAAACAACAATGGCCTAAAGTGTAACATTGTATCCAAAGATTGAGAGGGCTACATTTAAAACCTAGTTGCTCCCCCTTTTTTCTACACCTCATCCATTACTCTGCTCAGGAGATAGACTTCTTGTTTCAGGGAGGTGAGATGTAAGTAAGGTATGTTTAGTAACGTCTTCCACTTCCAGGGAAGCCACAGTGCTGATCTTGGAGAGATGTCAGGACCCAACTCCAAAGGGTCATCTGAAAATACTTTTGCAGTTCATCATCATAGTCATGATGCAAGATGTTATGATGCAGATGAGGGGGGGAGAAGCTTGTGTAGACATCATTTGGGGAAGAGAGGAGACTAGTGTTAAATGCAGAAGTCTAGAACAATTCTGTAGAAATACACCATGTGCATCTTTTCATATAAAATATCTGAGTTATGAAAACAAGGCTTTAAAGAACCATTACAAATGTCCAATTAAACAGCCAACATGAGATTGTACCAAACGCACCCATCTGTGCAGAATGTTGATAATGGGAAGGCTGTGCATGGGGCGGGGGCAGGGCGTATTGGGAACTCTCTGTAACTTATGCTCAATTTTGCTGTTAACTTAAAACTGCTCTCAAAAAGGAAGTATTTTTTTTTAAAGCCACCATACTAAATCTGTAAAGACAGAAGATCAGGGGTTGCCAGAGGCTTAAGGGAGGCCGGAACAGGGAATGGTTGCTTAATGAGTAGGAAGTTTCCTTTTGGGATGATGAAAATGTTTTGAACTAGATAGAAGTGGTGTTTGCACAACAACACGGATACACTAAATGCCACAGAAAATGATTGATTTGACGTTATGTGAATTTCACCTCAATTTCTTAAAAAGCCACCATACAATAGATGGGCTGTTTTCAGAAGCACATTGCATGGAGGTACAATCTCCCAACACGGTTTTCGAAAAAGGACTTCTGTGGTCCAATTTGTTTTGAAGCAGTGCGCACGTGTCCTCTTCTAGGATGTATCCACTCTGCATTCGTGTATTACAGACGTTGAGAGGTCCTGCAGAACACATTTGGGGAAATATTCCACTAGATCTTTCTAAGATGAGAAAGCCTCAACCTATTCTTGTTTTTTTTTTTAATTTTTTATTTATTTTTTATACAGAGAGAGACAGAGCATGGGAGGGGGAGGGGTAGAGAGAGGAGACACAGAACCGGAAGCAGGCTCCAGGCTCTGAGCTAGCTGTCAGCACGGAGCCTGACGCGGGGCTCGAACCCACGAACGTGAGATCTGACCTGAGCCGAAGTCGGAGGCTTAACCGACTGAGCTACCCAGGCGCCCCAACCTGTTCTTGTTTTAACTGAGGCTTTTGTACATCAAACTTTCTCAATATTTGCTGAAAACAACTTAGCCTTCAAGCAAAAAATAACATGAGGTCTTTTGCTAATGTTCAAAGGCAACAACAGGTGGCCGTAATAAACCCAGTTCTCAATGAATGATGGGATGTGAGAGTAGCAAAGACATAATTCGGTTCTTAACTACAACTTGATTTGCAGGTAGGAGGGCCACACTAGGAAAACTTATTATCCCGGCCACGCAGAGATCAGCTACTGTAGAGTTTGAGGTTTTATTCATTTGCATAAATTGCATTTTATATAGACTTCAGAAAGTATAGCACAGTATGAGGGCACATCTAAAATAGCTGACTTTTTAATAGCAGATATAAAAATGTCCAATACAAGGCAATTTAACAAAATGAAATGGCTCAAGGTGATTGCTTCATTATGAGGAAATGCATCCTCGTGAATCTTTGCTCTGAAGCCATTTCTTAGATTCCTGAAGTGTTGATTTAATAATAATTACCACCAATAAGAATATCTGTGGAATGGAATTGTCTGTTTTATGATTGAAATCAGTTATTCTCAGCCAGGGGTGGGATACAATTTTATGCGTGGGGCAGTAGACTGCTTTCTCCCAGAGAGAAGGATCAGAATCTCCTGGAGGGATGTTTATTTCAAAATGAATTGTCAATATTATAATTACTGATTTGATTTTAGTCACGATAATTAATTCACCTTGAAGACGTAATCACACTTAAGAGGGTGTGGGAGTTTCGGTTCCTCAAACGGAGACAAGCATTAAGAAAGACAGAGAAACATAAAGGAGCTGTTTTCTAGAGACAGATAAAGCCCAGACAGGCTATTTCTTCACCACCCACACCACACAGCAGCTTTCTGAATGCCCGTGCTGTGAAAGTCCCATAGGTCTGGACTTCCCCCATCTGAGTATGAGTGGGTGGGGTGCAAGTTCCAGGAAATAGCATCCCGGGAGCCTACGCTCTGACTCAGGCTTTTCCTAGAAGGGCATCTGGCTCTGTCTGTATTCCCAGAATTCCTGGCTTTGGCATCTGGGATCACCTGTCCTACCTATGCTTCTGATTATCCCCAACGTCATAGAGCTAGGTCCCGAAAGATGACTACCGCCTCAACATGCTGGGTTCTAAGAACATCTCTAGTGTGTCTGACTGCTTCAAAATGCCATCACGCTCATGTGGATGCACACATCCATATGTGCACGTGTGTGCGAACACACACAGGTGCATCCCGCATTAGCTGACCCTGCACCCCCGGCCACTGCTGATTGTACCAGGGATGTATAAATGACCCACCTGGACCACTTTTTTTCTCCAAGGAATTTACAATGGTAGGTCAGAGGTACTGGTCAGGGATCCCGGGAGCTTGGATTGCAAGCTAAGGAAAGGTTGGGCTTGGGAATATCCTGTTTGACCATGAATTTCTAGAGACAAAGAAAGCTCTGCGGTGCTTCTGGTTTATCAGGTTCTGGGTTCAAGGCCCTCCTGTGTTCTTCCTTCATTTTATGGTTTCTGACATACCTGTGTATTGTTATAACAAATCCTTCTCATACATTTTTGGGTTTTTAAATCTTTTATTTTGAGAGACAGAGAGAGAGGGTGCATGCACATGCTCAAGCAAGGGAAGGCAGAGAGAGGGAGAGAGAGAATCCAAAGCAGGCTCTGCGCTGTCATCACAGAGCCCGATATGGGATTCAGTTCCAGGAACCCCGAAATCATGATCTGAGCCAACATCAAGAGTTGGATGCTTAACCGACTGAGCCACCCATGTTTCCCCCACCCCTCATTTTTGTTGTTAACCTAAGATACTTCATGTAATTTTCTGTTACTTGCGATCAAAGATCTGCCACTAAAAATTAAAATTTTAGGGTCTCCTGGTTGGCTCAGTTGGTTAGGCCCCTGACTTCGGCTCGGGTCATGATCTCACAGTTTGTGGGTTCAAGCCCCGTGTCGGGCTCTGTGCTGACAGCTCAGAGCCTGGAGCCGGTTTCGGATTCTGTGTCTTCCTCTTTCTCTGCTCCTCCCCTGAACACATCTGTCTGTCTCACATTCTATCTTTCTCACACTCTGTCTCTCTCATTCTCAAAAATAAACTTTAAAAAACTTTTAATTTTAAATTATTAGTTCAAATGTCACCATTTATCTTTATATTATTGAATCCCAGTTTCAAAGGCATATATGAGTATGTAACTCACATGCAAAATTACTCAATTTGTATTTTACAGATTGCAACATGTATATGTATTTTGTTCTTAGCAGAACAACAGAAAAGCTGCATAGCATTAATGTGTAAATTAGATGTAATATAATGTATTTCCAGGTTCCAAAGTTTAGGACATGGTCCTCTTCGGGGAGCCATCCTTTTATTTAACATAGCCTGAGTCCCTCGGCTCTTCCAGATGGCTAGCGTCAGTCTCCTAACAGCAAAGTGAGCTCAGAATCTTCGAACTTCTTACACGGTGGTCGATTGGCTCTGAGAGTGAGCCTTCCACACCGAAAAGCTTCAGCGTGACAACATTTATCAAGCTGCTGCCTTTGTACAGCCTGGTAGTGTCCCATTGGCCAAAGCAAGTCATCTATGGAAGCCCAGAGTTAGCGTGGAAATAGAGTACACAGAGCAAAAATCTGGGGGTGGGGGGGGATAGGGCATGGCTTCCTCGGGGCCACTCTTGCAACCGTTAATCACAATCACAGTTAGAATGTTCTTTCCAGTAAGCTTCACGCATCTTCCTCAAATGTCCAAAGTGACAAGAGAAAGAGCATTGTGCATCATGCAATACATTTGCTAGTTCAAGGAATGACTGCTCCTTTGAGATACAAATGGCAATGGACATGATCAACTTGTGCACATGACACAGATTCCCTGAGCGCCTCCTGGGTCCCAGATCCTGGATGCTAGCTCTTAACCAGCCACTGAGAGCTTGAATAAGAAATGTCCGTAGAATCCACAGAGAGTGTCAACTACATCCTTGCAGGCATTCACGCAAAGTGAGAAACAACAGTTGGGCCCGGATGCTGCTTTTAAAGAATAATAATGGGTCACATGTGTTACATTGTTAATGTGTAGAGCAAGATGAGATGTCTCACTGCGGTCACCCTGGATGGGACATGTCCAACTCGTTCTAATCATCCATTGATGATTCTTGCCTAACCCAGCGATCATTAGGATGATACTAAATGGTGAATTTTCTATTTCTGACAGTCCTTCTCATTCTATTTGCGACCTTTCTATTGTAAGAAAGAGTATTATCTTCTCCTGTATTTATTTATTAATTTATATTACCATGGTGTGAAATAATGGAAAACATATATACATTGGTCTCTGCACCTGGTTCCTGGCACCAGGCTCCTAAAATCCTTTTAATTTTCCAAGTGATAAGAGCACTAGAAGCATCTCTTGTTCTAACGTTTGGTCTTTGACCTTGACACGGGGCTCCTGAAACCCTTGTAACTTCCTAAGTGATAAGAGCACCAAGAGTGTGTTTGTTCTAATATTTGGTCTTTGACCCTGGTCCATGACACAGAGCTCCTAAATCCACTGTAATTTCCTGGGTGATAGAGGGCGTCTTTTGTTCTAGTAAGGTGGTTCTTCGTGGCTTCTGGACAGTTTCAGGGTGAGGACTGGTCACCAGAAAGACCGAGCCAAGATTAGAAGCTTGGAACTTTTAGACCCACCCGCCGTCATCTGGGAAGGGGAGAGGGGCCGGAGACCGAGTTAATGATCTGCCATGCCTATGCGATGAAGGCCCTGTAAACATTCTAGACTTTGGAGTGGTTCCAGACTGGTGAACACTTCCATGTGCTGGAAGGATGACACACCTCAGCTTCCCTGAGACAGAAGCTCCTGAACTCAGGATCCTTCCAGACCTCTCTCCATCTGACTGTTCTTTGTATCCTTTAAAACATCCTTTGTAATAAGTCAGCAGTAGTAAGTAAATCGTTTTCCTAAATTGTGTGAGCCACTCTGGCAAATCAGCGAACCTCAGGAGGGGGTCATGGGACCCTCAAATGTGCAGCTAGGCTGTGGGTAGCTTGAGACTTACTACTGAGATCATGATCCGAACCAAAAACTATGGGTCAGAAGCTTAACCGACTGAGCCACCCAGGTGCCCCTTATGTGTTGATTCTTAACCAAAGCAGTCAATTAGTAGCACACAAGAATCATTATATCTGCTGGTTTCCATAACTATTTAGCTATCCTCTGGTCATCTGAGGTCACTCCTGATTAAGGTCCTTAAGTCTCCATGCTGTGCTTCCTTTTTGAGGCTCCTTCCGAGGCTAGGAAGAGAATATATTTCTTGCCTTTTCCAGCTTCTAGAAGCTGTCCACATTCCCTTGGTTTATAGCCCCTTCATGAATGTTCAAGACCAACAACAACAGGCTAAGCCCTATCCATATCACATCACTCTGACCTCTTCCATTGTCACACCAGCCTCCGACTCTCACCATCTGCTTCCCTCTTCCACTTTTTTAAAATTAAAAAATATTTTTTAATGTTTATTTCTTTTTGAGACAGAGACAGAGTGTGAGCTGGGGAGGGGCAGCGAGTGAGGGAGACACAGAATCTGAAGCAGGCTCCAGGCTCTGAGCTGTCAGCACAGAGCCTGACACGGGGCTTGAGATAACAAATTGAGAGATCATGACCTGAGCCAACGTTGGACACTTAACCAAATGAGCCACTCAGGTACCATCCTCTTCTACTTTTAAGGACCCTTGTGATTCCATCGAGCCAACCAGATAATCCAGGATAGTCTCCCTATTTCAAGATCAGCCGTTTGCTATCTTAATTCCCGGTGGCTGTGTAAGCTAACGTATTCACAGTTTCCAGAAATGAGGACATGGGTATCTTTGGGAGGGGCATTATTCTGTCTACCGCAACTCTTGTAGGTATTCCCCTTACGTTGAAGCCAAAAGCACAATTAAGTCTTTTTTCCCCTCTTTCCCCCTGGGCTTTTCTCCACTACACTCCTAAGGTCATTATTCAGTTCAAGAACTGGTACTTGAGAAACCAACATTTGACCACTTATCCCCTTACCTTATCCATAATTGCTTTGCTCATTTTAAGTTCCCTCAGCTCTTCACCACTCTTGAAAAAAAGATAGCACAATGAAAAGCCAATCCTAACTCCCACTTTTAGCTGCCTTGCACTTGATTGCACATTTTAACCACTTGACTTTGGGTTTTGGGCACTCTCTACACAGTTAGTAGCAGCCCTTAAGAAATGGAACTCAGCCTCACTCAGATTGATTAGTCAAGCCTTTTAAATAGAAACATTACTGTCATTTGTGATTTTGGAAGTTACACCTGAGGCCTCAAAGCTGTTCCTGGACAGAAGAACCAGTGAGGAGAGGGGGACAGAATGAGAATGTCCTCGAAAGGTTTTGAGACTCGAATTGTTCTCACAGAATAGCTGAACTCCAAGAGCGCCATTGTCTGAGGCAGAGGGTTCTGGAAGCCCGAACATGGGGAGAGGAGTAGAAAGTCCGGATTCCCACCTGAGCTTATGAACTTGGAGGCACAAACCACGATGCCTTCATGTCTCATCATCTTCAGGACAAGGAGGAATCGTCAACTACGATGCAGAGATAAAACCCCACCAGGAATTTTGCGTGCACATGTGCGTGTGTTTGTGTGTGTGTACATCTTTCTGATAAGATGGTGTTCGATACCCAAATGCTAACTGGGACCAGGAAAGCAATTCTTCTTGCTCCTTCTGGAGTTGAGAGTAGATTTGAGAGAGCGGTCTCTTGCTTGTAACTCTGTAATAGTTTGCATCTAGTGGGACCGTGTAATAAAATGAGTTGGCTGGGATGAGGTCCAAGGCCCCTTGAGGCTGTGCTCATGTGGCGTTTGGTGACACAGTCTTACTCAATTGACAGCGACTGCCCTTCCCTGTGGTACAGGACCCAGGCTTCTCTGTGGCCTGGGTTGTGGCTTGACGCCACACTTCCCTCTGCCTTCCTGAAAGATGAATCAGACTGGCATGACTCTTGCCACTGTCTGAGGGAACTAAGCAAATGTGAGTGTGCATGTGGGTGTGTCTTTTCCTAAGAACGAGACAGTGGCATTTCCAGATGAATCAGTCTTAGCTGGCAAATATGGTCCATGCTTTCTTTTCTTGGTTATAAATGACAAGCCAATGTACTGTCTATTTATATTTAACTCGTTATGTTTTTTTTTTAAAGGCTAAGCATGAGTGGGAGAAGGACAGAGAGGGAAGGAGAGAGAGAATCCCAAGCAGGCTCCACGCTCTTGGCAGAGCCCTATGCAGGGCTCGATCCAACAAACTAGATCATGATGTGAGCCGAAATCCAGAGCAGGGCACTTAATGGACTGAACCACCCAGGCGCCCCACTCTGTATGTTCTACTAATGTAACATGGTATCTTAGTCTGGCTGGGCTGTAACAAAATACCCTAACCTGAGTGGTTTACGAACAAAATGAAAGTGTATTTCTCACAGTTCTGGACGTGGTTGTCCCAGATCACGGCACCAGCAGATTTGGTGTCTGATGAGGGCTGCTTCCTCATGGACCAGGCCTCCTACTGTGCCCATCATACTCGAAAAGGGATGACGGGGCTCTCATGGTCTCTTTTATGAGGGCATTAATCCGATTCATGAGGGCTTTGCCTTCATGACCCAATCACCTCCCAAAGGCCTGACCTGAAAGTCCTATCACCTTGGGGAATAGGCTTCAAAATGCACATTTTTGGGGGACACATTCAATCAATAGGGCATGGGGGTTATGAACAAGGACTCGTCAACTATCATGCAGAGATAAAACCCCCACCTGCAATTGTGTGTGTGTGTGTGTGTGTGTGTGTGTGTGTATTTTTCTGATAAAACAGTCCAGACCTCATCAGATGGTCAACAGAACCCATGAGCCCCAAGATGATGAAAATCTCTAGTGCAAAAGAATGTTCCATTGTCAGAGAGTCAGCATCGATGATCACTGGCCTCTGACAAAGGCATCTCCGGGAGCCAAAGGACCTGTGGAGGTCATATCATTAATAATTTAGAGCATTGATATCAAGCATCATGCAGTAAATGTCCTCTCAAGCAGACTTAGACTCCAGAATAACCACGACTCCTGTTTCTTCTGTAAAGTACACTCATTGCCGCCTCTAGGCTTAAGCCCACCTCTCTCTCACATTTTTGGTCCTGCCCATGGAGGTAATTCACACGGTGATTCAGTGATGCTTCTTGCCCAGTGCGTTCATGCCACGATGTTACATCTCTGTGATTTGGCTAAAACACACCAAAAATGGATTAAACGCGAGCATGGCAAGAAAGTTACAAAGTTAGATTCTTGGTGGATTCTTGATAAGACCAGCTGGATTTCTTTTGAAAATAACTGTAGAAGGGGTGCCTGGGTGGCTCGGTCCGTTAAGCGGCTGACTTCGGCTCAGGTCATGATGTCATGGTCCGTAGGCTCGAGCCCCGCATTGGGCTCTGTGCTGACAGCTCGGAGCCTGGAGGCTGCTTTGGATTCTGTGTCTCTCTCTCTCTCTCCACCCCTCCCCAACTAGTGCTCTATCTCTCTTCGTCTCTCAAGAATGAATAACCATTAAAAAAGTTTTAAATAACTGTCGAAGTTTAAGTGAAATATTTAAAGTGTTCTGCACTCAGATTGAATGACAAGAATCTTTTAATTTCTGCTTCACTTTAATTCTTTCTAATGTTTATTTACTTTTGAGATAGAGAGAGACAGAGTGCAAGCAGGAGAGGGGCAAAGAGAGAGAGACACAGAATCTGAAGGAGGCTCCAGGCTCTGAGCTGTCAGCACAGAGCCTGATATGGGGCTCAAATCCATAAACCATGAGATCATGACCTGAGCCGAAGTTGGACGCTTAATCGACTAAGCCACCCAGGCGCCCCAAATTTCTACTTTACTTTAAAGAAACAACTGGAGACTATAGAAACTTTGGTTCTTCATCAAAGGATTGGGGGATTCATGCAAATTTGCATGTTTTGAGTGAAAAGAAAAAGGTTAATAAATGTGTAAATCATTTAAAAAATTTTAATTCCAGCATAATTAACATAGAGTGTTACAGTAGTTTCAGGTGTACAGTATAGTGATTCAACACTTCCATACATTATTCAGTGCTCATCTTTTTTTTTTACATTTATTTATTTTTGAGAGACAGAGAGAGACAGAGCATGAATCCGAAGCAGGCACCACGCTCTGAGCTAGTGGTCAGCAGAGAGCCTGATGTGGGGCCCTAGCGCTCATCTTTTCTTATTATTTCTAAAAACTTTAATTCCTGTGTAAATCATGTTTATGATTCCAGGATTGAACAACTTTCTCTATTAAACAAATATCTATCAATTCCCATTGAATTAATTTAGAGCAATTCTGCTATATTGGGACCCAATTTAGAAGAAAAAATGGGGGAATACCTGGGTGGCTCACTCAGTTAAGCATCTGACTCTTGATTTTGGCTCAGATCACGATCTCACAATTTGTGAGTTTGAGCCTTGCCTCTGCCCTTCCCCATGTGGACGCTTTTGTACTATCTCTCTCTCTCTCTCCCTCAAAATAAATAAATACATTTTTTTTAAAGGAGAAAACATGGATTCTAGGACCTACGATTTTCAAGGATGTGGATATCAGTACTTTGACTGACCCAGATCAATGAAAGTGAATGGACAGTTTCAACCCTACATATTAAGAGGTAGGCTTTCTAGATCAGTTTGCATCTTCCAGGAAGCAGAAGCTCAGGTAGGGATTAGATATGTAAGAAATTTACTGGGGGGAATTTGGATGAAGGAGAAAGGGGAAAAGGGACCAGAGTAGATGGGGAGAGGCTTAGGCCAAGAGGCAGGGTTTTACGCCAATGGAGGGAAAGAAGGAAGTTTGGGTAGGAGGAAGCCTTAGAATACAGGGCAGCTCTGAAGAAGTTTCAGCAGAGGGGCAGCGTGAGAATAAAGCGTGTCCATAAGGAATGGCCAATGGTTAGGCTGAAATGGCCCAGCTCTAGCACCCCTGCTGGGCTCAGTCATCCCAGAGGGTGAACGAGGCAGTGGGTCCCAAAGGTGTGGCTGCCGCAACCCGTTGGTTAACAACACTCAGCCCCATGACCAGGGACTCCTTTTCTATTACTGAGTGTGGCCATTGGAAATAAACACCATTCTCTAGGTGAACTCAGACCAGCAGAGTGTATGAAAATGGAGATTCCTCTTCAAGAGACATCTGAAAACTCATCTTTCCTTATCTGCCTGCTTCCAAAACCTTGTGATTAAAACATAATGCGTCACATATTAAATTGTATGTGTATTTTATGTTATTATATTATATATATTATTATAAAGTTTGTGAAGTTTTTGCCCGTACCTATAAATAAATTGCTCCTTTTGGTAGACTGACTTTGGGTGTAGCAAGTACTTAGTGAGCACTTTTTATAGCTGTGACAGGCCCTGTCCTAGGGGTAGAGAGTTGTGGCCCATGTAGGCAAGGCCTCCTGGAGATTTCACTGTAGCGACAGGGGTAGACAACAAACCAACAAATCTGTAGACAAGATGGCAGTCACGAGAATGAGGTTGTCCTTGAAATGCTTTTCTATTCAAATCATTTTAGAATGATTTGGGGCCACCTGGCTCAGTCGGTTAAGCATCTGGCTTTAGCTCAGGTCATGGTCTCACAGTTTGTGAGTTCGAGCCCTGCATTGGGCTCTGTGCTGACAGCTCGGAGCCGAGATCCTGCGTCGGATTCTGTGTCTCCTCTCTCTGCTCCTTCCCATTCACGCTCTGTCTCTGTCTCTGTCTCTGTCTCTCTCAAAAAATAATAAAGAAACATTAAAAAAAAGAGTGATTCAGAAAGGACCAGTGGTCAGAGAATTAGGGAGGGCTACCTCTCTAAGGAGGGGACATTTGAGGTGAAACCAAATTGGACAAGAAGAATGAGAGTTTGGGGCAGAGGAAATAACAAAGGCAGAGGTTGTTAGGTGGTAGGGAGTTTGGGGCACTAGTGGAAAGGAACAGACACTGGTTGGAGAGGCAGGAACCAGCTGAAGTTAGGAAGGAGTCAATTCTTTTTTTTAATTTTTAAAATTTATTTTGAGAGAGAGAGAGAGAATGAGTGGGGGAAGGGTAGAGAGAGAGAGAGAGAGAGAGACAGAATCCCAAGCAGGCTCCACACTATCAGCACAGAGCCTGACATGGGGCTCAAATGGTGGTGGTTGGTGGTGATTATGAGGTGAATCAAGTTGTCTCCAGCTCAACTCACTCCCATCCCCATGCATCACCACTGTGTTGTTTTTCAACCACCATGACTACTATGTAAAGAGGGAACACAGGCAAGCAAGAGTAGATGTCTGGCCACTGGTTGTGATGCTTTCTGCAGTGGTACAGGCAAGAGATGATAGTGGTCTGGATTAAGGAGGCAGCAATGGGGGCACCTGGGTGGCTCAGTCCATTGAGCGTACAACTTCAGATCAGGTCATGATCTCATGGTTTGTGAGTTCAAGCCCGGCACCAGGCTCTGTGCTGACAGTTCAGAGCCTGGAGCCCGCTTGAGATTCCATGTCTCCCTCTCTCTTTACCCCTACCCTGCTCACACTCTGTGTCTCCCTCTCTCTCAAGACTAAATAAACATTTTTTAAAAAGGAGGTAGCAATGGGAATGGAGAAAGTAGATATATTGAAGATTCCTATTTCTCTGTGAGGACATGATTGACATGGTCACCAGTTCTGAAGCATCGCAAGCATGAGCTATGCTTTTCCTTTCTTCTTTCTGGTGTGTTTCTGAATTCAGGTGTGTAGCAGACACTGTTGGTGATCTGCTCTGATCCTCCACACAACCCCATTGTTTAAGTTTATTTATTAATTTTGAGAGAGACAGAGACAGCGTGGTCAGGGGAGGAACAGAGAGAGAGAGAGGTAGAGGGAGAGAGGTAGAGGGAGAGAGAGAGAATACTATGGTGGAAGCACAGAGCTAGACACGGGGCTCTAACCCATGAAACCGTGAGATCATGACCAGAGCTGAAACCAAGAGTCTGATGCCCAACTGCCTGAGCCACCCAGGCACCCACTGACAACTCCTTTTTATCACTCCCATATGCTCATCTCCTGGCTGCGATGTGCTTTTATCAACAAGAGCTTGCACTAGTGACTCCTCTTTATAGGACTATCTTCCTGCTACTGAAGAACTTTGCCCAAGTAGGACAGCTGAGCTAGAAGTGCCTAGGACTTTCCATTCCTTCCACTGCCACCCCACACCCTCTGTGACCAGCCCATAGCCAATGGCTGACAGGTATGGGAGTACGAAAACCTAGCCCTCTTGCTCTGAGTTGAGATGACTCTCGGGTATAAGTTATCCTCCAGAGCTCCTCCCAGGATCAGGCAGAGGCTATGCTTGCTTCCAACCCACCGCACTTAGCTTCTTCTTCACTTCCTCCATTTCCTACTTCCTCCACTTCCTTCCTGGCTTCTTCTGGGAGCATTCCTGAAAAATCCACTTAAACACAACTCCTTTTCTCAGGGTCTACTTCTGAAGATCTCACTCTAAAACTCTATTCCATTGCCACTTCTACCTCCTTAATGCAAGCCTCTATCAGCTCTCACCTGTACCATGACAGCAAGCGTCGTACACTATTGGTTTCCAAGATTTTTTTTTAAATGTGTATTTATTTTTGAGAGAGACAGGGAGCTGGAGCATGAGTGGGGGAGCAGCAGAGAGAGGGAGACACAGAATCGGAAGCAGGCTCCAGGCTCTGAGCTGTCAGCACAGAGCCCAATGCGGGGCTCGAATTCATGGACTGTGAGACCATGACCTGAGCCAAAGTCAGACGCCCAACCAACCGAGCTACCCAGGTGCCCCCAGTTTCCAAGATTTTAATTCCATGACCCTTTTCATATGAATGCCACATGCATGACTCTCTCCCATGGCACCAGTTGCTCCCAGTGTGGCCTTTTCTTTCCCATTCAAGAAAGTCTATTGTGCAATTGGCTAGGAGTATCGGTATGAGAGGCATAACCTTGAATCTGCAGTGGTTTACTTTTAATAAGTTAAAAATCCACACACATCAACACTTTAGCTATTATTAATAATAAATTATTTGCAACATATCCTACCATTTTTACCATTTGTCGTTTTATCCTAAGTCTCATATATAGTATACAGTATCTATATAGTTGGTATATATTGACACCCTGGGTTGGGTATCTCAAACTCTTCTGCTTCCTTTCCAAAGGTAAGTGGTAAAACGACATTAGACAAATGGCTCATCTTACCCCAAGCACATTTAACACAGGGGGAGCAGGGATTGAGTACGGTCCAAATACAATTTTTCTCCCAGCATAATGATATCTTTTTATGGAAATAACAAGTAGAAATATTTAAGTATTAAGTTGAACCATATGAAATCTCCACCAGCATTTTCACATAGTTCAAGCTAACACTAATTATGAACATTGGCTGGATTTTACAGATTTTATACATGCAATGTAGATTTAAAGAGACCCTGCCTCACTCTTAACCTTGACCAGATACCTTCTTGAGTAGATTGCTCATAATTTCAAACACACTTATCTGGGAATGTCCACTCCAGGACTAAGTAAATGGACCACAACCATTTTCATAAATTTGAAGCCTTCCCGTAAACTGCAGTGAGCTCAGGCCTTTCTTCACCCTGAGGCTGCCTTGCTGCTCACCCGGGAACGAGAAGGTAGGACATTTCTTAGCATTCTCCAGGGAGGATGAGACTCTACTGGACCCATTCCCGCTGCTCATTTTGGTGCGAACCTCTTCAGATGAGCACTGGGCACAAGACAAAAGACCTAAGTGTGAATCAGACTCAGCCATGTTCCAAGCATATGACCGTAGACATCTTTTCTATTACAAACCCCTTCCCAGTGTAACTGTACACATTGTCTTATTCTTTTAATCAATGACTTTGGTCTGGATCATGTTTCCTTTGTATGCATTGAGAAAGAAATAAAAAAAACTACCTTTCTACATGATTGACTTTCAAGTTGTTTCTAATACTTTGAATATGAGAATACTCTAATTCTCGTTTTGAGTAGAACTCAAAACAAAAAAGCAAGAAAGACCAAGGCGTCTTCAGGACGGTATATTCAAATCACTATATGTTTACTTACGACTGTTATAAAACCAAATGTCTTCATATGTTTGTTGCACTTCTGGTGTTGTACCTGGCATGATAAGATTTGATCTTTCCTAGGGGCCACCAACACATTTCATACTTCAGTGTCTGCAAAGTGGGGGACAAATGCGTCCCCACTCAATTTTCCTTCATGGGATTCACCCTGCTGCAGTTGACCAACATGCATGAAGAGATGCTTTGAGTCAAGTTGCTTTTTCTTTAACTGAGAAAGCCAAGACAGACCACAGTTAACAATAGTCTTAAAAATAACATCTTGGGAATAATCATCACATGTTTCCTTATTACAGGAAATGCATACCAAATGTCATCTTGTATTTAAACCTGAAAAGTGGGCAGAGTGTGGGCAGATAATTACACCAGAGGCTATTTAAGGAGAGCAGGTTTTCCATGACTCGCAACCATTGACCGTAGAAGTCCATCTGTTCCTAACTTAATTTCCCATGTAACTATTAGGACAGGTGCCACTGGTTAATATTATAGAACCAAAAATGCTTGCCACATAATCTTTGGGATGTAAGTGGCTCATTCAGACCCCTCTGGCTTGACCACATGTCCAGTATGGGTGAGGAACAGAAACAAAGGACAAACTTAACAGGATGATGTCTCATGGGCCTTTTTGTCCTTGGAACCAGAGACGTGAATTTAATTTCAAGGCCCACTTGAACACGGAGGCCCTTTGACATTTATCCCCATATCCCTGAAACACATACTAGCCAAATGCCATGGGGGAAGGCCACCCATGTAATTTGTGGGGCCCAGTGAAACATGAAAATGCACTCAGAGTCCCTTGCTCAAAAGCAGGGACAAAGGTGCCTTAAAGGTACTAAAATATAAAGTTTTTCCTTTCTTCCAGTTTTTCTCTTGCCTTGTCATGATGTTTTCTATTTCAAGTCACTGTAAGTGAGGAAAATTAAAATTTTAAATTATTATCATGAATTTACCATTCATCTTAGAGTGCACAACGCCAGCCAAAAAAGCAAATATAAGAGCATTTAACCCATATGTGGCATTCCTGAAATGACACAACTCCGATTTCCTAGCCCAATATGGACATGTGTATTTTGTTCTTATCAGAATAGCAGAAATACTCCACAATACTAACTTTGCTGCTGCTTTCATTTCACTTCTTCATATCCACGCGTTCTATCAACACTCTCCGTCTCTGGCTCCCTGGTGAGTAAGGAAGGATTGGAAGGAACTGAACTTTGGGTTGCCCTGTTTTTCTCTTCCCTTCCATCTCATCGTTTTCTGTGTGAGTGGTTGGCTAGTACAGGGGAAAGAACACAAGTAAGAAAGAATGCGAGAGGGCTCCTTGCTCCTTCATGGTTCTTAGAACGTCACTGCATTCCTTGCACCATTGAAGCAGATTCTGGTTCAAATGGAAATCATCACTTCCCAAAGCTGTCAGCCACTCACTCAGTTGTAGGTAGAACACGCTTGGGATCCCTTGGCATTCATGCTCAGGGACATCACGATTGCTCTATGCTAATGGGTTGGCAAGGGAAACCAGACACACACATCTCACTATTATTTTCACTGCTCATGTTCCCGTTCCATGGTTATGTCTGATTTCATTAGCAAAACACGAGTTCAAAGGTAAAAGTAAGAAGCTCAAGGAAGTGACAGCAGGGCACTGAACCAACGTGCAGGACTTCTCTGAGTATGGACCTCTGTGTAACCACACATATCATACACAGAGCCTGACGTGGGCTTGAACTCCCAAACCGTGAGATCATGACCTGAGCTGAAGTCTGACACTCAACCGACTGAGCCACCCCAGTGCCCCTTGGGATGTTTCTCTTTGCACTTCAACATTTATTAAGCAACAGATATGTGTGAAAAAACTAAATGATAGACAGACCATATGCCATTCTTTAAGTCATCGAGGGGATGTTTGGGGGATGGCTGTATCCATGTTTCCAATAACAGAGCTACTTGATAGCTTCCAAGGTGATGCTTAAAATTGCAAGAGAATATCGAGCACTCTTGGCACATGCCTTAGCCCCAGAATTGCAATCCCTTGAGATAAACTGGGGAAAATGCAAGATCAGTGCAGCTGAAACTTAACACTAAACTTAGGAGCTAGAGTTGACAGTCAGAACATATTACTCATGAGGATTATTGTAAACAGACTACAGAAAACAGGTAACCAGACACAGCTCCCAGCAGCCTGCCTATACAGCAAATTAGTGAGCTTTTGTGGCAGAATTGCCAAACTTGAAATAGTGGCAGGCAGGGACGCCTGGGTGGCTCAGTCGGTTAAGTGTTGACTCTTGGTTTCGGCTCAGGTCATGATCTCAGGATCTGTGAGTTTGACCCCTTCATCGGGCTCTGTGCTCACTGTGGGGAGCCTCCTTGGGATCCTCTCTTTGCCCCTCCCCTGCTCTCTTTGTTTCTCTCTCTCTCTCAAAAATAAATAAATAAAAACTCAAAAATAATTTTTTAAAAAGTAGTGGCAGCCAACAATATTTTTAGAGTTGTAGTTTCTTCTTAATTGTGGTCAAATTCACAAAACATAACATTTATCATCTTAACAATTTTTAGGTGTATAGTGCAATGGCATTAACTGTATTCACATTGTGGCAACAAATCTCCAGAACATTTTCATTTTGTAAGACTGGAACTCTATATCCATTCAACAACTCTCCTTCCTTTCTACCTCAAGCCCTTGGCATCCACCATTCTACCTTCTATGTCTATGGGTCTGACTGTTCTAGAAACTTTACATAAATAGGTGGGATTGTACAGTATTTGCCTTATTGTGACTGGTTTATTTCTCTTAATGTAATGTCCTCCGGGTTTATTCATGCTGAAGCATGTGCTGGAATTTCCTTCTTTTTTAAGGCTGAATAATATTCCATTCTGTGGATAGACCACACTTTGTTTATCCATTCATCCACTGATAAACATGCAGATTGGCCATGGTGAATAAAGCTGTCATGAACATGGGTTTACAATTTTCTCTTCAAGATCTGCTTTCAGTCCTTTTGGATACGTACCCAGAAGTGGAGTTGCTGAGTAATCAATTATTTTATTTTATTTTACTTGGTTTCTTGTAACCAATTTATATTTTTAAGTTTATTTATTTTGAGAGACAGAGAACACGAGCAGGGGAGGGGCAGAGAGAGAAGAGAGAGAGAGAGAGAGAGAGAGAGAGAGAGAGAGAGACAGAGAGACAGAGAGACAGAGAGAGAGAGAAAATCCCAAGCAGGCTCCTAGCTGCCTGTGCAGAGCCCATTGGGGGGCTCGAACTCATGAACCTCGAGATCATGGCCTGTGCCTAAATCAAGAGTTGGGTGCTTAACTGACTGAGCCATTCAGGCACCCTTATAACCAATTAGTTTAAATCACACTTAAAGGTGTCTGACCCATATTTGGAGATAACATGATGTTCAGAATTGTCAGGAGACTACCTGGAGAGTTTGAGGGGTAAAGGAGATAACATGGAAGGTATGAAGCTTGGAAAAGTATAAGTGTACCCCATGCACTTCAACAGTGTGGCCTTCTGAGCTGGATAGACAAAATCACTGGTTAAAATAAGTATCAACACAAATATTCTAACCAAAAAACCTTGGTTGGAATCAAGTGAAGCTAAAATAAGTACAGTGAAGATGTGTAGAAGATATAGTCACTGACCATCCAATTGTTCTTGGAAAGATAGAACTATTAAGGCACTGTTTATGGGTTTGTAACGCAGGACTTGGAACAACGCGAGAGAACTCTCTGTGGCGAGATATCAATCTTCAGACAAAAAAACAAGGTCCCCAGTGACATATTACTACAACGACCAGAAGTAACCTCGCTGAAAATACGGCAGCATTCAACATTTGGACAGGCAACACCCTGACCGACTTCACCAATGGATTTTAGAATAATGGAATTTTCAAGCTTGTAAGGACATTAGAGATGACGTAGTCCAACTCTCCTAATTGTAAAAGGAAGAAACCAAGGTTCAGAGAGATGAAGGGGCTCTCCCGGGACCATAAATAAACCGAGTTGGTGACAGAGGTATAGCCGAGTTTCTCAATTCTAGTGGTGAATCTATTAATATCCTCAAGGTCACCCTTAACAGCAGCAACTTCACAAGTATCCGACAGTGTAAATAAAATAGTTCACGCTTGAAAAGACAAGAGCTTCTGGATTATTTTCTGTAGCACAGCCAGGCTCTCACTGATGTGTTCCAAGGATCCTGTCCCACTCCAGGGATGTAACAGACACTTTTTCCAAGACACATCAAGATGTTTGATGGTCGCAGACAATCAACATGATGAAGGCAACAGTCAGTGCCCCAAATGGACCTTGAACAAATATACAAATATCTCCCCCCTCCTTTGGGTTGACTTAAGACATCAAGACCTCAGAAAGTGCCTGTCAAAGTGGAAATATAGTCTTTAAGAGTGATTATATACAAATTCATTATGGATGTTAAAGTACTGGCAGGAATTCATCCATCAGCTGGGTTAGTTATCACCTCGGCAGAGCAGATCCCTCCCGGCACTGACGGACTCAGGACCCACACATTTTTGTTGGGTGTAGGGAGGGGTTGGGGAGAGAAAGGCTAGCTGAACTGAGGTGTGTGTGTGGGGGGGGGTCTGTTCGGCACCCTGAAGAGGAGGAAAGCTTTGGACAGGGGATGAAGAACACCTAAAAAGAAGGTATAGGAGTATCAAGGAAAGAGTTCACCTACCTAACAATTTTACCTTGTGGGGCTGCCAAGAACGCCAGAGTTGTAAGCATGACCCATGTTGCCTGCCGCATGAAATAATTTTTTGATCATCTAATGAGTCCTAAGACAAAAAGGAGAATATGCCATGTGGGGCTTTAAACACTGGACTCCAAACTGCCTATACACCCCACTATTTCTACTTGACTTGATGGCAGCCATATTCCTATGAAAGGAAGTAAAAGGAAAATGTGATGGAAAAACACTCTGGGATTGCACCAATGGTGGAGACACCCAGCGTGAGGGAACCATGTCCCATCCGTTGCTTGACGACTGAGACAAATGGATATGTGACTAGACCCTCTGGGAATTGGCTAAGATGAAAGCAGAGTGGATATTTGTTTTCTTTACCTTATCTTTATTTTTCCTATATCCCTGTACTGCATGTTGATTCAGCCATTAGAGACCATAAAGGTTCAGATAAGCTCGGGGAAATCCCACAGGAGTGGTGGGTATTTTCCATTCTTTGTTTGGTGGATGTGTCTGTTTTGCAGCTCGCCATGCTGGGTGGCTGCTTTCCTGGACTGAATACCTGGTACCCAGGAAATTCCAGAGATGCCGGGATCTTTGGGTTCAGTCACAAAGAAACCCATGCCACACCTGATCTACGTATTTATATGGGGGGTGTGTGTGTTCCAGACAATTCTTGAGGACATCTGGGAAGGGCAAATTGGTCTTGGGAAGGTCCCAGAGGACTTACTCCTCCGAGACACTGAAGGACCTGTAAGAAACTTCAAGAATGCTGTGATTCAATGTTCACAAGGACAGAGATTCCTGAACAAGCTATATTCCTTTATCACCTTATAGGATTGCTATTACCGTCTGGCTAACCCTTTGTCCCTATCCTGCTCCCCAACAACATCACTCATATAACAGACACTTTAACTGACTTAACAACAGATACTATTTTGAACGCCATTATCTCATTTATTTCCACCGTAACCTTGTGAGATACATGCTATTATCATCCCCTTCTCACACATGAGGAACTTGAGGTACAGAGAGCTGAAATGAGCACCCCAGGTCACAGGATAGAGGTAGGACTCAGACTCAGTACTGTGGGATGTCAAAATGCATGGCCTTCACCACCCCATGTTTTATCTCTGAAGCATCTTGCTTTCTCTGTGAAGAGGGGAGGCGGCCCCTTATCCTTCCACTTCATATGTCATTTCCCCAACCCTACATCTGGGACCCTCAACCATGAGGCCTTCCCAGAAAAGGCCGGCCCGTGAGGAAGGAATCTTTTCCCCTTTGCTCACTAAAAGCTGTTCACAAGGCTCAGGCTCTTCCACAGGCGATGCCCTGCTCCAGGCCCGAGGCTCTGGGGTCGGGTTGCCTGCTAAAAAGTTTCCACTCCCAAGGGGACACTGCACGGGAGAGCTGGCCATCTGGGAACGACCTTCCTGATGTTCCTTTGGCTCCACGTTTTGTTGATTTCCTTAAGTGTGTTTTCTTACGGAGTTTCTGTTTCTTTTCTGGCTTGGTTTGTGACTTTCCTTCATTTCTGTTTATTTCTTATTATTTGGCCCAACACATTTGTTTTCATTTGATTTTTTTTCCCCCTCAGACCTCTGGCATATACGACCTGTAAGCTCATTTTGCTCTATGATATGCCACCCTGAGTGTGTGTTTTGTCTGAAACCTTTGGAAGCCAAAAACTTAAACACTATGCAAATGAGACAGGGAAAATTACTCAAAGCTTTTGACTTAGGCAAAGATCATCTTGTTAATGAAATATATAACTACTGTTGAGAACACCGTGTGGATTCCCTCAGCCATTCACCACCCACCTTTCATAACTGAGGAAAGCTGCCATTGAAAAAGGAGCACCATGGGCGCCTGGGTGGCTCCGTCATTAAGCATCTGACTTCGGCTAAGGTCATGATCTCACAGTTCGTGAGTTCAAGTCTCACATTGGGTGAGCACAAGCCTTGCTTTGGGTTAGCCCCACTTCTCTCCCACCCCGCTTTGCCCCTTGCTCACTTGCATCTTCTCTCTCAAAGAAAAAAGAAAGAAAGAAAGAAAGAAAGAAAGAAAGAAAGAAAGAAAGAAAGAGAAAGAAAGAAGGAAAGAAAGAAAGAAAAGAAAAATAAATGTAGTATCAGTAGCCTTAAGAAGAAATAAAAATGTGAAGCATTTTCCCTTGGTGATCCAGGGATGTGACAAGGAAGACTGGGTAATAGCTGGCTCAGAGTCTCAGGAACAAGGACAGACGTAACTTCCGGCCACAAACAGGTGTGGCAGGGGAGTCATTTCCTGTAGAAAATCATTCATCATGCTGAATATGGCATGGTGTGTCTTCGTGTCCAACTTCTAATTCCAGATAATATTCGAAAATTTTAAAAGAAGAACCAAGATGGTTTGTAGCCTGTCTGGACCTAATTATTTTCCTCACACATCCAAGAATGTGTTTGGGAGACTTCTGTCAGAGAAGATGGGATACGAAATAATACCACAATAGACTCTGGTCTTAATGCTATTGAGAGAGATGAGGAAAAAGAGCCACGTGGGTTATAGTGAGAAAGATCTTCCAAATATTACAGCATTCACAGAGGAGAAGGCCCAGTCATATAGATCCAAAGTATAACAAAAGGCACAGGGCTGTGAAGAGATTTATATCAGGGCTATACTGTGTCTGTATTTAGAAGTCTTGACAGTTTGCTCTGTGCTAAGGCTTTGGAGTCAGTGAGTTCAAATCTTGCTACGGAACTTACTAGTTGGGTGACAATGGACATTCAGCTACCTCATGTGTGAATTGGAAATAATAATGTCTATTATTTACAGTCCCTATCAGGCTCAACTGAGAGTGATTAATATAATGATGATGTACAGTAATTTTTCAATAAAAATTCAATAATTTTTCAATAAAAATTATATTATTCTTATATATTATTCTACTGCTGCATCTACTTCCTGTTAGCATTTGTTGAGCCCCTTATGCATATGAGCCCCTTCACACCATATGGACTCACACATATTGTTTCATGCCTACTTACAATAAATCCTGGAGAAGAGCTGCCTTATTATTCATCTAATTCTATATTTATAGAAACTAGAGTGAAGTCCAGCTTGGCCAAAAGCAAATGAAAAAGCGAAGCTAAAACAGAAAGATCTAGTAGGTCTTCTCCAACCCTTACTCCCAGAAGTATAGTTGAGAGGACCTAATACAAGCCCAGAGGGTCCAGGATGTCTTCCCAGGAGGAGAAGGAAATAAGAAAGATCTGGAAGCTAAGGGTAGGCATATGGGGCCTTCTTTCTTCCCTCTGCCTTTTCCCTGAAGGAGTGTTTATGTCCAAGGTCTCGTTGCAAAGTCCCAACAACTACTTCATTTGGGGAAGTGGGCTTGTGTGCCACTATGACCCTAGGGTCTAAAGAATGCATTCAACAAAAAATAAGCCCATCCATACCAATCATTTGCATCAATAAATACTGGATGTTTGTACATATTTAGAGATCACAGAACAAGAATGTTCCATATCAGAAACAACTGCATTTTGGGGTACTAAAATAGACAAAATGCTACCATTCATGAAGAATGCCCAATTGTGCTGGGCATGACAATCAGCAATCCTGCAAGATCAGGGGTCAAGGTCAGCTTGGACTTAATTCTAAGTCCAGTTTCCTGTGGGCTGCTCAGTTCTGCTGCTGTCTCTGTTCTGAGTCAGGAAGGAGGCAGGATTGCCTCTGTTGATTAAAATCATAGGGGCACCTGGGTGGCTCAGTTGATTGAATGGCCAATGCTTGGTTTGGGCTCAGGTTATGATCTCATGGTTCGTGGGATCAAGCCCCAAGTTGGGCTCTGCATTGATAGTGTGGAACCTGCTTGGGATTCTCTCTCTGCCTTGTTCGTGCTCTCTCTCTTTCTCAAAATAAAGAAATAAACATTAGAAAAATAAAATAAAATAAAATAATTGCCATAGTGGATCTTAGATGAATTTGTTGGCCCATCCCCCCACTTTTTTCCACTAATAGTATGACTCTTCCTTGGGGAGGGGGGGGGCTGCTCCTCCCTGGCCCCATCCATGTGATTCTTTTTAGGCCACTCTGCACGATATCCTATCCACCTAGTCAGAGACAAGAGCCCATAAGTGAAGTCTGGACATCCATAGTACCACCCTGAACATAGTGATTACTCAAGAAATAGGTGCATTCCTAGAGCACCTGGGTGGCTCAGTTGCTTGAGCATCTGACTTCGGTTCAGGTCATGATCTCTCCACTCGTGGGTTTGAGCCCCGCATCGGGCTCTGCACTGACAGCTCAGAGCCTGGAACCTACTTTGGATTCTGTGTCTCCGCCTCTCTCTGCCCCTCCCATGCTCATGGTCTGTCTCTCTCTGTTTCTCAATAATCAATAAATATTAAAAATTTTTAAAAAGTAGGTGCATTCCTACAGCCAGGCTAATGAGTCTTTTCCTTGGATTTTTTTTCTCCTTTTTTAATTTTGAGAGAGAGAGAGAGAGAGAGAGAGAGAGAGAGAGAGAGAGCACAAGGGAGGGGCAGATAGAGGGATCCAAAGCAGGCTCCATGCTGAAAGCAGAAAGCCAGATGTGGGCCTTGTATTCACGAACCACAAGATCATGACCTGAGCTGAAGTCAGATGCTTAACCGACCGGGCCACCTAGGCACCCCATTCCTTGGATTTTTTTTCTAAGTAGCACTGAGAGGGAAGCCCCAAGGCTTTGAAGACATAAACCTAAAACATCTATGGCCAGGCTACTACCAGATGGAGAAACCTCATTTGTAGCAGAAGTCAGTGAAGCGGGCACATGGAGGAAAGATGTACCAGGGTCCTGATGGAATTCAAGTCCCTGGTCTGAGGCGTTCCTGGGGACAGCTCCAGCCTTCCTGGGTCTTAAGCTGGTTTGAATCATGTTTCTGTATTTGCAACCAAGAGTCCTGACTAATAGGGAAAGTAAACTTAGCCAGGTGCACACAGGACAACACAGGTGATAAAACTAAAGGGATAATGGAAGTCATACATCCAGTAGAGAAACTTTTAGAGGACGGACTATGGAGACTAAATCAAGCAATGAAAACAAAAAAAACAGGGAGGGTAGCTCAAAGCCACCTTGACTCTTGTTCATATGTATAACCAACATTTCCTAGACTATAGAACAGAGCTGAACTTAAGAGGATGGAAAATCTGGATCTTTCATTTCTACACTTGGACATGGACCTCCATATTTTGCATAGTGTTTCAAGAAGTTCACAAACATCTCAGAGCTAATCAAGAAAGATCTTCCAAGGACTATAAGATGCTAGTGGTGCTAATGATGATGTTGGAGATTCATGTTTCTATGTAGCCTGTCACTAGCTATGTATCAATATTTAAGCAAGTCTTAGATGTATTATTTGCGATTTTGAAGTAACAAAAGCACTGAATGTAAGTAATAGGGGAGTCAAGACTCTTAGGGTGGAACACCTATGAAAAGTACCTGGTATGGTGAAGGACACATCATCACCTCTCAATAAAGGTATCATCATTGTCATTATCATCAGGTTCATTAATAGATGCTTGTAGATTGATTCACTAAGAAAACACAGACATCAAGTATTCAACTTTCATGATAAACTTCATATTTACTTCTGAACACGTTATTCTAATTGTTTCATTGCATAAATACAGGAGCCCTCTGGTGGTCAAAACCATTTCTAGAACACGCTCAAGAGACTACCTTTATTTAAGCATTAAAATGAGTCATATAAGGATATTGTTATCTCCATCCCGTTAAGATAGACCGGAAGTTATAAGCTTATATCTGTTTGAGTTGCGTTTCCACCAAAGTTTATCCGTTGAGGTTCTAACTGCCAGTACCTCAGATCATGACAATATTTGGTTAATTAAGAGGTTAATTAAGAGGTTAATTGGTTAAAAAGAAGTTAATTAAGTCACAACGGGATCATTAGTTTGGCCCCTAATGTAACATGAGAGGAGATTTAGCACAGACACGTAGAGGGGAGGACAACGTGAAGACGCAAAGAGAAGGTGGCCGTTTGCAAGCCAAGGAGAGAGGCTTCAGAGGAAACTAATCCTGCTAACATTTTGATCTCAGACTTCCAGCTTCTAGACCTGTGAGACAATACATTTCTGTTGCTTAAGCCCCTCAGCCTGTTCCATTTGTT
The DNA here is from genome assembly GCF_006229205.1 of Suricata suricatta. Taxonomy (NCBI): domain Eukaryota; kingdom Metazoa; phylum Chordata; class Mammalia; order Carnivora; family Herpestidae; genus Suricata; species Suricata suricatta. The sequence continues at coordinate 36,345,379 of NC_043717.1, forward strand.
ATGGACTCCTTGGCAAATGCATACATATGGATTGAGGTCCTGGTCAATAGATGACATTGTTTTCCTCTCAGTGTAAATTTTGCCAACAGACGTCATTGTTATCATCTTGGAGGTCCATTTGGATGTACCCCACAATGACGTATGCCATAAAGCATGGCATCAGGGAGATTTGAGCGAAGGGTTTCTTTTGCATGAGATTTACTTTTTTTCATGATCAAATACTAGCCATTGAAAACCAGGCCAAAAGAACCTGAGGACAGCGAGGTATGGTCCAGGACACATCAATCAAAAATAGTAGAAGCATCATCTTCATTGAGGCAGTCCAGCTCCTGTAACAAAACTTAATACAATAAATAATGACTGTTTGTAATATCATTTTCATAATTTGCCCAAGTCTTAGCTTAATTTTTATCTCCAAACTTCACAAGAACCCCCTTGTAGAGCTGTTTTTCTTATTTCTACTTTTAGAGGTAGAGTCAAAAGTTAGAGAAGGTCAGTAAGAAGTTCAGTTGCAGGGTACAAGTCAAATCTATGCTTTTTTAAAAGTTTATTTATTTTTAGAGGGAGGGGGAGAGAGAGAGAGAGAGAGAGAGAGAGAGAGGCAGAAAGGGAAGGAGAAAGAGAATCCCAGGCAGGCTCTTCCCTGTCAGTGCAGAGCTCGAACTCATGAACAGTGAGATCATGACCTGAGCCAAAATAAAGAGTCAGACGCTTAACCAACTGAGCCACCCAGACACCCCTCCAACGTAGGCATTTTGACCCCATATTCCCATGCCTCTTTTGCCGTCTCTCCATGTTTTCCATTTTATAAGCACCTCAATTGCTGATATCTTCTTAAAGTAACATCATAAAACAGGAGATTTTTTTCCAACAAAAACAGTGGCAGCCACTTGTTCTACAGGTTTGTGTTTATGGATTAAACACATAAAAAATTTGGATATAAAACTATTTAAGTAGATATAAGTATGGATGTGAGATCTCTTCTCCAGGGCATTAAATTGGTGGGAGATGTACAGATCTAAGATTTCTATACCAGGAAGGGAGATAAGAATAAATTAGGAAGCTTTTCCTCCTTATGATTTCCTGTTATTCTGTACAGTGAGTATTTAATGAGAATTGGTGTGATCTCTCCGTGTGCACAGAAGCATACTTTTATCAGAGTCGGCATTCCAACATTGCCCTTTCTTAGTTCAAAGCGGATCTCGTGAAGAACTGACCTTCAGTTGCATTTTAATACAGAACATCTAAGCGTGTGTAAATAAGAATTGATGAAGAAATTATTTAATTAGTAGAATCCAGCACTAACAAAGTGCTCCCACATCAGATAATTAAATTCAAACATACAAAATTTCTACATCAAATGCAGTAAGGTTTTATTGATTTGGAGTCCATAAATTCATGATGATTGAATCTAGCTCAGGCTGACGTTAACCTCTGCCCTTTCTCGGAAGAAAGAACGTGTTGAGGAAAATAGTACTGGGTAAACACAAGAATAGGCGAAAACACTTTCATCTGTGTAAGCACAGTAATTATTTTAAGAAACTTTGACACATTTCATTGTAAAGCAATTGTACCTAACCCCTGGCAGGTGTCCTCGCCTTTCGAAAGTTCGCAGCACACCACTTCGCTTTTACAAAACAGCTACATTAGCACTTGGTTTTGCTAATGAGAAGAAATCCAAAGGGAATTTTTGCTTTTAGGAAAAAAGATGCAAAGCAAAAATAGTGTTCAGTGTTTGTCTTGCAATTTAGCTGTTAGAGGGGCAGCGCCTGCCCTGAGTAGCTAGAGCGGTCTCTCCAACTCCTTCCCCGGCAACTATTTAGGACCTCAGCATCTAGTCAGCAGAGCTTTGCACCGTGTCTATGAGCGTTTGTGTTTTATTTAAATTTATTTTGTGCATCTGCTAGCAAGAGGTGTCCTAAGGTATCAGAAAAGCCTAAAAGGGGTGATTGAAAAAAAAATTTTAAAATGTTTATTCATTTTTGAGAGAGAGAGAGAGAAAGAGAGAGAGAGAGAGCGCTCATGAGTGGGTGAGCAGTAGAAAAAGGGAGACACAGAATCTGAAGCAGGCTCCAGGCTCTGAGCTGTCAGCACAGAGCCCAACGTGGGGCTCGAACCCTCGAACCGTGAGATCATGACCTGAGCCGAAGTCGGATGCGTAACAGACTGAGCCACCCAGGCGCCTCAAGAAGTGAGCTTTTTAGGGTCCAGGAAGGCTCAACATTTTTCCATATAAATGAATGGTAATTGCTTCTTCATGTGACACCATTCCTGCTTGCAAAAGGTTTCATAGGAGAGCTCTGTTTTTGGACGGGGGAAAACCTGTATTCTGTTTTCAAAATCTTGCACTAATTCAGAGAGACTGTCATCCCAGCGAGGAGGGGAGGCGGGCAGTAACTGGGTGTTTGTTTATAGTGAGGCCGGGAAGCCACACTGATAGCCTTTGTCCTGCCTGGCCTCTTACTGATGAAGGATAATGGAAACTGACGTGGGTCTGGACCTCTCAAATGGTTGCAATAGTTTTCAAATCTATTTTGTTTCTTTCTCTCACTTAAGTTGGGTTTCAAATGAAATCCAATCCACATTTTCCCTAATTTACATTTAAAATTGTTCAACTGTTGTGTTGGTAGGAGATGAGTGAGTCCCCGAGAGGCCTCATGAACCTTCTGAAACTTTTTCTCCAAAACAGGAAGTCGCACTTTACCCGGTGCAAACAGAGTTTAGTTTGCAAAGGCCTGCTTAGGGCTTCAAAAAATTTGGAATGTATTTAAATTTTCAAAACACATTTTCCCCAATCCTTACCATCATCAATCTCTGTCTCACATTCCCGTCACATATACGGCCTTTCCTTCTAGAGAGTTCCAGCTTTACGCTCATTACCTTACGCTTGTCTGTTATGGTTAAGGGATTATATAACTCTGTAAACGTACTGGTTACACCTAGGTTTAACTCAGTTCAACGACCATTTCTTATTTCTTGTGCAAGGAAATAGGACTGCCTGCAGGGAAGGAAGAGATAAAAAAAAGCAAAATAAGACTTCAGAAATGAGTTGATCTCAGCTGAGGAATGCTTGAGTATTTGTTGCATTCAATGTGTCTGGATCACTCTTGGCTCCCCAGGTTGTTGTCTGGGAATTAGATATAAACTCCATCTTAGCATTTGGAAAGTGACTGGAGAATCTAAAGAACGTCGCCATATTTGGGAACAAGCAATTGAACTAGTGGTCTGAGAAGGAGGAGATGGAGAGAGAATTGTGGCCAGCTGCATAGGCTAAGGCAGGATGCAGTCGGCCATCTTGTGCCTGATCCTTCTGTGTTCCCATCTCCATCTAGTGCCTGGAGGCATCTATTGATTTATGCCTCGACTTCTCTTACAAGGACTTATGAGCCCCTTGAGGCCAAGGACTGCTCCTTCCTCAAGTAGGTCAGGTGCAATGGCCTCAGCTGCTTAATAAAGCATGCTTCTTTCACTGGTCCTCTCAGCCCGAGTACCACCCGAGGCCTCATGGAGGGTTACAGAGCCACCAAAAGGCTCCTTGGAGGAGGCCAGAGTGGAGGAATAATGGAGCCAACTCTCTGGTAACCAGAAGTGGAGGTGGAAGAGCCCTGAGGCAATATGGTGCAAATAGGGAAGTCAGAGAGACCTGACCTTCCCTGTCCACCTCTCGCGTCCCCCTCCATCCCCACACAGGGGCTGCCTCCTGAGCCGGGGTGCCATTGTTCCGCCACTGTTGCTGGAAAACAAATCGCCCCTCAAACTCCAGCTTCAAACAACAACCATTTTATTATCTTTCTGCAAGACAGGAATTCCAGGAACATCTCCTCGAAGCAGTTCCGGTGAGAAATTTCTGGCCCAGTTGCAGTCAGACAATGACTTGAGCTGGAACAATGAGGGGATGTGGCAGCTGGGACCTGGCTGGGCACCTGTCTCTCTTTATGGAAGTCCCAGGGCCTCTCCCCATGCCCCCCCCCCCACCCACATGGGCTAATCCGGGCTTCCTTAAAGCTTGGGGACTTCCGGGTTAGTCAGTCAGTTGCTACGGAGGCTCATGATGGTAAGCAAGGTGGCAGTTGAGTCGTCTTGAATGACCTAACCTCGCAAGCCTTCTGAGGCCACTTCTACCACATTTTGTGGGGGCTCTTTCCTTCCCACCAAAATTCTTTCCCTAGAAACCCCCCCGCACACCCACACACCCTTCTTATTCCAATTACATTTTTTCTTGTTGTTGTTTTACACTGAGGGAATCTGGCACAGCATGAATCTTAAATACCTTCAAGTTTCTGTCTACTGCCTGTGAATTTAGCTTTTTACAAAACTTAAAAAAAAATACCACGGGTTGGGAGGTTCACACACATCCCCAAGTAATTTTCCCGAGGAAATACTATTTTCAAATTTTCTGTGAGGGGTGGGGGGACGAAAAAAGTTGAAATGAAAATCAATATTGATGGGTAGTGCTGTACAAAAAAAAAAAAATGTGTGCCATAAGTTATTTTTACCAGAGAGGTAGTTTCCTGTGGAAACCGTGACTGGTAGTAAAGCTCAGTTTTAAAATATTTTAAGCTACAAGCCAAAATCTTGGGTGGGGAAAAATAATTTGCTGTTACCCGGAGCAAAGTCAATTACTTAGAGCTAAAGTATGTATCATTTATAAAATTTTTTTTAATGTTTTATTTATTTTTGAGAGAGAGACAGAAAGACAGAGTGAGCAGGGGAGAGTCAGAGACAGAGGGAGACACAGAATCCAAAGACAGGCTCCAGGCTCTGAGCTAGTTGTCAGCACAGAGCCTGAGACAGGGCTCAAACCCACAAACTGTGAGATCATGACCTGAACCGAAGTCAGACGCTCAACTGACTGAGCCACCCGGGTACCCCCATATTTTTTCTAAAAGTAATGTGTAGCAAGCTGGGGAACAACAAGGGTGTGCTGGCAATTAATTACCAATAAATCCATCTACAACTTATAGACCATTATCTCCTTCTAGAAATTGTAGCTTTCTTAAGAGTCCCTGGATTTTTCAATGAGCTTGGTGCCATCTGATATGTATTCTATATATAAGTTATTGTAAAGGAGATGGTCCAGCCATCAGAAAGCTGTATTCCAAAAAGAAATATAAATTACCTCTGTCTCCATTTTTCACATCGATGGTCCTGCGTAATGAGCTGGAGAGGTAAAATTCAGGACGCCATCTTCATCAACAGTAAACTAAGAAAAATTCATAACATTTTTTTTTTTAAAGGAGAGGAAGGAATCATTGCCCCGGGCTACATAATTGAATTGTACAAACTCGTACAAGCCTCACGCTAACTATAAGGGTATTTGCAAGTAATTCTTACCCACAGCATAAATAACTTTCTAATATCTACCTGAGTCAACATTAGTCAGATGTGCAAAGCACCAAGGAAAATAAGCAATTAGTGGTTCCTTATCCAAGAAAAGCATATTACTTAGTTACAAATAATTCCAAAATTCCCAAAGGAATGAGTGGGCGGAGGCTGGTTCTATGAAGCCCATGGCCCAGCTTCAGGAGATGTGGCAAAAAGCCACCTTCTGATAAACTGTGTGCCTCCTTTACTTTTCTGAAGGCCCATAATAATAACACGGAGTCAAAGATAGTGGAGTCTGACGGCTATTGCTATAGACACTTCCCATGAATAGAGCTGAAGTGCATGGCCTGATGAGCCTCAGAAACATGTTTTTCAGGGGAGCCTGGGTGGCTCAGTCAGTTAAGTGTCTGACTTCAGCTCAGGTCATGATCTCGTGGTCCATGGGTTCGAGCCCCGCATCGGGCTCTGTGCTGACAGCTCAGAGCCTGGGGCCTGCTTCAGATTCTGTGTCTCCCTCTCTCTCTGCCCCTTCCCTGCTAGTGATCTGTCTCTCTCTCTCTCAAAAATAAATAAACATTAAAAATTTTTTTAAAAAATAAAAAGAAGCAGGTTTTCAAAAGACCCTCTGCCAAGAGCTTCAGGTCTGTGAGACAAAGGCCTCGGCGTGGCCCACACAATCAGACCGTGCAATCTCTGGACTATTCATTTCAAAACAGTATACAGTAGGAAGGGAAATTCTGGAATCGTCTATAAACTCTCTGAATATTATCATTCTATGATTTCATGATTTTTAGTACAAATGTGTTCATCGCCCCCTCACTATCTTCTCCGGGCTGCTTTGGCTGAATCCAATCAAATGATTATCGGAGACTGGTTTTTCTAGAAAAACAAGGGGCAAGACCAAACGTTTTAGAGCAAAAGTTCGAAAGAACATCTGGGTTTGAAATCTCACTTGTGAGACTCCCAGCCAGCATACTGCCCCGACGAGGGCCAGGGACCAGCCAAGGCAGGGGTTGGAATGATCGCAGCATCTAGCTCTAGCTGCTACATTGCTGGGCACCCACTCGTCCCCAAAAGCATTTCTGCCCAGCTGAGTCTTGCTGGTCACAGCTGTTTCTCTAAGGTGCCCATGGGATGCAGCAGCCCGGTTCCTCCTAGGAATGCACTCTTCTGAATGAAGGAAACACATGATCTGCTTCCTATCTGATTATATGTTTATAAATACATACCTGCTTCTAACCTTGTCCACACGCCAGTTCTGGACTGGCCCAAGGCACTGACTTGTTGTCTTAACCTTAAAAACTCCATCCCAATGATTTGAGAAAGCCTGCATCCGCGAGAGGCATCAAATATCTGGGGAAACTATTTTGTAATACACAAGGTGCTGTTCAGAAGAGTAACTTAGTCTACACCTCCCCCCCCTTCGTTCTTATCTAAAAATCTCCACTCACAACTGAGAGTGGATACAAATCATCTATGTACTTACTCACCATTTTGTTTTGTTTTCCGTTGTGTGCCCCAATCCTTTATACTGAAGACTTTCCTCCCTTGTCGCTAGTAAAGACGTTCCGTTATCTTGAGAGTTCTGCCATCAGTGGAGACTGACCATTAAATACAGACAAATCCCTATGTGCACTAAAGGACTCTACACATGGGTCCAGTTATACTGCCCTGGATTGTGTATCTGCCAAAGATCATTTCATATCCCAACATATCAGACCCTTGAAGTGATTCACTCATGCTAAAGGAAAGAGCTGGAGTCCACCGACATCATACAAAAGACAGGGTTATTTTTCCCTTAAATGTTCATTTTTTGTTTAAAGGATTATATCTAGTAAAACAAAATATACATTAGCCATCCATTCCTAGCTCCCAAATTATACAGTCTTATTATTTGCATTTCTTATTCAAATTAATACTTGCTTCCAGGCCCACTCCTGAGGTATCAAAGGACAGGAGAAGCTGAAAGTCTGTGGACTGGCTACCCTCAGGCATGCACCTTGGTGGTTCTTTCTGAGTAACATTTGGGTAGGCTCTTCTTTAAAAATAGGATTCAAAAGAAAATCAGATTTAGGACTTGTGGTTGGCATGGGGTAAGTGTTGAGAAATGTTCCCTTGGCTTGCATGAAGGAAAGAACATGGCCATCCAGAACTCTTTAAAAAAAAAAAAAAACAAGCCCTTAATCTTCCCATTATACTCAGTTTCTTTTTGTAGGAGCGTGGGGCTAGCCCAGCCTCTTTGAAAGAAATATAAGGAAATTGTGAAGAAGAATGTGAAAAGGGACAGCTCTCAGGACTGTCCAATGGGTTGCATTTTTTACACAACTCACATGCGTGTGTAAAAATGCACATGATTTCTTACCACCACTCCCTACCCCTGTACCTGGTACCCATCAATATCCACTGATCCCAATACCTTTGCCTGGCATGGCCGACTCACACGGCTTGGCATAGCTGACTCATGCGGACTTTCCATTTCTGAGGCAACAATGACTCGATCTCCCACATGCGTCTCTGTCTCCAACCCATTTTGTAAATATGTTTCCTGACCACCAGCTTCTCCTTTGTCTCCTTTGGGCAAATGTGGCGTTGGCTCCTTTGGCATCGCCCATTGCTTCAAAACAAATGCCTATGAAAATACTTCCTACTTCATCGAAATTCTCAATCTGAATGTCCCACAATACTGTCCATCATTTCCTCGGTGATGCCTGACATCCTCTAGGGAGGTCACACCTACAGAGAGTGACCCAGGACCTCATGACAGTCTGTACGTACAGAGTATGACACCTAATACATTTTTACTTCCTCTCGTTTAATCCTACCCCGACTCTAATTTCAAATATGATATTTGATCCTGTCTGCTGACACCAACATCTAAGAATCCCGAGCCTCTCAAGCAGGGAGACAAGGGACAGTAGATGATGAACTCAGTAGTGTTTGCCCATTACCTGGAGTCTATTTCTTGGGACCATTAACAGATATGATCGTAGTATTTTCATTCAGGAGGGAAAGGGAACAGAGTTAGGTGCCTGCCTGAGTCAACTTGGTCCCAGAAAAGAGTGTGAGCTCTTGTTTCCCTGATTTTAAAAAGTTTTTTTAAATGTTTGTTTAGTTTTGAAAAAGAGACAGACGGAGGTGGAAAGTGAGACAGAGAGCGTGCACATGCAAGGAGGGAAGGGGTAGAGAGAGAAGGGAGACGGAGGATCTAAAGTGGGCTCTGTGGTGACAGCAGAGAGCCCGATGCGGGGCTTTAACTCACAAATGGTGAGATCGTGACCTGAGCCAAAGTCAGACATATAATGGACTGAGCCACCCTGGCGTCCTTCCCTGATTTTTTAAAAGGGTACTTCAGGGTTTTCTCTCCACATTTATCAAACTGTCATTAAAAGCGATAGATGAGAGATATCTAAAGGTGCTTTTGTCCCTTTATCCAGAGGGAATACTGCCTTCTACATACAAAAGCAAAATCTAAAATGTAAGTCTTATATAACTTTTGTGTGATTATTAGCAGGCTCAGCAAAACAATACACGCATCCCCTAGCAGTTTCAGGGAAAACCTTAGTTTATCCCCAAGAATGACACGGTTCTCCGGGATGCCCGTCAGTTGGAGGACTACATTATGGTCCTGGCTAGGATGGTCCTGTTTCACATCTTAAGCCCCCTAATCCTCAACCCCTCCTCAAAGTAAAATATCTGGCAGAAAGTGGAGAGATTTGTAAGCAAATAGATTCAAAAAAGCTATAGGATTAGTCACACGATTTAAAGTAGCATCAATAATGGAAGAGTGAAAAATTGCACTACCAGGCATGAAATAGCCTTGAGTGACCGGTTGAGAGGCATTTTATGCACTGAAGTGTGTCCAAGGACCTGCAGACAATCAGGATGCATGAAGCAATCCACGGGTCACGTATTTTCCCTGTGTTCCTTAGGCCTCACTTTTTTTTTTTAAAGTTTATTTATTTTGAGAAAAGGGAGAGAGAGAGAGGGAGAGAGAGAGAGAACACACGCATGCAATCATGAGCAGGGGAGAGGGGCAGAGGGAAAGAGAGAACCTTAAGCAGGCTCCACGCTGAGCCCCACCTCGAGGCTTGATCCCATGATCCTGGGATCATGACCTGAGCCGAGATCAAGAGTCGGATGCTCAACCAACTGAGCCCCCCAGGCGCCCCTTCAGCTCCACTTTTCTACCATCGTCTTCCCTGCTCTCTGCCAGGACCCTGTGAGTCTGGACTCCACTACCGGGGCTTCCATCCCCTCCTGCTCCCAGTCGTGACTGGCCAGTAGAGAACACCTTACAGAAAATCAGACAGGAGGGAAAATGAGGTCAGCATATTTGTGCTCCTGGCCCCTCCTTGAGGTAGTGCCCCTGGCTGGCTGCTTCCACAAACCACCTCTTCCAGGGACAAACTCTTAAAATTCCAAGACTCAAACTTTCCCAATTCCGGCAACCATCCCCTTCCCTCAACCCTTCGGGCCCTAGAATCCCTAACAACAGCCTCGTGACCCCTGGTTACAGGTTACTGCGCTATCCGTTGCGGTTCCCCTGTACCAGCTTTGTAAATAAATCCTCCTTACATGATCCCTTTGTGAGTGTATTGACTCTTTCCAGTTAGAACTGACTGAGACACCCACATACAATGAAAGGAAGGTAGGTGCCAACCACTGACAAGATCAGTGTGGAATGTGGGAGCTGAGGTCTGGTTTGGGACATGATGGTGGGGACGGGTGGCTATGGCAGGGAAGGCTAGCCAAATTTTCATAATTTATAATTGACCACTCTCACGGTGTGTTATCTATGGCTCCACTCATAGGCAGAGGGAGACAAGGTGGGTATATGGAGCCAAGAGAAGGGGACCCAGTCTTCTATGCCATGCCTCTTTCCAGGGAAATATGTCCTGTGCACGTAAGACTCTTCATGGACTGAGATCTCTCTGAAAGGAGCTTAAGCCTGCTTCATAATGAAAAAGTGAATGTCTTTTAGAACTCTTCCTTAAATCTTTTTTTTTTTATCTTTGCACTTCTCTCCCTCACACTTCCTGCCTTCATCTTCCCCAGACATCCAGGCCTGTGTTCAAAGGGGAAGCCCAAACCCAACAGACCATTCTTCTGGGGATAGGGGTTCCCTGTATAGCAGTCATGATGCAATGAGGGAAAGTTCTTCGTAAGTAGACCCCTTGTGGGCCTGTGACGGGAAGAGACTGGGCTTCTGTGGGAGTCGGGTATCCCGGGTCTCTCATGAGGAAACATCTCAGCCCTGCCACGAATAGCAAGGCTAAGGAGTTCCCTGAGCTCTGGCTTCAGTGATACAGTGAATGTGTTTTAGAGCCTGGTGTCTCTTGTCATTGCTGTGAGTTCCGCCCCCCCCCCCCAGGAGTCTTCATGAGGGCTTGGTGGAGGGACACAGTCTATCCCCACAAGTCCATGATCAGGGCTCCATTTCAGGCCACTGAAAGCTGACTCACAGCAACATACGCCCATGTGTCCTTAAATATTTGAAACTCTGTAGGAAAAAGTCAAACAATGAAAAGTTAGAAGCTATGTTTAGGGTAGAGAGAAGGCATTTGGGCCCTCTTAGACAATGTGCCCATGGATTTATGGAAGTGGAGAAATAGCAAATTAGCTGACTGTACCAAACGTTTTATAAAAGAGACTGAAACAAGAAATTGCAAAAGATCATCTGAGCCAATGTGCTCTATCTCTAGGTAGGATCATGTTTGTTCCATCCAACTCTGCCTACTGTAGATGAACTTCAGAGAAATGGTAAGATAACAGTCTTTCTTACTCTCCAGGTCTGCACAGACACAGAAGTGGAGAGCTAAGGGTTATTTTTGTAACTGAGATTGTATAAGTGGTGACTATGGGGTAGGCCAGATCAACATTCTATCTCTAATAGAATGTTTTTCTTCCTGTCTCGCTCATCCAGCACTGGAATTCAGGAACCAGGCACCTGCTTCATGTTTAAAAATATATATATTATGTCTGGGCTGATGAGAAAATGTCCTAAGAGGAATTTCTGAAACTAGTCAAGATCATTTTGATGCCTCCTGGCTTGATCTGTCTATAGATCATCTTGGTTAGTTTGTACTACACTGTATATCCAACATTTATGTGAATATGACATATGATTTCTTCATTTAAAGTGTTTTCCAAATAAAATTAAGTGGGGGGGTGCCTGGGTGGCTCCACCAGTTAAGCATCTGACTCTTGGTTTCAGCTCAGGTCACGATCTCATGGTTTGTGGGTTCAAGATCCACATTGGGCCCTACGTTGACAGTGTGGAGACTGCTTTGGATTCTCTCTCCCTCTCTCTCTGCCCCTTCCTCCTCCTCTCTCTCTCTCTTTCTCTGTCTCTCCTTCTCAAAATCAATAAATAACTGAAAAAAAATTAAGGCTGTATTTTATCACGACATGGAAGTATAGATATTTGAGTCAGGCCCTGACTCTGCCACCTAACATTTATACCTTAGGACTTTGTCATCTCACTGACGTGGATTTGATGCAGACGGTAAGATGACTAATGGCTGCTTCAGGTAGAATTAAAATCATATTGTCTGCGCATGAAAGATGGATGGTCCCAGGAGCATTAATCAGGACTCTGCTAAAATAATTCTGTGTTCTAAATGACTCCAGAACTTGATGAGTTATGACTATTAGCATTGATTTCTAGCTCAGGGATCTGAAGATTAGCTATAGTTCAGCTGGGATCAACTCCAAGCTTCAACTTGGTTTCAGGTTTGCTCCATATTTCTCTTCACTCTGGGGCCAGCAGATATCTGGGGCATGTTCTTCTCATGGCTGATGGTAGAAGCAAAGACATACACACACACACACACACACACACACACACACACACACACACAAAGGAGTGAGTGGAAATACACAATACCTCTTAACCATATCAGCTGGGAACTGATGCCCTTTCATGTCTACCTGCATTCCATTAACCAAAGCAAGTCACATGGCTAAGGCCAAAGGCAATGGATGAGGGATAATTTTTCTTTCCCAAGAGGCACTGCAAACCCACATGGTTAAAGGGAGTGGATGTGTAATTCTGTTACAAGAAAGGAATTAAGAATGAGGAATACAAATCCAATCGACTACCCCATTGGCCTTGAACATCACGTTTATCTAAATTCAGGACAGCAGAGAGCTGTCTTCATGACCCAGAGATCTTTTATTTACCCTGACGTAGCCCCAAATAATTCAACATCAGCCTTTTGGTTCCCAGTAAAGCAGATTTCTTAGCACTTCTCAAAAAAATTCTCATACAAGAAATTCAACAGACAACTGTAGAAATTTCCCACAATGGCTGGCCCAGAAGGCCTGGCAGTGTCGGTGACTGCCAAAAATGCAAATCACCAGACTTACATCAACAGAAATCAGGAGTTTCATCTCTAACTCAAAGTTGACTGAGTCCTCTGGAAATCTGATCTTTGTTCTTACTTGCGTGAAGATGCACATCCAAGTCTGAATCAGGAAAATCACCAAACTACCCTTCTCAGAAATGACCCGACCCCTATGGGACATTCTATTTTGGTTCCCATTTTGACGCTTAGAAGAGGCCTCATGTCTGTAATTTTCTCTTTTGCGTGTAATCTGCCAAGACACATACCCATAATGTAAACTTCCTTGATTTGAGTTTATGCATTGGATGTTTTTGACAAACTCTAAGACCTGCAGGGAAGTTACTCTGTCATTAAAGCTGTTTATTTAGTGAGCCATTAGTGAAATAAAGAATGGTAGAGAAGCTTAGCTTGTATCTGTCATCCACGACTCGACCCAAGAAGTACAATTCCCTTCAGAAAGACCTCCCTTCCGTGGACACTCATTCACCAAACCTGTGGGAAACCATCAACGGCTGTATTCAGGCTGCATCATGACCATGACCTCATCCGGCTGCCTCGCTGTCAACCAGACAGCTTCAGTGGAGTGAACTTACTGGACAGAGAAAGGGAGAAAGGCCCCTACAAAGAAGCCACAGTCTACTGGCCATGGGACCCACATGATCCTCTCTCAACAATGACACAGGCTTAGAACTACTGCTTGAAACAAACGGGGTGTCTCCAAGGGTGGTGGAAATGAGCTCAAGCATGAAATAAAGACTTGTTCTGAGAAGATATAGTTCTGTTTATGTGATTGCTATAATTAATATCTTCGCTGGAAGGCATTCCAGTGTGTTCTATTTATGAAAGTTGATTTTTTTTAATGTTATAAAATGAAGTTAGTGAAAAATAAGTTTCCCTTTCAAGAGGAAGTGGACATTTTAAAAAGGGATGCATGGGGTGCCTGGATGGCTCAGTCCATTAAGCATCCGACTTCGGCTCAGGTCATGATCTCATGATTGTGGGTTCGAGCCTCGCGTCAGGCTCTGTGCTGACAGCTCAGAGCCTGGAGCCTGCTTCGGATTCTGTGTCTCCCTCTCTCTATGCTTCTCCCCTGCTCATACTCTGTCTCTCTATATATCAAAAATAAATTAAACAAAACCAAACCAAGGGATGTATGGAATCTAAATTGGTCTTTTCCCCAAAGCTGAATATTTTTTTATAGTTTATTGTCGTCAGTTTCCATATAACACCCAGTGCTCTTCTCCTCAAGTGCCCTTCTGCCAAAGCTGAATTTTAACATTCTACATTACCAACAGTGGGCATTATTGTAGATGGCCATCAGACAATGTTTGCCAGAACTTCCTGGGAGAATTTCTCCCCTGGTTAGCTGGCTCCTTTGAAATATTTCTTTTCTCACATTTTAAAATCTTGAACCATGAAAAAAATCTCATTATTTTATATATTAATGTATTAGAATAATGCTCTTTAGAGGCAGAGAACAGCCAAAAGAAATGTTTCTTTCCTTGATCATACCGTGCTAGGAATCCTGTATTAACTATTTACCATTTACTACTTTCATTTATTATTTATTATGAACAGCAACATGAATTAGCTCACAGTTTCTGTGGATCAGGAATCTGGGCATGGTTAGGTTGGATCCTCCGTCCTAGGGCCTCTCCCAAGGTTTGACCTGGGAAGGTGTACTTCTAAGCTCATTCACATGGTTGTTGGCAGAATTCAGGTCCTCAGAGGTGACTTGACTGAAAGTCTCATTGGCTGTTCACTGGAAGCCTCCTTCTGCTTCTTGCCAAATTGGCGGTCTCCATGGGGTAGCTTATAATGTGGCGGCTTACTGCCCCCATGGCAAAGGCTCCAAGAGAAAGAGAAAGAGTGTGTAAGAAATCATAAGCGAAAAGAAGTCATTCTTCTTGTAACTTAGTCTTGGAAGTGACATCCCACCCCTTTTGCTGTATCCTATTTATTAGGAGCAAGGCACTAAGTCCAGCCCCCGCCCGAGGATGGGAATACTAGCAGGTGGAGAGTATGATGGGGCTTTTAGAGGCTGCCTGACAGATATCTTTTAGCATTTAATAAAACATGGCTTAGGGAAAAGAAAAAATGTGCATTTAGATAAACATACCAGGCCTTGAAAACATAAACATATGCTGTCGCTATTGTCCTAGACAAGTTACAAGGCTCTAAATATCTCAACAATGATATCCTTATTCAAACTATTTTTCGGGGCACCTGGGTGGCTTAGTCCATTGAGTGTCTGACTTTGCCTCCGGTCATGATCTCACAGGTTGTGGGTTCAAGCCCTGCATGGGGCCCTCTGTTGTCTGCACAGAGTCTGCTTCGGATCCTCTGTCTCCTCCTCTCTCTGCCCCTCCCCTGCTTGTATTCTCTTTCTCAAAAGTAAATAAGCATTTAAAATATTATTTAAAAGATATTTTTCAAATCAATTTTTAAGATTCTTATTCAGGGCTGCGTTTAGTGCCTGTAGCCAATCTTTTTTCCTTTGCAGGTAGATTTGAATAATAGATGGAGATAAATAAGGTTAGTGATCAAGGTCAGCAATACTGTGTTTTAGTCTTGGCTTTTGTAAATATGAAATAAAAAGACAGATTTCCATATGTGGCTCATAAATTGGCCCAGGAGGCAGCGCCTGAAAAGGATTACTTTGATTTAACCTTCACCTGGATGTTTAAAATCTGAAGATTTTTAATTTGCATCCTTCGTAGCTATGGTTTATGTGTTTACACATTTGATTTTGCATCTCTGATACTCCGGGGCAAATAGAAAGCATGAGGCCATGTTGGGCTATGGAACAGAAAGGGGCAGTAGGGAGAGACCCGGGGTCCCCTGAGTGGGCTCCAGAGTGCACCCCCACCCCACGAATAGACAGGATGCTTTTACAGCACACAGGGACTGTCCACGTATGCCTCTAAGACCCCCTTCAGGTTTATCGTTAGCGAGTCAATATGAGATACTGATGCCACACCCAGACCCTGGGACCCCTTCAGGGCTGAGGGAAATATGAAAACCCCATAGCCGCTATCCTTCACCTGGTTGGGAAGAGAGAGGAGCCAGGTGACATTACATCAGAACTGAGGGGACCATTTTGGGGGAGTCTCCTCCAAACTCAGAATCTTCCAGATTACCATTTATGAACAGAATGCTTCCTGATGGTTAAAGATATGTATCAGATATTGTCAAACTTAGCAAAGCTGTTATTTCCACTAAGTTCCATGTTCCCAAGTCCGAGGGCGGAGGTAATAAGCTGGGCTCTAGTCCTGGGCTGACTCCTCAAGGCCATACAATATGACCTCGAGCTCCATCCTCCTGTTTCCTCCAGTCACACTCCTTCTCCCTCCCCCAGACACCTCCTTCCCTCTCCCCAAGTCTAAGGAACAAGCGTGCCCAGCTGAGAGCTCCAGCAATGACTCAAGGGTAAAGAATTGCATTCTTACCTCAGGTCAAACAAACTCCCACAATGTATGCATGTCATACATTTATCTTCCTAAAACTAAGATAATCAATGACCCTGACCGGCTTTGATGTCTCAATCCCTTTAGGCACCATTTGACTTTGGTGATGATCTCTCTCACTCTTCAGAGACCAGATTCTCTCATGTTTTTTGTGGTGGGCTTACATCAGCGGCCTCTCACGACTGCCCATACCTCCCTGCACCTGTGCCCCCCTGTAATCCCCTCCCACAATGTCTTTGAGTTTGGTCATGTGATATGCGACCTGATTTGGCCAATGGGACATCAGCAAACAAGATGTAAGTGGAAGCTCGATAGATACTTGGGGTACTGGGATTTATCTGCTTAGAACACCTTCTGGAAGATAGTGCTATGCTGTAATGAAGCCCAGGTTAGATGGCTGGAAGGACTCTGAGAGGCCACGATGTAGAGCAAACCCGGAGGATGAGAGGCCACGTTGGTCATTCCCACCCCAATCGGGTGCCCAGGTGAATGCAGCCGTAGGAGTGACCCCAGCTCTATGACATGGAGCATAATGTGGCCCTGGCTGAGCCCTGCCAGCCCAGAGAATGATGAGAAATAATAAGTCATGGTTGCTTTATACCAAGTTTCGGAGTGATTTGTTAAGAGGTAGAAGGTAACTAGACCACTTCTCCTTCTCTTCCCCAGCCACAAAACAGGAAAGTATAAGACATTAGTCTCTACGTTTGGGGGTTGATTGCCTGATTGTAGGTGGTCTGAAGGTATCTCAGCCAGTAGCTGAAGCTCACGTTTCTAATTGTGGATTGGAAGGTGAGGTCATTTTGGGAAGGGTCTCTTCTTCACGTGGATATAGAGAGAACAGGATTTATTTAGCTATGACTTCTAAGATTTCTCTCTGGGAAGCAGCCAGGAATAGAGGGGCTCCCTTGTCCCTCATGACTCAATTCATCCTTTCCTCTT
Source organism: Suricata suricatta (assembly GCF_006229205.1). Lineage (NCBI taxonomy): Eukaryota > Metazoa > Chordata > Mammalia > Carnivora > Herpestidae > Suricata > Suricata suricatta. Next base: position 36,362,456 of record NC_043717.1, read on the forward strand.
TACCTTTTCTACTAACGAGCACCCATCTTTTATTTTCTTTAATATTTATTTAATTTTGAGAGAGAGAAAGACAGAGACAGATGACAGACAGACAGAAAGACAGAGAGACAGACTGCAAGCAGGGCAGGAGCAGAGAAAGAGGGAGACACAGAATCCAAAGCAGGCTGCAGGCTCCGAGCTGTCAGCACAGAGACTGATGCAGGACCTGAACCCACAAATCTCGAGATCATGACCTGAGCTGAACTCAGACGCTTCACCGACTGAGCCACCCAGGTGCCTCAATCCTTTATTTTCTTTAATACTCAATCTTGTCATCCATTTTGCATTTTCTATTGCATGAAAAGGTGTTCCCCTGGTGATTTCCTCAACTTGTTCTTCCAGGTTCATGTTCCTCCCCTCTCTGTCCTTCTCTGTGCCTGGAGGTAGACCTCTGCAGTGCTGTGTCAGTGGGGCTCACCCAACCTCTGGCTTCTAGTTGGGTTGGGCCAATGTGAGGCACTGACAGGAAGTCAGAGGGCTGGAGGAGAGAGGGCAGGAAATGTATTTCACCCCCTCCCTATCTCCATGCCAAGCCACAGTTTCCTTTATCAACACTGCAGTGTTACACTCCTATAGCCGTAGGTCCCTCTGGGTTCCAGGAAGAGTGTCCTCCACCTGTCCCTTTAATTGTAGGGTGGTAATGGCTTCCCATTTATGTTAGTACTTGGGACACATCAGCAACCTTCATGGTTCCCTTATACCTGTCCATGATTCTATAAATAGTCCTCTTCTCTTCAGTCGTCCCTGGAGTGTGTCATCTGTTTCCTGCAGGACCCCGACTGATAAAGATTTTCACTAATGAACAAGCACACTGTATATACTTTTAAACAATTAAAAAACTTCTTACTAATTCAAGAGACGCATAACTGTTAATATCTTGTCACCTACACAGAGCAAAGAGCCCCTGTGTTGAGTCGGTATTATTCCAGCCAAAAGCGAAGTTGCCTTGCAAAGTAGAAGGTGCAAAATAGCCACTCTGTGTTTCCAGGGGCTAAAAAGGATATGCCCCGTCCCTGAGAGGAAGACCCCGGGACTGGGAAGAGAAGTGGTATTGGCCATCTTGTTTGGGGTGGACGCCTGAATTCCATCTGGCGGGGACATTGTGCTCTCCTAATGGGCCACAGTGGCCTGGGGCCAGCAACATTTCACCGTAATGGAGCCAACAGCAGCAGGCAGACTGAGCGGACCAGGGCCCTCAGACCACTTTGAAGAGGCATAGTGGTCACGCGGCTGCAGGCTGGCCGCCACCAGGAGTGGCTTTCAAGTGTCCAAGAGGACAGACTCTAAGCAACTGTCAAGGTGGGGGGGATGTCTGGCACAAATGAAGGATGCTGGGCCCCTTGCCAGTCTGGCTCTTAAGTCTTTTAAAATTTAATTCAGAGAAAGTTGATGTGATGGGTCTGGATGCCTGAGGGTTGTAGGGGAGATTTTGGAGAACTGCTTTGTATTGACTTATTTTTTTTTTCAATTATGGAGACGGTTATGGTTTTATTCAAAACTCTCTTTCATGCAAAAGAAGATTATATGAATACATAGCAAGTCGCCTAAAATCTCTTCGGTAAGTCACAAGGCGATCTAGAATAGGAAAGTATATATTTTAAAGCTCAGCTGAGCGCAACGATCTAATCAGCCCCAGCCATGGGTGGGTCAGGGCAAAAAGACAAGTTCAATTCCTGAAGGCTGGCTGTTTGCTTTGACTTTCATGGGTAACACGCAGCGTTGCAGGAGAGAGACTTTGAAAGGATATTGTTGAATGTTGGGACAGGAAGGAAAGAAGAAGGAAGGAAGGAAAGAAGGACAGGAAAACAAAGTTATTGAAAATATAGGAAATATTTTGCATAGGGAGGTTACCAAAAAATAGTTCCCTAGAAACATGGCTGCATCCTTCCCGTGGAGATCATCACGGCAAAAGAGTATGGGCTTGAACATCCACTACGATGACCCTAATACCACTACTTTCCTCACTTCTTGATCACTTCTATAAGGTCTTGAATGATGCGGGGTTTTTTTTCTTTATTTCCAGACTACAGATTAGAACTCCCAAACTGGACACCGGGAATGAAACTTCGATGAACGTATAGAGGTGTCGCTGTAGACCAGGCGCCATACACACGTCATCTCCCTGAATCTGCACAGCAGCTCCAGACAACAGATACCATTGATAAAGAAACAAATACAGAAGATCAATCAAATGTTTGATGCCTCGTGACCAGAAGGCAGTGTGGCCGGGGTTTGAGCCCAAGTCCAGGCTTTCTCAACTACTCTGCACTGTCTTCTAAATTGGAAACGAAAAAAAAAAAAAAAGGTGGGAGAGGGGTGGGAATCAAGTACTTGATATTTGGGGGAAAGTTGATTTACGTAAATCTTTAAATATGTCTTTTTAAAAAAATGTCTTACTATTTTGTTTATTGATATGAACACCAACTCTGTATTGGGTTTTTTGTGTGTTTGTCTTGTTGTTTCTTTTCGTTTTAACTTTAGAGAGAGAGTGCAAGTGCAAACACGGGAGAGGGGCAGACAGAGAGAGAGAGACAGAGAGACAGAGAGACAGAGAAGCTTAAGTCGGATCCACATTCAGCACACAGCCTGAAGTAGGGCTCAATCCTATGATGCTGGGATCATGACCTGAGCTGAAAGCAAGAGTCAGACGCTCAACCGACTAAGCCGCCCAGGCGCCCCTATATTGGTTTTATTAGTGACTTTTGACTACAGACAAAGCATTTAATTAGCAGATCTGAGGGAGGGAGTCTTGTTCCCGTATGTTAGCTGGGTAATCTGGCCACCTCTTTCTCTTTCACCTTCCCACTCCTCGATGGGCTATTCAAAGGGAACAGCCTTGCTTCATTTCCATTAGTTTTAAGAAATATTTTCAGTGCCTGTATATCAAGGTGTTAACATCTAAATCTGCAGAAATCAAATGATTTAGATATTCATGCATAACATTTGGAATGAATTCCAGGAGTAAACTCTCCTCTTCCTGCTGAAAAGGTTTGTGGATAAATTTGAAGATGCTAATTTGCATTGAATATGAGATATAAACAACCCGCTAGCATGCCATGAGTTGGATCGAATTTTCTTCTCTCCCTCCCTGATGGAGACAGTCCTGCTTCATTCACCATGTCAATATGAGTTGATCTATCTCTGCTGCCTTTCTTTTCAGGGACACAGATAGACACCCTCCACAGGGCACAGGGGAATTTTCCCAGTCCGTTCTGGGCATATAAATCTGTGTCAGATCAATAAAGAGAGAAGGAGTAGAAAAAGGAGGTCAAATGACTGAAAATGACAAAGTGTCATATGCTTGACCTAGTCGACCTCTGGTCTATTCCTTATTTCTGGTCTATTTTGTATTTAAGATCAGGGCCCATGACCTTTGCCATAGAAACTGGGTCAGAGTGACCAGGTGAATCTTGAATGTATCTCTGATAGCATGTAAAGCAGGTTGCTGAGGCAGGCACAGCAAAAATGTGCTTCCGAAAATGAATCGGTGGTTTCTTCTGGATCACTTCAAGCAGATACCAGCAAAGACTTCGTTATTCATGTAAATCAAATTATAGGTGTGAAAACAGAGCCGTGGAGTCTAGGTGCGCGTTAATGAGCATTAATATCTGAGGAAAACAGTGTCAGTTTTTTTTTTAACATATGTTTGACTTTCAACGCTGCGAATGTGGGAAAACTCACAGAATGGTAGCATGTGTGAATGTGGCGAGATTCACAGTCAAAGGGGACGGGGGTGGGGGGATGATGAAACCATTGCGGTACCATTGCTCATCCCCACTCTGCTTCCTGCTCAAGAGAAGCTTCCTGGGGGCGGGGGGCGTGGGGAGTTTGGGGGGTGGGACGCAGAAGATCAAGAAAAATATGTTTGGTTCCAGGGGAAAAGCAGAATTGAAGCTGAATCACAGGCATATTTGCAGTAGGATGGGCTCAGAAAACAGTGTCCAGTGGTGTGCTGGTAAATATGTCATAAATAAAAATCTCTGCTCTGTGATGGTTGTCTATTTCCACAGTGTAACTACTCCTACCATGGTCAGTTTCCAGCTGCCACCCCGGCCTCAACCAATGCAGATTTGGGAAGAAAGGTGAAGCTGGCTTCAGGACATCAGAGTGTGACCCCTCCCTCGTTCCCCTCCACTTGAATGAGGCACTTGGCGAGGGATACAAAATTGACCAGTTTCTGTTCCAGAAGGAAATTGACAGATCAACCCTCCGGATAGTGCTCTCGCTGGCTTCTCTACCTCAGACACTTTTCTCTATCCATCTTTAGTTCTACTCCTCCTTCAGGTCCGTGTAGAAATCTTCCCTGGTTTCCAACCTTAAAGTTAGGTGAGGTTCCCGCCTACAGCTCTGGGATTCCTACCCAGATATCATTCTGTTGTAAGAGTCTGTTTATGCGAGAACTCCTTGAGAACAGGACCTGATCCCCTTCCCTATTATATCCTTGGAATTCAGCACCGTGCCCAGCACAGAGGAGGGGGCTTAACAAATTCTTAGGTATCGATTGAAGCAGGGAGGGAGAGAGAGAAAGCCTGAAGGGAAGGACCTTGAATAAGCACTCTCTAGCTGCTTCTTCCGAGAAACTACAGATAAGCAGTTGATAGAGTCACAAAAACACTTGGTGTTGAAATGTGTTTGAATGCGGTTTGAAATGTGTTAATTTATTTTATCACTTTGATTACAAATCGTTATTTAGGTATCTTAGTATTTCCATGAGGACTTTATAATGCAGCTTGGGACTGAGATTTCTTGGTTTAAAGTCTATTGCTTAAACATACAAGCTCTGTAACTTTGGGACCCGCTCCGTAGTTTTTCTGTTCCTTAATTTCCTCTTCTGCAAAATGGGGAGAATCATAGCATGTAGATCACAAGAGTGGTTACAAGAAAGGAGGAAAAATTGTGTTCAGCATATTACCTGAATATTTGGCTCATAATTAGAGCCTACTAAATGTTAACTAGTTCTGATAGATTCTTGTTCTCTGTATTTTCTATCCATCGATTTGTTTAACTAGGAATGAAAAAAAAGGTCTTCCCTTAGCCATAAACACCTAACTGAGGAATGCAATGTACACATGAATAGCCGGTGATTTGTTCCTTAAATTTTCCCTTTGCCTGCCGCAAAGTGACTGCTCTAGTGGGTAACGACAGTGCTGTAGCTATGTGCTGGGCCACCACCTCCTTTCTTGCCTTTTACATTATTCACGTCTTGGGGGGCCTGGGTGGCTCAGATGGTTAAACATATGACTTCGACTCACGTCATGATTTCGCAGTTTGTGAGTTCAAGCCCCGCAACCAGTTCTTTGCCCACAGCTTGGAGCCTGGCTTTGGATTCTGTGTCTCCCTCTCTCTCTCTTTCTCTCTCTCTCTGCCTCTTCCCTGCTCTCTCTCTCTCAAAACTTAACACTTAAAAATTATTAGATTATGTGCATCTTGGTTCACTCCCTATTAGGCGATCCTGCTCCTCGTCTTTGTTCCTTTCGGCTTCGTCTCTTTCTGGTACTTCACATGCCCTCTGTTGATTCTTCCATACCCCTCTTATATTTTCTCCCGCTCTCATTCATGAGTTGCAAATACCCACTTCACAACAGTTAGTTATACGTCGACATGAAGGCGACAGAAATGGTAGTAAAGCAAAACAGAAAATCATCATAATTAACCTCTAGAGACCTTTAAATAAACCTGGAAGACCCTTCAATCACCCTTTACCTTTTCTTTTTTTTTTTTTAATATTTATGTATTTTTGGGAGAATCCAAGTGGAACAGGGGCAGAGAGAGAAGGGAACAGAAGATCTGAAGTAGGCTCTGGGCTGATAGGCTGACAAGCAGCAAGCCCCATGTGGGGCTTGAACTCACAAACTGCAAGATCAGGACCTGAGCCGAAGTCGGACACTCGACCGACTGAGCCACGCAGGTGCCCTACCCTTTACCTTTTCAAAGGTTTCCAAGTATGCTTTGATGCCAAACCCCAGCATTTGAAATGATTAAAAACAAAACACATGTTTAAATTTCTTTTCCAGGGGCACCTGGGTGGCTCAACCAGTTAAGTGTCTGACAGTTGGCTTTGGCTCAGGTCATGATTTCATGACTTGTGAGTTCGAGCCCCACATTGGGCTCTACACTGACAGCATGAGCCCCACATTGGACTCTATGCTGACAGCACGGAGCCTGCTTGGGATTCTGTCTCTCCCGCTCTCTCTGCCCTTCCCCCACTTGTGCTCTCTCTTTCTCTCTCAAAATAAATAAACTTAAAACAAATTTTAAAATGTTGTGCTAAAAATATCCTAACACGATTCCAACTAAAATGTACAGTATTAGTAGTGTCGGTTTTCTTGGGGGTGATGAAGAAAACCCAGAAACCCAAGTACCCCAATAACATGGCCTCTGAGGGAGAACATGGTACACAAACTATCTGTAAAGTTAGAGTTCCTTGTCTATGCTGATGATCAAGGGGTTTACATTATGGATTTCTTTTGCCATTTCATGTCTTTTTAGGCCCAGGGAAGCAAAGAGATTACCCCAAGCATCATACATGCACTGAAACTCAGGGTACAGTCCTTTCAAGGGGCATGTACTTTTCCACAAGGAAACAATCCTTTGCTTTTGTAAGATAATCTGTTCAAAACGTGTGGCGAGTGAGGACAGCAGGACCCAGCAGGATGTGTGTTTTGCTGAATATCAGCATGTTGATCATAAACACAAAGCTTGTCTGCTTTGCTCAAAAACACGTATTTCTGAGCTTTTGTAAAATTGGATGGCAATCAACAAGGGGGGCTCCATGCTGGCTCACTGTGAATGCCATTTAACTGGAGAGCTGGCTTACTATTTCTTATCCAGGGACATTTAAGCTTGTTTTTTTTTTTTTTAATTTCTCTTAGTGAGGGAATAACCCCTTTATGACTTCAAATACATAGTTACTGTATAAACGATAAGAGTCGTGACATTAAACTGAGACACATTGGTAGGCTGGCCAGAAAGTCTATATAAAGAGTGGAATCCTGAGGCGTCATTTTTACTGACAGTTACCTGGAGAAGAAGCATTTTTAAAAAAATTGTTTTACATTTTATTTATTTTTGAGAGACAGAGACAGAGCACAAGTGGGGCAAGTGCAGAGAGAGGGGGAGACACAGAATCCGAAGCAGGCTCCAGGCTCTGAGCTGTCAGCACAGAGCCTCATGCAGGGCTCGAACCCACAAACCATGAGGCCATGACCTTAGCAGAAGTCAGACATTTAACTGTCTAAGCCACCCAGGTGCCCCAAGAAGCATTTTTTAAGTTCAAAAGCCAAGTCTGAAAGCTAAAGTCCTAGGTAGGTAGAAGAAACATGGTATGAGCAATCAAGTTCCCTTGAAAAGCCCTGAGTGATGGACTGCTAAATACGGATGGACAAGTTGTTCACTGAACAAAGGTGCCTGGTTGTAGAGTAAGTAGAGGCTGAAATCCATGCTGCCCTCTGCTCTCTAAGACAAGTGCAAAGCCACACCTGCCCAAAGAAGGCAACTTTGACTAGTTCACACAAGGCGCCTTATCAGCCAGCCAAGACCTTGGGGGGCTGGCTTCATGATGGCACCAGCCACTGGGCAACAGGAGCAGAGATATAAAAGGGTAAGGCAGGCACTTGGCCACCTGGGCTTCAGTACACAAATTCCACGAACACTGCACAGGAAGGGGACTATGGGCTAATTGCCCCGGAAACGCACTGCCCAAACCAAGGTCAAAAAACTTATTTTGTGAACATGGTATCACTCTCTGTGTTTATTTCCTTTGTTTTTCCTTAGAACTGTGTAAAACTTTGACGGAAGTTCCAGTCCGTCTTCACCGAGTTTAGAGGAATCACAGGAACTGTTTTGTTTGACGTTTGGGTCACACTATTAGAGAGTCATCTGGCCCCAGGGCCCAGACACATGGTATGTAAGTAATTAGAACTTCCATCTTCACCCCCATCCTCTCCCAGGAGGCCTCGTAGACTTCCACCTATTAGGAAACCCTTTGGTCTGATTTTCTTTTTATTAAATAATAAATGCTTATTCATTTTTGAGAGAGACAGAGAGACAGACAGACAGAGTGTGAGTGGGAGAGAGACAGAGAGAGAGGGAGACACAGACTCTGAAGCAGGCTTCAGGCTCTGAGTTGTCAGCACAGAGCCCAAAGTGGGGCTCGAACCCACGAACGGTGAGATCATGACCTGAGCCGAAGTCGGATGCTCAACCGACTGAGCCACCCAGGCGCTCTTGGTTTTCTTTTTATTTAAGGGAAGTTAGTAGAATTTCTTTATGTGTTTTGTGGGGGGAATGCTCAAGACCCTCTGGTGAATCCATAGGTGATTATCTTTGGGGAGAATAAGAGAAATTATCCAGAAAGAGAGTGATAAAATACTACGTTCTGCTTTCTTGTGTGTCAATCTTCAAGGAATTCGATAATGCTATAACTTTCTCCTCAGCTTCTCAATCGGAGACTTGGGAGCTCACTCTAGCAACCACCTGAGGGGAAGCCATCCATTGGGTGCCTTTTCTTCATAAAGTTGTGGGGGTAAAATTGCGTTTTTTAGTGCTATGGAGGCTTCCGGCAGGGCCTGATGTCATCACACAAGTTGTCAAGCAAGTGAACAGAGCCAACCTTTACAGTGAAGACTTGTCCTTTGTCTTCCCCCTTCAAGACAGGATATCTCAGTATCTTATCATGGTGCCTAAGAATGCTCAGGAGTTTTAGAGATAGAGGTGGATAGCTTGTCTTGTCAAAAACACGTCCTAGGGTCCATGTACAGACTCCCTGGACTCAGGAAGAACTGTCTTTAACTTGAACTGCCTTTAACCTAGAGTACATTGCTCTAAGGCCAGAGCAAGAACAGTGCTTTGGCATGGTACTGGACCCACACCTGATGTGCACTATGGCCTGGGGGAATCTGAAAGCTCCCCAAAACCCCCATGTTCCATTTCTTTTTTTTAACTTTTAAAACTAAAACATTAAAAAAATTGTAGTGAAACACACATACCATAAAATTTACTGTCTTTGCCATTTTTCAAGTGCCTGGTTCAGTGTCATGAAGCCCGCTTACTGCCATCCATCTCTGGAACTCCTTTTGTCTTCCCAGACTAAAACTCTGGACCCGTTAAACATTAACACCCCATTCCTCCTTGCCCCCAGCCCCTGGAAAAGACCACTCAGCTTTCTGTCTCTATGAGTCTGAGTAGTCACCTCATAGAAGTAGAATCATACCGGAACGGCTGGGCGGCTCAGTGGGTTAAGCGTCCAAACTTCGGCTCAGGTCATGATCTCACGGTTCTTGGGTTGGAGCCCTGTGTCGGACTGACAGCTGACAGCTCGGAGCCTGAAGCCTGCTTCAGATTCTGTGCCCCCCTCTCTCTCTGCCCCTCCCCCACTCACACTCTGTCTCTCTCAAAAATAAATAAACATTAAAAACATTTAAAAGAAAAGAAGTGGAATCATACGGTGTTTGTCCTTTGGTGACTGGCTTATTTCACTTAGCATATGTTCTCAAAGTCCATGAGGTAGAATGTGTCCGAATTTCATTCCTTTTGATGGCTTAATCATACACACACACACACACACACACATACACACACACACAACATCACATCTTGCTTCTCTGTCTGTCCATCAGTGGACACTTACATTGCTTCCACCTTTTGGCTCCTGTGAATAATGTCGCTCTGACCCTGCTTGTAAAAATGTTTCTTCAAGACCCTGCCTTCAATTCTTTGGGGTACATACCAAGAAGTGGGACTCCTGGATCATGTGGTAATTCAATGTTTTATTTCTGGAGGAGCTGCACCATTTTGCATGGTGGCTGTACAACATCACTTTCCATTTGGACACATATATCCTCTGGGCACCTCTTAGGAGTTTCCTTCCACTCATGAGGATGAAAATGATCATCTTGGTCATTTACAACTGTCTTTGCCTCTCCCTTGATCCTCCATCAATAAAGCGGAACACCTAGGGAGAAGATTAGCTTCAGTGACCCTTTGGTTCCTTGAATTGGGAAACAGATGTTAAAGCTCTAAGAATGGTATAGATTGATCCACGTTTTCTTTCCATGGGGATATTCTGACCAAGACCGTTTCTGAAGTCTTGGTTAATAATCCCTTGATTTTGCACTTAAACAATGGCTCCTTTCATTTCAGGATCGCCAAAGGCTTCCTTCCCAAGGAACTATGATGGTTATCATTTTATGATAGTGGAGGAACTGAAGAGTAGACTCTTTAAATGACTTGCCCAGGATGAGTCAGGGATTTGGTGGCTGAGCCAAGAAGGAAAGCCAAGAGTCTGTGGTCCCCTGTCTGAATCCCAAGCCTGCACTTGTTCTAAGTGCAGTGTTCTAAAACGCTGGTGGATCTAGAGAGGACCGTGGTTTCCAGAAGCTTCCCTCTGAGGGACAAACAGGTTAGCCAGATTGAGCTGAAGAGAAGGAGCAGCATTGGACACTGGGCTTACCCTACCAAGGACAGGAGAGTCTGACCTTGAACAAAGAAAAGTAGCTCGAAGATTATTTTCCAGAGGGAGGAGGAAGGGAGAACTCTCTTGAGACTATTATAAACAAGTAGGAAAGCAAGCCAGCTTCAGTTTGGCAAAACGATGCTCCTGAAATCCTGCTTCCTCAATTAAAATGCATGTTTGAGGGTTAAGAAGAGTAGCAACCAATGAAAAGTTACGGGTGCATCTTGGCTTATCATAGCATTCCAGTCTGGTAAAAGTAAACACGAGTGATATAGATCAGCAAGGCAGCCAAACATCTCTGGGGCCCAGTGAGCACAGACCCTGATTCTAATAAAAGAACTCTCCTCATCCTGTTGTTCGAGAGGGTATACACGACTCCCCAGGGGAGTCTAAAATTCCTTTGACGTGCCTACAAGCTCCTCATAGTTCAGTGTTCTGCATTTCCTAGATTATGTAACAACAACAACAAAAACTGCACTCAGCTACATTAACGTTTGTTTCTTCTCTGTGACATGATGGTTATTGTATAGAATGTACAGTGATACGGAGGAGAAAACACTCCTTTCTCACAGAGACCCTACATACACAGAGCTGTAAATCTTTGCCATGAACATACCGTTCTTTCTATTGTATGTCTCTGGAAAATGTTCAGCCTAGTGGGGGGTCATGTGGGTTCTGTAAAAGTACCCACTGGTTAGACCTTGTCCTTCCAGTGGCCATGCAGAAGTTACGGGAAAACAGATCAGCCCTTCCAGACTTTTCCTGTTGTGTGTTCCCTTCACATGCAAACAACAAGACAATGTTTGAGGTGATTCATATCAATAAGGGTATTGGGGGCCACCGGGGTCTATCTCCAGTACACAAAGCCCCCATAAAAGATACACTCCAATGGGAGAACTTCCTATCTTTTGAGAGATTTTGGGAAAAGTTTTCCAACCGCAAGAGAAGTTTGAACAGAGACAGTCCCAGGGCAAGGGAGATAGTGGCCTGTGGGAGTCTCACGTCGGAGAGACTCAGGGGCACAGGAGGGGAGCGGGAGATAGCTCTATCAGCTGGAACTAAAACCAGCTGAGACACAGGCCACTGGGCATCTCATCCCCAAGGTCAGGCGGGTGGTATTGCCTCTTCTCCCTTGGCACGCCCGTTCAAGCTACACGCTTCTTTTTTTTTTTTCCCCAAGGATGTCTGGGGTTTATTCTAACCTCCTTTTAAGTTAATAACAATGCTATGTTTGGAAGATAGAGAAAGACTGGAGGGAAGGGAGTATATGTTTTGTCCCAGGGCTTAAACACCCTGCCCCTGAGTCACCTTTCTTTTTTTCATGTCATATTCTATCATGTGATGCAAATCCCATCCGAGAAGACTTGCCAATGGGCTTTGGAACTTACCCTCTGTGCAAATTTTGCACTGGTGGTTACCTGGCTGGCCACAGAGTAGTAAATCTAGAGCAGTAAACTGGTTGCATTAGAACGCCCCACTGTCCAGAAGTCTTTCGCCAAATGCACAGCCGTATGAATCACGGTGGCCTCGTCATCAATCCAGAATCGGTCACAAACCTGCAACAAATTATTAATGGCTTCCCAGCTTGGGGCAAACCAGGCTTTCCATATTATTCTTTATCATTACTATTATATATATTTTTTTTACCACAGCCAAAAGAACATCTGTTTTCTCCAGATTATTTTTATACTTTCTTCCCCCTCCCAAAGAAACCCTTCTACGTCTCTCCGGCTTCACAAAGCCCTTGGACCCCTTAAGGAGGATGACTTAGCCTGGCCGGTAGGCTGCCTACAGCCCTTGGATGAAGCAGGAATTGGACTCTCCTCGGGGTCTCAAGACCCAGACTAACCCACAGGATGTCACTGCCAGCGCTTTGCAGCTCAAGCTTAAAGGTTATTTCTCTTCTCAGCGATGCTGTTCTCTTTATTGGCCTAGGATGTCCAATGAGAGCCAGGCTAACTTTTATGGAGCCAGCCAAAAATCACTCTCCAAGAAGAAAGTCTCGTGAAAGATAGCCCCGACAACTATCGAGTCCCTCCCTCGGCTTCATGAGGACCCGGAGAAGCTATTAGTGACCCGAGCTGTCCCCAAATGGGAATCCAAAACACTAACTTGTCAGGGAAGCAAGCCTGACCGGGGTCAATGGGCTCTTTATATTTTGGTTCCTAAGTGCTCTGCGTTTCTTTGTTTTCTGTGCCAATTAGTCCATCGTGGTATGTATTTCATGTAGAGAACACACTCATAAATCTACCCTGGAAGCCAGAATGTGGCACGACCATTTGATTATGGGAAAAATCGCTTTGATTTATGAGGTATTATGACCCAACGAGCCGTAGTGTACTTTTCTTCTCCACTGCCTGCCTGGCTTAACTCTGCTGGCAATCAAGTCTCTCCCTCGGCTTCACGGTCGCAAGATTCAGGGCCTGCCTCTAGCAGCAACACGGAGCAAGGAGGGAAGGGTGGAGAGCAGAGGAAGAATTGCTCTTTAATTACTGCTTGTTTGAATATTAAATTATTTCCCCGTGAAAACAGCTAGATTCAGCAGTCTGAGGCTCGGGCCACATTTTTCCATTAATGTGACCGGGAGCTCTGCTTGGTAAGAATTCTGAGCAAGCCCACGCTTGAGTGAATGTCCTGGGAAGTCCTGGGAATCAGAGGCACGCTGCCATTTCCAAAAGGGACATCATTACAAAGGCCTCACAATTCACAGCTACTTGAAGTGAATTTGGTCTAGAGAGCACGTCAAGTAAATTAGGATTCCTCCGAAAAGACTCTCCCATGTGTATATATGTCTGGCACTGCAAATGGCATTTGAGGAGAGGCCAGCGATTTCTTTTGCTGGCCTTTCTAGAGCAAGAATTGACTGCTTCGATTTGTAGGAGTGGGGGGGTTAACCCAAAGTGGGGGAAACTTCTCCTCTCCCCCAAAAGTGCAAAGTGGCCTATTACAAGAGTGACCCACCCAGGGACGCTGCTTTCAAAGGAAGTTGGACCAAGCCATTTGTGCTTCCACCATCTGTGCCAAGGGCCCAGCCCCAGGGCATGCTGGGAACTTATGATCCAAGAAAGGCACAAGCCAACAAGGGCTAGCGTGGGAGCAAGGAGGGAACCTTCTGGGGCCAGCAAAGGTGTCTCTCTCTGCAGGGAGTGTGTGTCAGAGCAAATGTCTAAATCTAAATGGGCAGAACAAACTCAGATCTGGCCAAATGTGGGGCAGGTGAGTGATGAGGGTCCCAAGCAGCGTTATTAGTGGTGTTCATTTAAGCGGACACCAGTGAGGCTGAAAGATGGGACCAGGCCTGGGGAAAGGAGACTGCAGCCCCATGAGAATTAGCTGGAAGCTTCGTGAGGGCAGAGGTCCTGTGTGTTTCACTTGCACACTTCCCTGTGCCAGGCAGGGCCGGGGCACACATCAGGGGCTCAATAATAATGGGTGGAGGGGCACCTGGGTGGCTCAGTCGGTGAAGTGTCCGACTTCCGCTCAGGTCATGATCTCCCGGTTCGGGAGTTTGAGCCCGGCATCGGGCTCACTGCTCTCAGCCTGTCAGCACAGAGCCCGCTTCAGATCCCCTGCCCCCTGTCTCCCCGCCCCTCCCCCACCACCTCTCGCTTAAAAATACATAAACATTTTCTAAAAATTATAAAAAAATAATGGGTGGAATGAATAAGATTATTGAGGGGTTGCTGGGCTGGTTAAGCTAGAGCACTAATGGGTATAATAATGGCTGTACCCATCTCAAAGAGTAGTTGAGTTAATGCACGTCAATGCTCATTTAGTTAATGCACGTCAATGGCACATCATGATTCCCCCTGGCGTGTCTACTGATAGCACAGGAGGCTACATCCAGTCCTTCAAACCAGTGGTGAGAGGTGCCCCCATAAAACCAAGCCTCCATTGATTCCAGGATACAGTGGGGCCCAGCCCACAGAAGGGTGGGCATAAGACTGGCAGGGACCAACAGACGACAGGCCATATTCAAGCCTGAGTAAAGTGTTCTTCCTCACTTTTCTGAGGCCATGTAGTTCAGAGTTGAGGTTTTTGACTTAGAGAGTCGGGTTCCAATCCCTGCTCTGCTGCTTGTGGTGTCTGTGTCCCCAGGCAAGTTACACAATCCTCAAAGCTTCAGATCCCTTATCTGTAAAGTGAGCATGGTAATAACACTTACCGAAGGGTTGGGGTGAGGCCTACTTGAGAAAATGTTAACTTCTCCATAGGAAAAGGGACCTGGGCCATAGGAAGCACTCAGTAATGGTGGTTATAGCTAGTACTGTGATTCCTCAGTCACACTATGAGCTCTGTCTTGTTCTTCTAAGTTCTCATGCTTCTATCGCTGACACAGTGCCTTACACAGAGTGTTCAATAATTGCACATGCTTACCTCTTCCTGCTTCCTTTACCTCTTCCATTGGGCTGACAGCTGAAGAGCTAAGGTCTAGCTGGCTCAAGGGAGCTCCAAGTATGTGTCATTCTCTTCTTGGGACCAGTGGCTAGTCAAAGCATGTTCTTCTCACGGAGTCTGAAACACAAGCATGGAAGCCCAATCACACAGGCACGTTTCAAGCCCCTGCTTGAGTCATGTTGGCAAATATCCTGTTGCTGAAGCATGTCACATGGCCAGGTCTAAAGTGTGAAGAAATACATTCTGTGGGAAGAACCACAAAGCCACGTGGCAAAAGGCATAGTTATAGGAAGGGGTGAAGGATCAGGACCAATAATTAGAAAGCTTCCCCTGATGATGCCCCAAGATACTAAATCCCGCTCCTGGAAATTAACCCCCAATCCATAATGGACATGCCTGCACATCAGCGCTTGACCACACCAGCTTCTAGATATCAGTGTCCTGGGCTCCCCAGTGGAATAGGAGCTTTACAAAGGGAATAGTGGTGTTTTATTCCTTCTCTGTCCTCAGCACCTAGCACCATGCTTGTACAGAGTAGGCATCTCATGAATACGTGTTTGTTTTCATTAACAAGGGCTTATAAGTGGATGAATGTTCACTGTTTTTGTTTCCTTATTCTTCATCATTCTCTGGGCAAGCAAGGTGTCAGGTGACTGGGGCTTTGGAAGTCACGGATGAGCCCATCCAGCATTATCAGGGACCCACGTCCCAGGAAGCACCTTCTGCCATGATTGGCTCATTGACCTCCTTGTTGGTTGCTTTCATCCTCACTCCAAAGCTCCAGGTCACCTTCTAACCCACCTCACCTTCTCCCTCTTCAGGGCAGGTTTTGTTTCATTCCTAAATAAGGAAAGTGTTTTTTGTCTCAAATAATCAGAGCTTGGAGACAGCCTCAGTCACTTAATCACAACTCTTTTTTTATTTTTTTTTTAATTTTCATTTATATTTGACAGAGAGAGAGAGAGAGAGAGAGAGACAGAATGTGAGCAAGGGAGAGGCAGAGAGAGTGGGAGACATGGGACCTGAAGCCGACTCCAGGCTCTGAGCTGTCAGCACAGAACCTAATGTGGGGTTTGAATCCATGAACCGCAAGATCACAACCTGAGCTGAGGTCAGACATTCAACCAACTGAGTCACCCAGGTGCCCCAACCACAACTCTTTTTAGAGCTCCAAAAATCACCCTTATTTCTCCACCATCATACGGTCATCTATCAAGAAGCTCAAGCAAGTTCTTGGAGGGCAGATCCAGAGAGTATTTGAGTGATGACCAAAAAATATCTGAAAATCTCATACCTTTCAGTTTTGTCCCTCTCTGGAATGGGCTCCCAGTAACACTTTTTAGCTCCCTATGCCCAATCCACAGAGATTTATACAGCTTTCTTCCCTTTTTTGTCTTAACCCTTAATCCCATTATCCCAGGAGGCCACAAAGCCCTCATGCACCTCCAACTGAAGTCTTGTCCTGAAATCCCAGACATCTGAAGGTAGACGGCAGCTTAGGCTCCTTGCACGATTACCTTTGATGCGTGCCGTTAACGTATCCACCAAGGAAGTTGAGAGCTGTTGGCTCTATTATAAAAAACATTTGGAGGGCTCAGTTTACTTTTTCTTCTTTATTGGATTTCAAAATAGTGGACAGTTCTGTGCTCCGTCATAGATTATTTGCTTTTCTAAGAACACTTTTTACAGTAAATTAAGAAGCATTTTACTCAATAGGACACTTGCTGAATTTCCAGCGGGAGTATTTTTGTCCAAAGGGGAACTCGTATTGTCAAAGTTGTCTTCATAAATTGCACTTGAGGTCAAATTAAAAACAGCTTTTGGAGCTCAATTACAGAATCATAGAAATCATAGACCTTGAAGGAAAAATAGCTCTTTTACTTCCTAGAAAAACAGATGAAGTTGAACTTCTAAAGGTTGAGCTAGAGTGAGGACGACAAAAAGACTATTTCCTCTCTTAATCTGGGGCTGGATTCAACTGAAAAATGGACCAATCTTGTAATAGGAGTGCCCCCAACACCTTTTTTGGGCCCAGTTAAGAGCTGTGGGGGAGAAAGAAGAATTAAAACACAAGGGGATGACTCTTCAGAATCAGTAAGTTAGTTACACGCTGGAAGCTTCCAGAAAAAAATACCAGACTGTATAGTGTGTTCTAGTACAGAGCTCCTTAAACTTGAATGTATGTACAAATCACTTCTCAGTCAAAAGTTCTGGGGTGGGGCCCCAGATTCTGCATTTCTAACAAGGTCTTAGATAATCCTAGCATTCCTCATCTGTGGCCAACACTCTGAGTAGCAAAGTTCTCGTTATGGAACATACTGGAATCGTGTGTGGGAACATATAGGTGAGTGAGATAATGAAGGTAAAAGTGGTGAGGAATTCTTCACAGAGGAAGTATGCACAGAGGAAGATTCTGGAATGATGTACATGTAGCAGAGCCAAAGTGTCACAGAAAATTCATGCTTACAAAGGCCCCGTGAAGAGCCTACAAGAATCCCAGAGTGAATTATAAACATGGTGCTCCTTAACTAGGGTTTGTTCATGCAAATTTTCACTAAATTGGTGAAATATAGAATTGGTTTTTTTCCACCTAAGAAGATAGGGTCCTAATACAATATGTATGTGTGTGTGTATATATATATATATATATATATATACACACACACATACATATATACACACATACATATATGTGTATGTAATACACCATATTAAGTGTATATATATGATATATATAAATATATGAAGATGGGTCCTAATACGATATGTATACATAATACACCATATTAAGTGTATATATGATATATATAAATATATGCGGTACATGTAATATGTATATGTGTATAGATGAGATATAATGCATATATAGATATATAATATGTATATTATATAGATATGCTATTTATTTATACATATCCTAATATATATTATACATATATTATCTATATGTCTTGCTGATCTACGTACATGAACTGTCATGTGACCCGGTCAAGTACAACTTCCACAGACCTTACTACCCACCTAAGACCAGTTACAGTCACATAGACTTCTGAACTTGAATGATGTTTGGTGGGGATGGTCTATTAGAAAAAGAGTGACAGACTTCATAAGTTGTATTTTAATTTTTTTTATTTTGAGAGACAGTGTGCAAGCAGGGAATGGGCAGAGAGAGAGACAGAAGATCCAAAATGGGCTCTGTGCTGACAGCAGTGAGCCTGATGTGGAGTTTGAACCCACAGTGAGATCATTACCTGAGCCAAAGTTGGACACTCAACCGACTGAGCCACCCAGGCACCCCCCCATAAGCTGTGTTTTCAACCCCATCACATGCTTCCTCAAAAGTTACGTGACTTGGGACATTCTAAAAGAAAACCAAAGAGAACAGAAACTATTTAAAAGACAGGACGGTTTTGTTGATTTCTTTTTTTTTTTTTTTTAGAACATGACTCTGTTCAGTCCTTGGAAGGGAATTAGAAAGTGAATCTGTTTCTTTCTATTATTTGTATTAGAGAAAACACCAGCCTTTCCCTCCACCACACACACTAAAAGCGTTGAGTAAATATTTAAAGAGTATCAGTGTGAAGAAGCACTAATTTATTACCCCGTTGTCTTTGTCTAAAGGAAACGGATTTAGACTGGGTGAACATTTTCAGCAGGAGAGTTCAGGCGGCGGTGGCAGCACTGTTTGCTCAGAGCTGGAAACGGGCTGTGGAAAGTAAGATTGCCAAAGCAGGTTGTGGCCAGATGGTAGAAAACCAGCTAAGAGTCTGGACGCCCTTCTTTAGGTAAGCACATTTTTGATCCAGAGATGAAATAAAATTTGAAAAGGGCCATATTGAAGTACTTGGTAGTTGGCACTTGGCAGTGCTCACTGTGGGCCATTCACCCACTTGATAGCTCCTGTGGGAGTTCTGAGGAAGGTTCCATAGGGACGGGTGTCCAAGTTCAAGGTAAACGCGATCGCAGACGGCTGAGCGAGACAGGCCAATCTCCAGTACCTTGGGACCAGACTCAAACCAGAAACTTCTCCGTGAGCCCCAGGGACTTAGAGAAGAACTGGTCCTCAGAGGGGCAAAATGCCCACCAGGTCCCCGAGAGACTGGGGGAGGGCATCCATATTTTTCTCATTAACTTATTCATGACATGAAGTATTATGTCTTGCTGAGGATGGTGGAAAATATTTGACTGAAGTCTTAAGTTGGAAAAAAAAGTTAAGAGGTTTTTTCCCCCCTTCTTTATGACCCCAGGCCAAAGAAAAAGTTTGTCACTGAATGTTTATGAGAGGAGTAAGCCAGAGAGCGGGCACAGCCAAATCCCTCTGACTCATTATGGAGTGGTAGGAGCAGAGTGCTCAATTAGTAGGCAATATAATTTACCTAGCCCCCAGGGTTGGAGGTGCTGGGGTGTGGTGGGCAGTGGGGGGTTCTGGGAGCAAGGTGGACATTCGAATTCTCAATGTTATAAATTTACCCAACAGAATGAGATGGTAAGTGACCCCTCTGAGGAAAAGTCAGGTCTACACAGCCACCAGTCACTTCTGAGCTAGCTCCACGGGGCCACTTGTTTGACCCTGCCGTCTATACAGCTAAAATGAGTAATGTATTAGCAATGTGAGTAGCCTCTGATCATAAAACCACAGGGGGATAAATCAGCTTAGCTTGTCAGGAAGTGGAAGAGGCGGAGATTTACTGCTGGGACACCACGGAGCTGGGCAGCACTGTTCGCACGCCAAGGACACCAGCTTCTTCCTCCCGGGGGCGGGGTAGCACCAGGGCCGCCCAGTAGAAACACCAGCCCCAGACTGGATGTTCTGCTCCTGGTGAAGCAAGGCTGTTGGTGATAAATAGCGTCCTCATGGAGATATCCTTGGTTGTCATGGTTTGTAGCACACTTTCGTTATTTCACTCTGACGTGCTCACTCATTTTCTTCACATATTCACTCATTCAGCTAAGATCGTTGGAAAATGGGAGCCTGGGGGCTCTGAGGAAGGGCTTCACAACTGTAACAAGGTGTGTGTGTGTGTGTGTGTGTGTGTGTGTTCATGTGTGCACATGCGTGATCCCAAATGTCTTCTCATTGGTACAACCACAGGACCTCTGCATCACCCTAGGAGTAGTGGTAGCTTCTAAAGGTTTTGATTTCCTATCAATCCAGCATGATGGGATTACAGTAAATTGATTTAAGTACAATTAAGAATTGCAATGTTTTTATAGTCTTGAGGATATCTACTGAGCCCTACCTGCTGTTCTGGCCAGGTCCTTCTCTCCTTCCCTGTTTTGGCCAGGGTGGGGATATCAGGCTTGGTACCCAGATCTATTTTAGCATAAAGCCTGCTCCTATGAGGCAGAAAGCTGCATCTGAATAAAAGCTTTTCTGAAATAGAACCTTTCAGGATGTACATGTACATTTTATGCTCCATGTGTCTGTTCCCCTCCCCCCGTCCTTTCCCTCCTTCTCCTTCTTCCTCTCCTTCTCTTCCCCCTCCTCTTCTCCTCCTTCTTCTTTTCCTCTTTCTCCTCCTCCTTCTCCATCTCTCCCCTCTACTTCCATTTTTCCCTCCTACTCTTCCTGCCGTTAGCTTCAGGGTTTATGCTCTTAACCATTATACTAGGCTCCTTGTTGTCACTTTGAAATACCAAGAAACGAAAGTCTGGGCTACATTGGAAATATCTCCAAGAATCAAGGTGCAGAAGAGTGTGTATGGAATGATTCTTTTTGTATAAATAAGTATAGAAGTTTGGATGGATAGATGGATAGATAGATAGATAGATAGATAGATAGATAGATAGATAGATGATAGATAGTGACAGATGGACCAATTGATTTCTTGGTTTATGCCTAAATAATTTGGGGGGGCAAGGAAGGAGACAAAAATGTATTAACGGCCACTAAAAGAGAGATGCTGGAGGCAAAAGGAGGGAGATGAAATGTTCCCCTTTAAATTTGTTCATTTCTGTGCTGCTTTACTTTTTAAATCTATCTACCAAGATCATATACAAAGTGAGATTTTATATAAGGCCTCTTTTTTTACTTTCTTTTCCAAACATTTTGTGTTCGAGTAACTAATAAATGAGTCCCCTCCCTAAGAGAAATCTTGCACTATGTTTGTCGAGTAATTCTAACATTGTGATTCCACCCGCTATAGGCCAGGGGAATTCTGATCTGATCCTGAAGACGTCCCCAATGTCATGGCTGGCTCTGGCAGGGGGCGGGGCTCTAGAGTGCTCTGGAGATGAAGAGGCCTGTGCAACAGATGGAAAAGATGCCCTGTTGATTGTATCTGTTTCCCCCACTCCCAAATGCTCGAAGGCCCTGGGAGGAATCTAGACACTGCTGTGAGGTCTCAACTGCCATGTGGGCATGAAGCTGACATTGTCAAAGCATTTTCTTTTCATTTTTATTTTTTTTATGTCTTTATTTTATTTTGAGAGAGAGAGAGAGAGAGAGAGACAGAGAGACAGAGAGTGAATAGGGAAGGGGCAGAGAGAGAGGGAGACACAGACTCTGAAGCAGATTCCACGCTCTGAGCTGTCAGCACAGAGCTTGATGCAGCGCTCAAATCCATGGACTGTGAGATCGTGACCTGAGCCAAAGTCAGACACTTAACCGACTGAGCCACCCAGGCGCCCCTGCCAAAGCATTTTCTAATTAAAATGGAAAAGAACAATATGGACTCGGAAGCTGGATCAAGGTTCCAATTGGCATTTTCTTAGAAATTCAGAGGGGTGATGGCCTTTGGCTGGGAACCCAGGAAAGCCCAACTCCTGTCTATGAAAACTGCTCTTGGCTCCCCCAAGGAGGTCTCAGCTCCAGGCGCAGCGTCTGCAGGTAGGGAAATTCAGCAGGCCCCGAAATACAGGCTGGAGTTTTGAGCCCACTCCCCCAAGACAGACATTCCGATGAGAGAGCTATGTGACAGCATCCGGTAAAGACATAGATGCCCAAAGGACAGAGGGAACAACCTGTCTTCATTTGCCTCCAGACTGTCCCAAAGTCCCAGGAAACCCCTCCCTTCCAGGCGACTAGTGACCCTTTGTGTTCACTCTACCAGTGGGCATCCTCACGGAATTCTAGATGGGAAAGGAGCTTGGTGACTAATTCAAATTTCTGTCTACCTGAAATTTAAGTAACAAGTTATTATTAGCTTCGATTTGTTTTCTGTGTAAAAGGAAAAGGGGCATGTGTGTGTGTATGTATGTGTGTGTTCAAGAAAGAGAGAGACAAAGAGAAAGATTTAAAATGAAGAAGGAATTGCTTTGTTCATCTAACAATGATCCGCGGAACACCTGCAGCATCCTGAGAACTGTGCTCAGTAAAGGTTTGTTGCAATCAAGAAACCATTAGAATTTCTTCCATATTTTTCATTTTTATTATGATTTTTAATATTTTTTTGTTTTTTACTTATTTTTGAGAGACAGAGAGAGACAGCGCGGACAGGGGAGGGTCAGAGAGAGAGGGAGACACAGAATCCAAAGCAGGTTCCAGGCTCTGAGCTAGCTGTCAGCACAGAGCCCGACATGGGGCTCAAACCCATGAACTGTGAGATCATGACCTGAGCCGTAGCTGGACACTTAACCAACGGAGCCACCCAGGCACTCCCATATTTTTCATTTTTAAAGAAGAGGACATTAAATAGGCTTCGGTGGGGGCACCTGGGTGTCTCATTCAGTTAAGTGTTTCACTCTTGATTTTGGCTCAGGTCATGATTTCATGGTTTGTGAGATTGAGCCCCATGTTGGGCTCTGCACAGACAGTGTAGAGCCTGCTTGGGATTCTCTGTCTTCTCTCTCTTTCTGCCCCTCCTCCACTCACATGCTCTCTCTCATGTTCTTTCTGTCTCTCAAAATAAATAAATAAATTTAAAACAATTTTAAATAGGCTTTGATGATACTTAGTATGCTGGTTGAATTGGTACTGTCCCAGAGGTCATGAGACACACAGGAGGCACTGTATTCTTGGGGAAAAGAAAGCTAGAAAAAATTCAGTGTGAGTGGAAGGGGCGCCTGTGTGGCTCAGTCGGTTAAGCGTCCAACTCCTGATTTTGGCTCAAGTGATGATCTCAGGGTTCATGAGATTGAGCCCTGTGTTGCACTCTGTGCTGACAGTGGGAAGCCTACTTGGGATTCTGTCTCTCCCTGTCTCTCTGCCTTTCTCCAACTCATGGGCGCGCTCTTTCTCTCTCTCAATCTGTCTCTCTGTCTCTTTGAAATTAAATAAAT
This sequence comes from Suricata suricatta, assembly GCF_006229205.1. Lineage (NCBI taxonomy): Eukaryota > Metazoa > Chordata > Mammalia > Carnivora > Herpestidae > Suricata > Suricata suricatta. Next base: position 36,385,566 of record NC_043717.1, read on the forward strand.
AAACATTTTTTTAAAATGCAGTGGGGGCAGAAAGCAGATTGGTGGCTTCCAGGGCATGGGGAGAGAGCTAAGTGGGGAGGGATTGTCTAATGGGTACAAGGTTGCTTTTCGGGGTTCTAGAATCGGTGGGGATGGTTGCACAACATGGTGAATATGCTATAAGCCAGTGAACTAAGTGTATGCTTTACAATGGTTAGAATGGTAAACTGTGTTATTTGGATTTTATCTCAATCAGAAGGAATATTTGTAAAACTTCAGAGGGATGGCCATGGCACCCTTACTCACTGACTTGCCGTCTGTGCGTTGTAGGTGTTTGCAGTCTGGACGCTATGGATTATGGTATCTTTCACAGCAGGATGTGTGTAACCCCTCCTGATGGGATGGGCAATAATCATGAAAATTGCTTCCACCATAAAAGGATGATCTAATGGAAAAGCAATTTTAATAGATGTTTTTTAAAAGTTTTTAATTTATTTTCAGAGGGGCAGAGACCGTGTGAGTGGGGAGGGGCAGAGAGAAGGAGAGAGAGTCCCAAGCACACTTTGTGTTGTCTGTACAGAGCCCCATGCAGGGCTCGAATGTGAGATCCGGACCTGAGCCAAAATCAAGAGTTGGACGTTTAACCAACTGAGCCACCCAGGCACCGTTGGAAAAGCAATTTTAAAAGTAGTGAAACTAAAAGATGAATTCTGAATTTTTCTTTTACTTTTAATAAGGGTTCTGAATCCACTGACCTTTACCAGGATCGCAAATTAATCATAATTCTTGTTTAGGAGAATTTTTTTTTATAAAAGCACATAATCGTGTTGAGATTTAAACATTGACATTTTTTTAAATAAATGAGAAATTGAGTATTGTTTTTTAAAGAAATCTATGTCATGGAGAGAGCAGAAATGTTTGGAAGTTTCCTCCATTGTGTTATTTTTGTTGCAGAAAACAATAGGCTTAGGTGACACTTAGAAAAGCTTTCATATGTTCATACTTGTAAAGAAACATAGGGATGGAATTTTCTTTTTTTAATTAAAAAAATTTTATGTCTTTATTTTATTTTGAGAGACAGAGACAGACAGTGAGCCAGGGAAGGGCAGAGAGCAAGAGAGACACAGAATCCGAAGAAGCCTCCAGGCTGTGAACTGTCAGCACAGAGCCTGACTCAGGGCTCGAACCCACGAACTGTGAGATCATGACTGAGCCGAAGTCGGGTGCTTAACCAACTGAGTCACCCAGGTGCCCAGAGATGGAATTTTAAATCTTATTTACGTAACTCCCAAATGAAGCTCTCTCTCAAATGATGCATCTTCTGCTTGTTTTTCTAGGACTATTTGACATTCAAAGATAGAAATTCACTAGCCGCTCTTCAACAATAATCTTTCTCTCTCCTTTCTCTCTGCCCCTCCCAAACTCATGCTCTTTCTCTTTCTCTCTCTCTCAAAATAAATAAATAAACTTGAAAAAAAATCTTTGCTTGCAGATGACATAATGGTCTATGTAGAAAATCTGTAAGAACTGACGAAAGCAAAAACAAAAACAAAAAACTCCAGGACTTAATACGTGATTTCAGTGACGTTGAAGGATACAAGGTTGACATACAAAACTCAATCACTGTCCTAAATACCAGCAATGAACAAGTGGAATTTGATATTAAAAACAGAATACCTCATGCAGTGTTGGTGGGAATGCAAACTGGCGCAGCCACTGTAGAATACAGTATGGAGGTTCCTCAAAAAGTAAAAATAGAACTATCCTATGATCTAGTAATTGTACTATGGGATATTTACAAGGAAATCTGCAAAGAAACTAATTCAAAGAGATATAGGCACCCCTATGTTTATAACAACATTATTTATAAGAGTTGAATTATGGAAGCAGCCCGTGTGTCCACTGATACATGAATGGATAAAGAAGATGTGATGTATATATGCAATGGAATATTATTCTGCTGTTTCTAACAACAAGGATGGAGCAAGAGGGTATGATGCTAAGTAAAATAAGTCAGTCAGAGGACAAATACCACATGATTTTACTCATATGTGGAATTAAAGAAACACAACAGATGAGCAAAGGGAAAGAGACAAACAAAGAAACAGACTTATAACTATAGAGAACAAACTGCTGGTTACCAGAGGGGAGGTGGTTGGGGGATGGGTGAAATAGGTGATGGGGATTAAGGAGCGCACTTGTGATGAGCACCAGGTGATGTATGCAAGTGTTGAATCACTATATTGTATACTTGAAACTAATATTACACTGTATGTTAACTATACCGGAATAAAAATTAAAAACTTAATAAAAAACAATAAAATAAAATTCTCTTGGTGTAAAAAAAAAGGCCAACCCATCAAACACAATACCACTTACATTAGCATCTCTAAAAATAAAACACTTAGAACTAAATCTATCAATGTATGAACTAGATCCATATGGGGAAAACTACAAAATTCTGATGAAAGAAATCAAAGAACTAATTAGCTGAAGAGATGTTCTTTGTTTACGGATAGGAGCATTCAATATTGTGAAGATGTCAGTTCTTCCCAACTTGATCTATAAGATTCCACAGAATCCCGATCAAAAGCATAGGAAGTGATTTTGTGGCTTTTGACAAAATGATTTTAAAGTTTATATGGAGAGGCAAAAGACTTAGAATAGCTAACAAAATATTGAAGAAGGAAAACAAATTTGGAGGAGCAACACTCCCCTGTTCGAAGATTACTATAAAGTTACAGTAAGACTTCACAACAAGGCTCTGTGGTATTGGTGAGAGAATAGATAAATAGAGCAAGGGGATAGACTAAAGAACGCAGAAATAAACTCAGAAATATAGTCAACTGATCTTTGACGAAGGAACATGGGCAAATGTGATGGAGAAAAGGTTATCTTTCCAACAAATGTTACTGGAACAACTGAAGATCCACATACAAAGAAAAAGGACCTAGACACAGATCCTAAATGTTTATTTATTTTTGAGACAGAGAGAGACAGAGCATGAGCAAGGGAGGGGCAGAGAGAAAGGGAGAATCTGCAGCAGTCTCCAGGCTCTGAGCTGTCAGCACAGAGCCTGATGCGGGGCTCAAACTCACAAACTGCTAGATCATGACCTGAGCCAAAGTCCGAAGGTCAACCGACTGAGCCACCCAGGCGCCCTAGCTAGACACAGATCTTACACCCTTCACAAAAATCTAACACACAGTGGATCATAGGCCTACTTGTAAAATGTAAAACTATAAAACTCCTAGGAGATAACATAGGAGAAAAATGTAGATGACCTTGGGTTTGGCAGTGACTTAGGTACAACGCCGAAGGTAGAATCCAAGAAAGAAATCAGTGATAAGCTAGATTTCATCAAAAGTAAAACTTTTCCATTCTGTGAAAGACACTGTCAAGAGACTTGAGAAGACAAGCCAGACTGGGAGGAAATGTCTGTAAAAGACATACCTGAGAGAGGGCTGTTAGCTAAAATGTACAAAAGAACTCCTAAAATTTAAGAATGAGAAAACAAAAATCTGATCTAGAAATGGGCAAAATATTATTTTGTGGGTTTTTTGTACAGTAGCATTGGTGAACATGGATAAAGGATACATGGTATTTGTCTTCAGTATTTCTTACAAATGCATGTAGAATTATTATCTCTAAATTTTTTTTAAATTTTTAAATTTAAAAAGTCTAAATAAGTAAATAAATAGGCAAAATATCTGAATAGACACCTCATCAAAGATGTACAGATTGGCAAATAAGCATATGAAAAGATTCTCGGCATCACATGTCATTAGGAAACTGCAAATTAAAACACAACAACCAACACAAAATGGTACAACTTTGCAAGACAGTCTGGTGGCTTCTTACAAAAACTAAGCAATTGTGCTCCTTGGTATTTACCCAAATGTGTTGAAAGTTCATGGCCACATAGGTGTTTATGGCAGTCTTATTTATAATTGCCAATACTTGTAAGCAACCAAGATGCTCTTCAGTAGGTTAATGGACAAATAGGTTGTGTACATCCAGACACCGGAATATTATTCAGCACTAAAAAGAAATAAGCAATTAAGCTATAGAAAGATATGGAGGAAACTTAAATGCATATTTCTAAGTGAAAGAAGCCACTCACAAAAGGCTACATACTGTATACCCCAACTATATGACATTCCAGAAAAGGCAAAACGATAGGGGCAATAAAAAGATCAGTGGTTGCCAAGGGTTAGGGGAGAGAGAAGGATGAATGGTTGAGGTGGAGAGGATGCTTTAGGACAGTGAAACTAGTCTATATGATACTACAATGGTGGATACATGCCTTTAAAATTTGCCCAAACCCACAGAATGTACCCAAGAGTGAATCCTAATGTAAACCATGGACTTTGGGTGATGATGCATCAATGTGGGGTCATTGATTGTAATAAATGTACCACTCTCTGGTGCAAGCTGCTGTTTGTGGGGGAGATTGTAGGTATGTGGGGATAGATAGGAATTCTCTGACTTTTCTGCTCAATTTTGCCGTGTGGCCAAAGACAGTCGAGAGCCGTGATCTCTCCATTTTTTTATGTGCAACAAATCAGTAAAACGTTTAGAGTATGCATCCTCAGTAAGTACATATGTATCCTTTATAAGCTTTGTAAGTACTGAGCATAATTACACGGCCACATTACATACACTATAACAGAAAACGTGAACGCAGAACTTTTGAAAAATTATTTTTAAAATATAGCCTAGTTTTTGTTTATATCACCCTTCCAGAATTCCTTAGTGCACGTTCCATTGCATATATAACGAAGTGAACAAAAAAGCATACAAAAGGAGTGGGCTCCGAAATTTTTTTTTTTACATTTTTTTTAATGTTTTATTTATTTTTGAGACAGAGACAGAGCATGAGCGGGCAGGGGCAGAGAGAGAGGGAGACACAGAATCTGAAGCAGGCTCCAGACTCTGAGCTGTCAGCACAGAGCCCAACGCGGGGCTCGAACCCACAAACGTGAGATCTGACTTGAGCCAAAGTCGGACACTGAACCGACTGAGCCACCCAGGTGCCCCCGACATTTTTTGTACTGAGAAAGAAAGATTCAAGTTCCACCAGAGGCAGAGCCCAGACAGGAATGTGGCCGCAGGGATTTCCTCTGGTAGGGGATTCTGGAAGCAAGCAAGCATCAGGAACAGGGAGTGTGAGATGGAATAAAAAAAATATGTTGTTGAACTGGTTACGTCTGTGAGCAAGTGAGGCTCAGTCTTACCAGAGACCTGCTGAAGAACTACCCAGAGTGTCTCAGAATTGGAATTGTTTCTTCAAAAGAAGGAAATCTGGAGCATTTAACTTGTAACTCCCATCTCCCAATCGTGGAGGGTCTTTCTCCACCCCTTACCTCCCCATACCCCCACTCCACACATACAAACACACAGAATTCTGGACTGTCCTGGGTAGGCTAAGTTCCTAAAGGCAGATAAGAATGGCTGACCCTGAAGGTGGGACTTTGTCAACGTGTGTTCTGGTGTGGGGCACCCAAAGCATTTGCCACAAAAACTATGATGAAACGAAAGTTTGGAGACCCTTAGTTTGTTGAAGAAATAAAGGTAGGATCCTCCCTCACCTTTTTAAGAAAGTAGGGCCAAACGGCAATGACCACATTATCACACTAATTACCATGTACTGTTTACACGTGCATTTTTTCCATTGTCCTAAGAATGGCTCCAGGATGTGCTGACATCAGACTGAAACAGATGAATATTCCAGATCCTTTACTTAGCAGCTACGTGATACCTCTGAGAAAGTTATTTTTTCTCAGCCTCAATTTCACCATCTGTACACCAGAGATAATAGTGCCTACCCAAAGGATTAAAGTTAGGACTGAATGAGATAATATGTGTGTGAAGTGCCTGGTACAGAGACGCCAGTCAATTAATAAGGTGGGGTGTCTTCCCCCCTTTATTTGCCTCTTCGACAGCTGCACACAGTAGGCTGAGAGCTTGGGAGTTAAAAGTGCAAACCTTAAGGCACAAAGTATTGGGTTCAGAGCCACGCTCTACTGCTGAGTACCAATTTCAGAACCTTGAGCAAGATCCTTCAAGTCTTGTTGAAACTCTAGTTTCTAGTGAGTTAATCCACCTCTTTGTGGAAGCATATATAAGATACGGAACAGAATTTAAATTTAAATATGGTGCCTATCATAGTACTTCATACTTACATCATTACAAACTACTTATTTTTTTTATTTTAATGTTTAGTTATTTTTGAGAGAGAGACAACACAGAGACAGAGCATGAGTGGGGAAGGGGCAGAGAGAGAGGGAGACACAGAATCGGAAGCAGGTTCCAAGCTCCAAGCTGTCAGCACAGAGCCTGATGTGGGGCTTGAACTCACCGACTGTGAAATCATGACCTGAGCCAAAACCAAGAGTCAGATGTTTAACCGACAGAGCCATCCAGAAGCCCCACAAACTACTTCTTGATTTCACTTTCTTTTGAGATTCAGGATTTCACAGTGCCTTGGCTTACCATTTTTTTATTATTAAAATCGATTTAAAGATAAAGAGAATGGTATCATCAGCCCCTAATCTCAACAAGTATCACTCTTCTTTCATCCATAACCTCCACTCCTTTCTTCTCTCATGCTATTTTGCAGCAAATCACAGACATAAGATCATCTTAACGGTGGGGCGCCTGGGTGGCTCAGTCAGTTAAGTGGCCAACTTTGGCTCAGGTCATGAATTCACCGTTCGTGGGTTTGAGCCCTGTGTCAGGCTCTGAGCTGTCAGCACAGAGCCTGCTTCGGAGTCTGTGTCTCCCTCTCTCTCTGCCCCTCCCCCACTTATGCTCTGTCTCTCTCTGTCTTAATCATAAATAAACATTTTTTAAAGATAAACAAAAATTTAAAAAAGAGTCATCTCAAACTCCCCTTTCGGTGGTACCACACCAAATATTTTAGATTGTATTTTTCTAAATGAATTCCACTCTGTTGGTCTTCTGCCTTTGGAGATCCTCTTTAATTCTCACTGATGGCTGCCCTGTCCTGGCTTCCATTAATGAGTTTCTGTTTTCACCTGGGTAGGATTGCTGTGCCCAGACATTGAATGGGATCTTCAGAGGTGAGTTCATCCAGGTCTTTTTGGGAGAAAGCATCTGGAGGCAACCCCTGGGTAGAGCCTGGGACAGAGGCAGAGATCCTCAGAGGTGGAAACTGCTCCCTCGAGGTGATATCAGGGGGCATTATGGTTAATTTTATATGTCAACTTGACTGGGTTACGGGGGTGCCCCAATATTTGGCTAAGCATTGTTCCTGAGTGTGTCTGTGAGAGTGTTTCTGGAAGAGATTAGAATTTGAATCCATAGACTGAGTAAAGTAGATTCATATGTGGCCTCTTCATTGTGGGTGGGTCTCACCCAATCTGTTGAGGGCCTGAACAGAACAAAAAGGTGGAGGAAGGGAGAAAGGGCTGTTTTTGACTGACAGCTGAGATATCAGTCTTCTCCTTGCCCTCCAACTAGGATTTATGCCATTGGCTCTCCTGTTCTCAGGCTTTCAGACTTAGACTGGAACTTATCCATCAGCATTCTTGGGAATCTGCCTTGCTGACTGTAGATCTTGGGACTTCTTAGCCTCCATTATCTCATGAGCAAATTCCTTATAATAAATTTATTTATATAAATAAATAAATAAGCATACCTCTTATATATACTTATATATATTTATTTTACATAAACATATCTATGTATGTCTTTTATATATACTTATAGCTATCTACCTATCTAATCTATCTACCACCCATTCTTCCTATCTATATCTATATCATATGTCTCTATATCATATATCATCTATCCTGTCTGTCTATGCTATCTATCATCTATCTATCTATCTATCTATCTATCTATCTATCTATCTATCCATCTATCATCTATCATGTATCCATTTCCTATTTTCTATTGGATCTGGTTCTCTGGAGAACCCTGACTAATACAGAGGATGTTTGAATGTTCTATTAGTTCTGCCCAAGCATTTTGCCAACAGTTCCTGAGAAGAAAGGACCTTTATCTGCCAGAAGAGAACCCAATCCCCACATTATCTCCCTCAGAGTTTTCAGGCTGATGAAATGGGAAAATAATGCAAAGAAATGATTTACAAACAGTAAGGTGCTTTCTAAAACTAAGCTGTTGTTGCAATTCTTCACTCTTGGGTTCTGAGTTGCTTCAAGGTGAAACTTAAACCAAAGGGATAAATTGGAGCCAATCCTCTATCTGGAAAGAACAGTTTGACTGCAATGTTGGTGCTATGTGATTCCCCTCCCCTCCACTTGTAGGCCTTTCTTTTATGAATAGAAGTATCTATATTTCATTGCCTTTTACTCCTACAGGACATCCTCCCAAGATATGCTAGGTAATCAGTTTGTTTCCATTTCCTTTTGAACATTTAAAATGAAAAGGATAGAAATATACTAAGATAATTATTAAAGAATCAGTTATATGTAGGAGTTGCTTTCTTGCACCATTCCAGGGAAAGAAAACAATAAGAAAATCTGGAATTTGGAGTAAGTAAAGGAAAAAATTTCCTGATAGGGCTAATTATTTAATTAGAATGGATTAATACGAGGAAAATGCTTGGTAAAATTATATATATTTATTTCACATATATCTACGGATGTCTTTCTTAATATTGTATTTTTAAATTTTTTAATTTATTTTTGAGACAGACAGAGAGAGCGAGCAAGTGGGGGAGGGGCAAAGAGAGAGGAAACAGAATCCCAAGCAGACTCCACGTTGGCAGTATCGAGCCCAATGCGGGGCTCAAACTTATGAACTGTGAGATCATGACCTGAGCTGAAGTCAGCTCGACCAACTGAGCCCCCCAGGAGCCCCTTTAGAGGTCTTTTTTTCCTTTAATGTTTATTTTTGAGAGAGAGCGCGCAAGAGAGAGTGAGGGAAGAGAGAGAGAGGGAGACAGAGAATCTTAAGCAGGGAATTGTCCCAGAAGATACTCTACTGTGAAAGGATTCTTTAAGACCCTGTAGGCAATATTCCTACTTTTACGACCTCTCCTGAACCTTGATGAAATGACAGGGCTACGTAGCTAACATTTTTAGAAGTTAAGTCAGCAGGTATTTTAGTCATACATGGGCATGGCTGTATTGAATTTTATTGTATTAAACCCTAGCAATTACCTCTGCTGATCTCCTTCCTCTTGCTTTCTGGCTATTTCCTGAGTTTTACTACAGTATTTCAATGCCTTGGTTCCCAGATTTCTGGGTAGCTTCTTCCCTGGAATTCTCCATGCCCAAATTCCATTGTGTATAAACATAAACATGTTGAGCAAACTTATTGTTCTGTCCACCAGGTCACTAATGGAAAGGCTAAAAATGTAACAGATCCAAGACTGACCTTCAGGACCATGATTCATTCAACGGTGAGGTTTCATGCCACCTTTCCATTGGTAGTAGAGTATAGCTTTAGAGCACTGCATTTATTTGGTTGGGCAAGCTAGGTGGTGACTCTTGATGGACAATTTAGATGAAGGTACTCTGTGAAGGTTATGTCCTGGTGCTGTGTCCAAACTGTCACCAGGCAGAGTAGTATAAAGGATTGGATGGACAGATCTAGGATTTAGAAGCAAGATCTGTCCCTTACTAGCTGAGGGACCTTGGGCAAGTCACTCAGCTTCTCTGAATCTCAATTTTCTCACCAATGAAATGGAGACAATAATAGCAATGTCACAAAGTTGTCACAGTTAATGGTGTTTGTTAGGTGCTGGGTGTATTCCAGAGACTGCTCTTTGATGACCGCCCCATTCATAAAGAGTCTCTCTGAGTATGAACTTTAAGCTTGTGCCCATCCCAGTGATTGTGTGGTTTGGACCACATGGGTGTTTCCACTTTGCTAACGAATCTGTTGTTCACAACAAAGTCAAAGGCTCTTTAAAGTCAAGAGCAATTATGTATATTATCCCACAATTTTCAGATGAGAAATTCTGCTCAGTTAATTCCTGACAAAACTATGAAGATAATTTTCCTGTATCCATTTTCTTCTTAAGACTTAACCGCTTACCTTGCTCCAGTTTTATTCCTATCGTTTCTGAAAACCAGAAATGATAGGTGTAAGTCTGTAATTTCTGGGGCCATTCCTCTTCAGTTTTTGTTTTGTAAGATTTGCACAGGCTTGTTTATTATTCCCATACAACTTTCTTAGTCCAGACCCCCTTCCAGGTAGTGGGCCTGTCATTCACGTCTATGTACCCCAGAGTGAGACAACAGGTCTGGTCCAGGCCCATGTAACCAGAGCATTATAAAATAAATTTGCCCATGCATAAAACCGTAACACAGAGCTATCATGCTCCCCATCTCAGACATGTCCCGTCCTTGTTTCTAGTTTAGTGGTCACTCATGAGTAGTTTGATCTACTCTAGGTCATTAGTGAAGATGTAAAATAAGGACTTCTGTGATGGCAAGGCCCTCTTCCCCACAGTTGGCTTGTTGGAAAGCCCTGGAATGCTAAAAATGGACACTTTATGTTATCCCAAGGAACTATCCTCTTTCAGTGAATGGCAGACAGAAATGGTAGGAACCATGGTGGAACATGTCACATGTTTGATGTCTAATGATGAGTTTGTTTCAGAGCTTCAGGAAATGTTGGTATGCAGCAAGCTAAATTTGGTTTGAATCTGGACTTGGAGATTGTTCAAGGGATTCAAGCAGATTGAAAAATCACGAACAAAGGGATGTTGGGATAACGCAAAGTGTGCTGCTTAAGTTCACCCTTCCGTGGCTTTCTAATTTATGAAAGAGATATCTAACAAAGCAAATGAGTCTTTTGTACCATTCCTATTTATGACTGGGAGTATCAGTTTGCAACATCTAGTATATTCATGGATTCAGGCATTGATCATTAATGGCTGGTCATATCACAAAGAGACAACCAGAGTTATGTCCTTGATGGAAGAACATCCCCCACCCTACTCATGAAGTAATCTTAGCAAAAAGAACAAACGTGGGGTACCTGGGTGGCTTGGTTGGTTAAGCATTCAACTCGGTTTCAGCTCAGGTCATGATCTCATAGTTCATGAGTTCGAGCCCCATGTCAGGCTCTGTGCTGACTGAGTTGTGCCTGAGATGGCTCTTAAGTCAGACTGAGCTAGATTCTACTAGTGGGCCTGGCCCTTCTCATATAACCAGGGCACGTAAGCTAAGCTTCCCATCTTCCGTCTACTCATAGGTTATGTGGGGAGTAGTTGCTGGTTCGCACAATAAGGATGCCTCTCGCAGACCTCAAGTGGAGTGTAAACAGGAAGACACAGAAGAGTATACAATTCCATTGATACAAACTTCCAGAACAGTCAAAATGAATCTCTGGGGATCGAAGGCAGAATAGTAGGTGGCCTCTGGGGTGGGGAGAATTAATAGAGAAGGAGCAGAGGGGAACTCTCTCTGGTAATGAAAATGGTCCATAGGCTATGCAGGTGGAAACATGCCTCAAAATTTATCTAACTGTAAACTGCAGATCTGTGCATTTCATTGTATAACACATCTCAATAAACTTTCAAAAATGCATATCTCATTGGACTGTTGTGAGAAATGAATGAAGTAATATAAGGAAAGTGATTTCTGGTGGAGTACTTAAACACACAGTAGGTGTTCAAGAAATGATGGCTAAGACACCTATCATCAAAGTAACTGACTTGAGAGGTGCCTGGGTGGCTCTGTCCATTGAGCGTCTGACTTTGATTTTGGCTCAGATCATGATCTAGTGGTTTGTGGGATCGAGCCCCATGAGAGCCCCATGTTGGGCTCTGTGTTGACAGTGTGGAGCCTGCTTGGGATTCTCTCCCCCCACTCTCTCTGCCCCTCCCCTGCCTGAGCTCAGTCTCCCTTTCTCAAAATGAATAAATAAATGTTAAAAAAAAATAAAGTAACTGACTTGAGAAATCTCAGTAAGTCTGCATCATCCAGAAATCTGAGAGGATTCCAGGGCAGAGCAGATGTTAGAGGCTTTCTGCTTCCCCCTTCAGTATTAGGTGTGGGCTTCTTACTGAGCATGCCAGTGGGTACCACCCAAGGAAGCCGGCAGCAGGCAAGGACCCTGAGAGAGCCCTGGGCAAGGCTGCAGTCTCCAGGAGGCTGAGGAGAGGCCTGTCTAGGGAGAGATCTTCAGTCCAGAGGAAATGGGCCCCAGTTTGGGGCCCCTGAGAGAGAGGCTGAACTAAAGAGCAGGAGGGAGGGAGTAAGGCAGGACAACGATCTGGCTTCTGGAACTCAGCACCAAGACAGGGTCTGGGCAGGAGGCACAGTCCAGCTCAAAACAAAAGGTTGTTCTGAGTACATATAGCCTGAGCATTAGTCATATCCCAGAGCCTGGGGTGAGATCAATCCTGGATAAATCCAATTGGCCCTACTCTTGTTCAAGTTATCTAGACTCATCCTGGATTGAACGCTATGGCAATACTTCTCAAAGGCACAAGAGTAGCTTGGGGATCCTGTTAAAATCAGGCTCTGAGATGAGGCCTGAAATTCGGCATTTCTAACAAGGTCTCAGGGGATGCCCACGCTTTTCTGGCCCACGGATCACACTGGGGCTAGCAAAAACCTTCTGGAAGATGCACTTGGTGTCAACAGTCAGGTGACTGGGATGACTCCTGGATCTATTTAAGTATCTGTTTAAATAGCCTCTGACTCTGGGCTCAGATGAAGATGAGGGAAATAAGAACCCCTGCCCCCCACCCCCTGTGTACACACAACATTGAAACCATGTAAGTCAATATTCTGAGGCATTCTAAAAGACCCCACTCCTATTTTTTCTGGGTTTAAACCATAGCCATGAATGGTGTGGCAAAGAGATTTACAGCTTTTAATCTTCTCATATAGCACAAATGCTAAATACGGTGTAATATATGTGACAGGAATTAGTCCAGAATTTATTTAAGACTTTATCTTCTCAGTTCATATGTCAAAAGATTGCCATTTCCAATTATTTATTAGGAATGTGATGTTTTTCAAGGTGGATGCATTACTCTTGTTATCTGCTTTCAATTAGCTGAAATTTACTATGCTCGGCCAAAAGTCCATTCATCAGCAAATTCCACGTTCCTGGCACTCTGATTAACTTCCCAGGGCTCTTCCTTTATAGTTTAAATAAATGAGGCTGTCTATATCTCAGGCTTGCTTGCTTATGGAAGGAAACAGAATGGGCCTTGGAGTTGAAGAAGACGAAGAGGAGAAGCAGGTGGAGGGAGGGAGGGGAGGAGAAGGAGGGGGAGGAGGAGAAGAGAAGAAAAAGCCTCAAGCAATCAGGAAATACTATGGAGATGAATACCCACCCTTAGACCAAAAACTATTCCACACTAGAGTTTTTTCAGCCATATCAAAGCCAGCAGTTTGGAAATGCATGCCTTCAGCCCAGGGTTGCAGCCTTGAACTTGGCATATCATTCCTTCTGTGGGACCTGCTCTCATGGGAGAAGCGTGAGCCTTGGAACCAACAAGGCCTGCCTCTGAATTTCCCAACTCAGCCCCTTACAACTGGGTAAGTTTTCTAGGCTCCATATTCAACCCTCTACATTTCCTCATCTGTAGAATCATGGCAGTAATGATGAACTTGCAAACTTGTCATGAATTCAAGTGAGACCATGTTCAAGTAACAACAGTGTCAGCTAAGGTAACCCCGTCCTTGGGTGTCAAGCGACATTTGTTCAAACTGCATGTAGCATGTGCCGAAGACCCCAAATCACTCCCAATCTCTCTTGGGGATAAGGGATGGGGTGGTTAATGTTTGTCCCAGCCATGGCTAGCCGAGAGCTCTTCCTTCTCCTGGATCGGTCCTGTTCCAGATCTCCCCCTGCATGGGCCACACAGATCATCCCTGTTGCTCACCGTGTGTTCAACCCAGTTACCCAAGGTCACATGAGTAGCAGATTTTGTCCCCGAAGGTCTGGGGAGAAAGAGAAGGTTTCCCTCACAACAGTTCACACTCTTCACACTGAATCTTCACCACCCTGCACTTACAAAGTTCTATAGTCATTTTTTTTTGTTACCTAAAATCCCAGCTGTCAAATATGTGACTTGGCCCTTTTGTGGCCTTCTCTCGACCTCGGGCTCTGTCTCTTTGTCTCTTCCCTTCTTCTCTGGTGCGTGGGTGGGAAGGGGCAATGACAAAGAACTGAGGTTGACTCAGTTTAGCCCTCCCCTTGGTGCTGACTTCACTTTCAGGAGCCCATCTTGGACCTGGATCTTGACATTCCTTTGACTCTTCGATAGGCTGTTTGAGGAAAACACAGCTCCTCACTCTTGGAGATTTCTGGCTGAGTGGTTCAGATTACTGCACTGGAGCCATCCATCAGCCAGACCCACACGGTGCCAACTTCACAGACATACAGGTTCTGGACCAAAAACCACACCTGCCTCCGACAGAAGTGGGAAGGCCTCTCAAACGTGCCTTTGTTCCCATGTTCTGATGTTTCTACCCCGCTTTGCATTTCTCAGTCATTTCCGTTGCATCACCTGAGAGATCATTTTCAACTTGACCTTGCAACCCCCTACTGAACATTTTGGGTGCCCTGTTTTAATTTCTGAGAACTTGGACTTCTCGCCAGTTGGTTCTATTTGATCACATCATGTTCTGGTTTCATGAATCCAGTTTCTTCTCTGGATCTATTTAGGAGCCTTAATTATTACTGGACTTTTTCATCTAAGTCATTACTATTATTGGCACTTCCTTCTGTGCCCTGAATTTTCTCCAGGTGCCCTCATTTTGAAAGTTGTCTCGTTTGGTCAAATTGCCTTTCTTTCTTTCTTTCAATTTTTTATTTATATTTGAGAGAGAAAGATCAAGAGTGCTAGTGGAGGAGAGCCAGAGACAGTGGGAGAGAATCGAAGCTGTCAGCTCAGAGCCCAACGTGGGGCTTGAGCCCATGAACTGTGAGATCATGACCTGAGCCTAAGTCAGATGCTTAACTGACTGAGCCACCCAGTCACCCTGATCAAATTGCCTTTCTGTGCCTTGGTTTCCTCACCTATAAGATGAAGATCATAGTCACACCTGCTTTTTAGACTCTCTGGGAGGATCAGACACATGTACATGGAATGTACTTTGCACGCCATTTCACATTAAGTAAGCACTCAGTGACTGCTCTTTATTATTATTGCTATTTCTATGGCTATTACTATTATCACAAGACGCCTCCTCCAGGAACCAAACAGCATATTCCTCCTTCTCATAAAAGCAGCCCCAAAAGGATGCTCCTGGCCGTGAACTGGCTGCTGTCAGTGCCCATGGCAATTCCTTCCACTTGGTTGCTTTTACTTGTTGGCCTTAGTTACAAGGGTACCCATATTGTTAGCTACTCTACTCACCACACATCTGCACAGATCAGGCAGTGACATTAGGGACTCGTAATATCTGTTGCTTTTAACACAGTGAATCTTGTTGGGTGCACTGACTCACCAGGGCAGCTTGCTTCAAATGGAGATTCTAAGGTTCTGCTTTAGCCAATCTGGAGTAGGGCCCAGAGACTTGCTCTTTTAATGAGCCTCTCTAGGTAGCTCCAATGCAGGCGTCCGCGGAAGCTCTGTTCTAGCAGATGGTCAGTCTCCTGAAAACCCAGCACCAGCCAAACCTTAAGGCACCACTCAAATAATGGATGGCTTGGGCTTTGGTTTTTCCCCCCCAAAATTCTTTAGCACAGAGTATCCAAAAAAATGAAGAACCTACAGGATAAATGTGTATTTCAACAATATGTTAGTTTCTGTCTCAGATACTATGCTCATTGCATTTTTCATTGAGTGTCAGATATCTTTTAAGATGAAACACCCCTAAACTTAAAGTAATGGGTCCAATAGTTAATCTGAAAAAAAGTGATATATATAATATGAACATATGACAATAACTACATGACAGAATGCCCGAAGAGTCTGGAAATACAGAGAAAAGAGTGTAAATTGATAAATAAATACAAAAATACATATCCTCCAGCGTGTCCAGGAAGTCTAGAAACATTTGAAGATGCAGTTAATAGACTGCTCGATAATAGATTTATCCTGTTTCCTGGATGATTGGACATCTTGTCATTATATTATATTACATTATATTAGTCATTATGTTAGTATAATTAGATAATCCAAATCTATCAGGGCTCACATCATGTCTCCTTCCTCCTTTCTTTTCCTCCTTCCTTCTTTCCTCCCTCCCTCTCTCCCTTCCTTCCTTCCTTCCTTCCTTCCTTCCTTCCTTCCTTCCTTCCCTCTGTCTCTTCCCTTTCTGTCTTCCTCCTGTCCTCCATTTCATTCTCTTTCCTTTTACAACCCCTTCCTGAGCCCTTAAAATATGCACAGCACTAAGGTGCCTGGGTGGCTCAGTCAGTTAAACATCCAACTCTTAATTTTGGTTTAGGTCATGATCTCACAGTTCATGGGATCAACCCCCGCATTGGGCTTTGTGCTGACAGCATGGAGCCAGCTTGGGATTCTATCTCTCTCTTTCCCTCTGCCCCTCCCCTACTTGTGCTCTCTCACTCTCTCTCTCACTCTCTCTCTCAAAATAAATAAATAAATTAAAAAATAAAATACATACAGCACTCTGCTAGACATGGGTATAATGGATATATTTGTGTCGGGGGGAGATGTTATAAAAAAAAAAAGTGCCTGCTCTCAAGAGCATTCTC
This sequence comes from Suricata suricatta, assembly GCF_006229205.1. Lineage (NCBI taxonomy): Eukaryota > Metazoa > Chordata > Mammalia > Carnivora > Herpestidae > Suricata > Suricata suricatta. Next base: position 36,402,177 of record NC_043717.1, read on the forward strand.
CTTAGGGTGTAAAATATAAATAGGTTATACATTTAAGTGTTATTATAAGCCAGCATCTCAATTAAGTGAGTGGTTCAGAGAATGTGTGCTATAAAATCCTGGGGCAGAGGTGTCAACCTGCCCAGGATGGTCAAGATCATTTTCAAGGCCTTTCTTTATGCTGTGTGAAGACATTCTCTATCTTTCCACCTAGGATATCATCTCACAGAAGTCCAACGACAGGCCATCAACAAGCCCTATGGTAAAGTGAGAAAAACAATTTAAATTTTTCAAATCTCATATGAAAAAGGAATTTGATTCAAAGGGATTATGTTTAATTCTACACATTGTGGGACCTGGCCCAACCTCGGGGATGAGGAAGACGGCATGTCACCCAGTCTCTATGCCAAGGCCCTTGGCTATTCCTGCAGGTGGGGAAATGAATGTTTCCATATCATTTCTCCTGGTTCTTATCGCATAGGCGACTTCTTTTGGGAGGTGAAGAGAAAAAGCAGTGTCATCTCTGCTTTCCAGAAGGCTGGAGAGAGGAGAAATTACCTAGCTCAGAATTATAACTTGCCATCCAATTATCATGATCAAGGGAGCCTGTTGAGACAAAGCCTCAGACTTTATTTTTTTAACGTTTAGTTATGATTGAGAGACAAAGAGAGACAGAGCATACATGGGGGAGGAGCAGAGACAGGGGGAGACACAGAAATCGAAGCAGGCTTCATGCTCTGAGCTCTCAGCACAGAGCGCGACGTGGGGCTTAAACCCACTAACCACGAGATCATGACCTGCGCCGAGGTCAGATGCTCAACCAACTGAGCCACCCAGGGGCCTCAAAGCTTCAGACTTTTAAAGAGATCATGCTGGGTCCCACGCTTCATGAGAATTTGTCTAGTGCAGGGTTTTCTACCCGGGTAGGATTGCCATTTGGGGCAAGGTGGGGGCCCTCCTGTGGTGTACGATGGTTAGCAGCACCCCTGGCCTCAACCCACTAGATGCCAGTAGTGCCAACCCCCAGCTGTGACATTATCTCCAGACAATTGCCAAATATCCACCGGGGGGGTCAATATTTATCCTGAGAAACAATATCACTTCCTGGCTACACACTGGAACCACTGGGGATGGGGGTTCCAGGGCTCCTGGGTGGCTCAGTCAGTTAAGCATCTGACTTCAGCTCAGGTCATGATCTTGTGCATGGGTTTGAGCCCCGCATTGGGCTCTGTGCTGATGGCTCAGAGCCTGGAGCCTGCTTCAGATTCTGTGTCTCGCTCTCCTTCTGCCCCTCTTCTGCTCATTCTTTCTTTCTTTCTTTCTTTCTTTCTTTCTTTCTTTCTTTCTTTCTTTCTTTCTTTCTTTCTTTCTCTCTTTCTTTCTTTCTTTCTTTCTCTCTCTCTCTCTCTCTCTCTCTCTCTCTCTCTCTCTCTCAAAAATAAACATTTAAAAAAAGAGTTTAGAAAGTGCTGGTTCCTGGGACTCACCCTGCTCCAGAGTGTCTGATTTGATTGGCCTGGGGGTGGCCTGCACTTTAGGATTTTTAACCACTTTTAAGGGAGTCCAATGTGTGCCAGGGTTGATCTCCGATTAAGCCACAAATTTTAATTTTGACCAGGACCGCCACTCAGATTGGATGCCCAATGCCTCGTTGATCTGGTGATTTCTCCAACCTGCACCCATCTGGCTTAACTGGTCCAGTGTTCGTGCCCAGTCCATGTTCCCAGCACGTGACCTCAGACCGGCCTGCTTTGGTCTTTCAAGTTAAAACATGACCTTTTCCATAACTATTTGTCATTCGCTTATCATGTCTCACCAAGGAAATTCCGACATCAGCATCAGGCCAAGGGGGGACATAGTTATGGGCAGGGCGCCTTTATGACAGTTCCTCAGTATACCTCAAGATGAAGCAAGCCTCCTCCTCACAGCCCATGTTTTGAGAGCCCAAGTCCATGCAGTGCACACCTGAGTATGTGTGCAGGAGAAAGCTCCAAAAATAATGCAAAGGGGGAGATGCCATACCTTCTCGTCTCTTGGAATGTCCTCAGACTAGCCCTAGGGTGGCATCACACCAAAATAATGAACATCCACGCACCCACTCCTTTCAACCCTATGTCTCCCAAATGGATTAGAGCAGCCACAATCTATTTCCTCCTACCCACTGATCCAGCAAGTCTGACCCCAGCTCCCTGTCCAACAGAAATGTTTACTCATATTACCAAAAGATAAGGGCTAGAATGTTCATAACAGCATTCTCCATAATAGTCAAAACTAGGAACTCTACCCAAATGCCCATCAACATTAGGATGGATAAATCATGATGTACTCATACAAAGAGATACTCTACATCCAGGAGAAGGAAGGGTCTATAGCTTCATGCAACATCTTGATGAATTTTACGGGTAAAATGTTGAGCAGTAGAAACTAGACCTAAGGGCACCTGGGTGGCTCAGTTGGTTAAGCATTTGACTTCGGCCATGATTTCATGGTTCATGAGTTTGAGTCCCACTCCTGGTGAGCTCTAGCTCTGCTTCAGGTGAGCCCTGATTCTCTCTCTCTCTCTCTCTCTCTCTCTCTCTCTCTGCCCCTTGCTCCCTTTATTTCTCTCAAAAAAGAGAAAGAAACCACACCCCCGAAAGGGTATATATTCATTGGATTTATATAATGTCCTCAAACAGGCAACATTTACCAATACTATTAGATGTCAAGATAGAAGTCACCCTTGGGGACAGGGATAGTGAGTGGAGAGTATATGAGGGGGCTTCTGGGATGCTGACGGTCACGCTTTGTTTCTTGATCTGATTTGGTTATGTGAGTGCTTTCGGCTTGAGAAAATGTATTGAGCTGTACATTTATAATTTATGTACTCCTCTGTTTGTCTATTACACATCAATAAAATATTTAAAACATAAAAATTACCTTCTCTTTCTCAGCCGCTGCCTCCTCTCTCTCCAGCTGGAGGTCACGGGGCCTTGACATGACACTGCTGAGTCAGAGGTGGGCAAGTCCCAGAAAGCCGCTCTTGTGTTTGCCGCTGTCCCATGTCACCACTGTTGTCCTTGCCTCATGTAGCCGTGCACAGGCTCCAAGCAGACCAGAACCAAGCAGACTTGGTGTCGCACAGCTTTGCCTGCTGGGACAAAGACAATTCTACTGACTATGGACATCCCGAGACCGTAAACAGAATCCAGATACAAATTGGGCACAGAGTTGTGGGATTTTTTTTTTCCCTTTTAATCTGCATTGTTTATCCCTAAATCAACAAGCTTGTAGCAGTGACAGAATCAGGCTGTGGCTCAAGGGTGGGATCCACTGGTGTGGCCTTCACGACTCCGCCTGTCACACGCCTGGCTGTACTCATCTATGTCAAGGGCCTCTGCCCGCTGCAGCAGTGAAATGTGCTTTTCCCACAGATGATACCATTGTATTCGTCTCCACATCTGGGTAATATTCTGGATCACACACGCATGTGAATTGGGTGTTTATTTTACTAGCAAAGTACACCTGCAGCCTAAATAGCATATGCTGAGCAGCTGTGGGTGACTCTGAATTGAGACTTGGGTGAGGAGTTTGTAAACCCAGGAGGTTCATCCTTAGCAAGAAGGATCCCAGACTTTCAAGTTCAATAAATCTGGACGCTATGGAGAGCAGAGAGACATTGTTACAAACACATAATGGTCCCAAATCCCAGCTAGTCATGATTGGGGAAGCAGATGTACACCAGGATGATTTTTATAGGTTCCGATAGCCCCTGCCGGGTGGGAGATGAAATAAGCAAAAAGTCTGATTAGGCCACTGAGCAATTGCAAACATAGAAGGCATCACATTGCTGGCACTTGCCAGGAGGAGCAGGATGGGGTTAACCTGCTAATGTCCTTCGTTTTGGCACAGCTTTATGTACTCATACCTTCTAAAATCCAATGACATAATTCACCTACGATGCCGCCCATTTGGGACAGGTGTCCTCCGTCCCCACAATGTATCCAGTTGTTCTGCTAGTCTTTCTGGCATTGGGGCAGGGGGAGAATATTTATGTATGCAATGCTGGGAATATAATACTGAATGATAAAACCCCGGGCCTTGAGTCGTCCCTTGTCAAGTTGGCCTGGTTATTTGCTACTACATAAGAAACCACCCTTGAAACTTAGGGCTTCAATCTAAGAATGACCTGGGTAACTTAGTGGGCTGAGACTGCCGTAAAGAATACCATAGATTGGGCGGCTTAAAGAACAGGAAGTTAGATCTCACAGTTCCGGAAGCTGGAAGGCCAAGATCAAAGTGCTGGCAGATTTGGTTCCTGGTGAGAAACTTCTTCCTGGTTTGCACTATGCCCTCACATGGCCTTTCCTCTATGTGTGTCCAGAAAGAGACATCTCTCACTCTTGCGTTATTTATAAGGGGACTAATCCCATCATGAAAAACCTCATCTTAACTTAATTACCTCCCAAAGGCCCAATCTCCAGGTACCATCACAGTAGGGGTTTGAACTTCAACATATGTATTGGGGGGCAAGGGGAGCTAATAGTCCCTAACAGTGATCAACTCTATTAGCCTACTAGGGCGACCATAACAAATAACAACAGACCAGCAGGCTTAAACAACAGAAATTTATTTTCTTACAGTTCTGGAGCCTGGAGGTCTGAGATCAAGGTGTCTGGAGCATTGGCTTCTTCTGGACCTCTCTTCTTAGCTTGCAGATGGCCACCTTCTCTCTGTGTCCTCACATGGTCACCCCTCAGCCCATGTGTTCTCTGTGTACAAATCCTTCTTCATATAGTATACCAGTCAGATTGGATTAGGGCCCACCCTATGACCCCATTTTAACTTCATCACTCTTTAGAAACTGTTTCCAAATACACTCATATTCTGCGGTCCTGGGGGTTAGGGCTTCAACACATGCATTTGGGGACACACAACCCAGCCATAATATGAACCATCCCATTTTCCCAGGACAGAGGGAATTCCTGGGATGTGGGACTTTCAGTACTAAAGAAAGACTCATCTTAACCTCAGGTAAGAAAGACTCAGGTAAGCCAGGACAAAGTGGTCCCTTCCTCCTCACCCCCCCAAATTTATTTTGCTTACAAATCTGTAACATGGGTAGGGCTCAGAGGAGACACTTTCTATCTTCTCTACTTATGGCCAGGGGGGCACGTAGAAGGTTGGGAGCCCGAACCATCCAAGGCTCACTCACTCACATGTCTGGTGGTAGGTCCTGGAGGGACTCAAACAGCTCCAGGCTAGGAGAACTATTGTTCCTTAAACATCTCTCTTTGTGTCTAGGTGGTCTCCCCATGTGGCCTCTCTAGCACGGCGGCCTCCAGGTAGCTGGAGTTCTCGCATGATAGCTCTGGGATCCCAAGGCCCATTTTCCAGGCAGAAGCTATGTTAGCTTTTATGACCCAGCCTCAGAAAGCCACATAGCAGCGTTTCTCCTGCATTCTATTTATCAAGGCAGTCACAGTGGTTTTCCAAAGCTTCAGGGGGAGTAGAAATAGACTCCGTCACTTGATGATGGATTAAGAAGGACATGTGGGGATGCAACATACTGCTCTAGGCTTAAAACATTTGTCTTACAGTGTGGTACAGTACACGTAACATAAAATTTACCATCTTAACCATTTTTAAGCATACGGTTCAGTGGCACTAATTACATTCGCATTGTTGTGCAACCGATCTCCAGAACTCTTTCCATCTGGCAACACTGAAATTCTGTACCAGTTAAACACGAACTCCCCACTCTTCCTCCCCCAGCCCCGGCAACCGCCATTCTACTCTCTGTCTCTATTAACTTGGCTGCTCTAAATACCTCATATAGGTGGGCTCATACAGTATTTGTCTTTTTGCATCTGGCTTATTTCACTCAGCATACTGTCCTCGAGGTTCACCCATGTCACGCAAGTGTCAGAATTTCCTTCCTTTATAGGGCTGAATAATATTCCATTGTGTGGGTAGATCACCTGATGCAGCCATTTTGGATATAATCTACCGCACCAGAGGAGGACAGAGACCAATAGACCCAGTTACAGCACATTGGGATTTGTACTGTGATCAGAACACCACAAGATGTTACCAGGGCACAAAGGAGAGGGAGAGGCTTCCTGAAAGACATGGTAGGTTTTAGGTAGGCTGACATTGTGAACTCTGTCTTTCAGGAGGGGCAGATAGGAAGCACAGGGGCCCTGGGGTCAAGAGTGAGCAGGGTGTATTGGAGATCTGGTGGCAGAGGGCAGGGGCAGGGCTGTCCAGTTTGGGTTGTGTACCCTGAGCTCAAGGGGATGCCATTCACCAAGATGAAAATGGCGTCCTCTAGAATGTGCTGTGCACCCCCTGCTTATCCATTCTCAGCACTCTTGTGGATGAACAATCAGAGAAGAAAGCAGGGAGAGGAAGTGCTCAGCGACTGGGTTGCCAGAGCTCAGATCGAGAGTCTTCTATAACCCTGAGGGGTGGGGGATTTTTCCTGGGGGCAATAAGAAACCACCAAAGGATTTTCAATGGGGAAGAAGGGGACCTCAAATCAGGGATTACTACTATTAATGGAAATAAAGGTGCCATTGTGTCCTGGGGGATGGATCTCTTCTAGGTTTAGATTTTTATCTCTAAGGACTGTATCTGAGTCACCAGTCTTCACAGAGAAGACTCAGAAGGCCTGATCCTCAGGTGAGATTAGAATGGGTCCATTTTCCTCCTGAGCCCAGCATTCAGAACTTCTATCAACCAGCTCTAAGCTTCCATGGCCTTTACGTTCTAGTCATGGGAGAAAGACCACAGGCAAGCAAAGGAATGACCGGGGTAATTATAGATGGAGGTAAGTACTAGGGGGAAAATAAAACCAGACTATCTGATAGAGAGTGACTGGGTGGGAGCAGGTGATCAAGGAAGGGCTCTCTAAGGAGGGTATTTTGGGGGTGTGACCTCCATGACAAGTAGCTATGTGAATCTGAGGGGAAAATTTTGCAGGGTAGGAAACCAGTAAACATGTAGCCCCTAGGGCCAAAACAAGGCTGGTATATTCAAAAAAATTTAAGGTCATTGTGGCTGCTGTAGATGTCCGAAAAAGGGATAGGAATTGGGGAATAGGCAGGAGCTTGTAGGTTAGACATATTAGACAAAATGACTAGGAAGCCACTGGAAGGTTTCAGGTAAGGGAATGACATTATATCCGACGTTTCTCAGACATCACTTAAAATCTCAGCCTCACCCGTCCACTCGGCCTTTGACTAGTTTTCCTGCCCTGACTGCAGTGATGATCATTTCTGTATGAGCTCTGTGATTAACATAACATAGACACAATCCAACATCACCTCACCTCATGCCTCCTTCACGTCTCTCAATTCCTTCTGGAATTTTCCCCTCCTTGACAAGGAGGCTTGTATACAGCCTATATGTATGCAACCCCTAAGTGCAGGAAGTTGATATCTTATGGGGAGTTGATCTCTTTTGACCCCCATAAGACAGGAGTTGGTAGATTCTCCCCCAGACCCACCCCCCATCCTTCCCTTGGACAGATGGTCTTGAGACACAGTCCTTACATGGCTTCTTGGAAGCCAGCCGATTAGCTCAAGCAATCAGTGTCACTTGCTATGAAAAACTGGCCAGCTCAACAACACACCCTCCACTGGCTTGCCATCCTTCCCTGCTTCCCTTCCACCATCCCTCACGCCAACTACCTGGGATCAGACATCCTAATAGCATAGTACTGCAGAAGCTTTACCACAGACTGTATCTACTAGGGAGCTAAAACAGGCATATACAGATTTGCCCTTTAAAAAGGTCACTTTGGCTTCTGTGTGGGTGGACGGTTATGCGGGGACAAGTGTGGAAATGATGAGAGACATTGAGAAGCTCTTACAGTTGTCCAGACGAAAGATGATGGCTCCTGAGAGGAATGGGTGGTAGAGGAGATGGAGGAGCGGGTAGACTCGTGACATATCTTGGAGGCAGAGCTGGCGAGAACAGCTACTTGGGATGAGATGTGGCACAGGAGAGAAATCAAGGCCGACTCCTAGGTGTATGGCTTGGGCAACTAGCCAATGATGGTGGTGCCTTTTACCAAACACTGGAAAAGGAGCAGGCTTGGGATCCTGTATTTGTTCACCAAATGTCTTGACCAGCCTCTGCTATGGCGTTAGTGAAGAGGCCAACTGCAGGAAGAGATTTTTTTTTCTAAACTTCCCCTTCCTTAACTCAATGCCTCCCAAAATAATTCGACTGTCATAAATCCCTCCTGGGAGTTTCACAACCAGGAAAGATTGACTCTTATCACTGAAGAGAGAAGTCAGGACAAGTCAGCATCTGCATAAGAGATCACTTAAACAGACATTGTCATAGAACTATCATATTTCCCATCTATTTTCCTAAATTCCCATTTGTTTTTCCCAAACGTCATCTGTTCTCCCAGAAGTGCCCACCTGCCTCTCCTCATCTTCTGTTAAGGTGGTATTGAAAATTTCTAACCACCTTGAGTCATGTTTCTACGTAAGCTCCTGAGCACGGGGACTACTTTTTTTCCTCTTGCTATTCTGTCTTGTGTCTGTTTCATTTGCAGGTCCCCAATCTCTAAACCTAAAAGGGTAGAGGAAAAGTTTTTCTTCGGCAACAATAAGCAGTTTTAGGTACTTTGGACACAGAGCTGAGAAGCCCCATGTGCCACAAGGGGCTTGGCAATGACAGTACTGTCGGGCTGTGTATAATACCATGAGGGACATCAAATGTCACCTCTGGGGAGGAAAAAAGAAGTCAGGGAGGGAGTCAGGGGAAAAAACCTGGGAGGAGTTCTAAAAGATGAGATAGAATTAGCCAGAAAAAAAAAAGAGCAGGGAAGAGGCGATGAAGGTAGCAAATGTAAATATGCAGACATGTGAGAAGACTTGGCCCATGGAGTTAATGTATGGTGGGGAGGGGAGGGGAGAAGGGAAGGGAATAAAATGAAAGAGAGGCTAGCCAAGTGAAGGGCTTTGGAAGCAAGCTGTGGTGTTTGTCTTTTAGCATAACAGCTAAGAGCCACTGAAGGGACTCCGCAAATCATTTGCATATCGCACTATTCTGTGCTTTTGCATGTGGAGTATTCTCAGCCTGGAACATTCTCCCCCACCTTCGCTCCTGCCTCTTGTCAAAGTTCTACTCTTCTTTCAAGGTTTTGATACCTGGTTTTCCTCTCTCTGCTGGCTCCCCTTCCTGGCCCCCAAGCCATAGTTCGCTACACCCCACTGCTGCTCAGCTCCAGGATGCCATGAGCTGGACATGCCCTTGGCCTTCTATTTCCCTGCCAGGCCATGAGCTCCTTAAGGCTTGGACTCCCTCTTTCAGATCAGAGCCCAACTCGAGGCTTGGAAAATGTAGAATCGGCTCAGTAATTGGCTGAAATGCCCTTGAAATGTGACATGAGTTTGAAACCACTGAGGAGACACCACCCATATCCCCAGGAAGAAAGCCAGTCTATGCAGTCGGATGAGAGGAGACAGAGCAGAGTCATCAAGGATGGTCTAGGAATGCCTCACGTCAGCCTCCCCCCAGGGACACCGAGTCCCACTGGTCTTTACCTTTTGTGTCATGGAGTCGGGGCGAGCTATTGGGCTCAGGCCCGTGATGTAGGCAGTTACCCACACAGACCCACCAGACCAAGACCACCAACCATTTTTACACAGCACAAGAAGTGGTATTCATTGAAAGGCTAGATATGTTATGCCAATACAGACCTGGGCTGGCCCTGACCCAATGGCTGCGGGGGAAAAGTAAAAGTTTCCAAGTCTCCTTTTCTGCAGTTATTCCCTCTTGCACATATGGGATTTATTCTCTACAGGTTTAAATACTACATTGAAAATAAACTCCAATGACCAAAATGTTTCATTGAACAATCTATAATAAAGATAAAAGCCACCTGCACTGGGGGCGCACTGACAGCCAACTCTAAATTGCTCTAGTGTTTGGAACTTCCTGAATGGAATTCTCAAGCGCTTTCTAAACAATTTAAAGAGCTCATCTGTCCAAGGTTGATTAGAACTGTCCATAACCGGGGTCACCATCCTTCAGTCGAACAAAAAAACGGAGCAAAACAAGACTTCCTGGAAAGACAGAAACAAAACAAAATCGTGACTGCACCCAGTGGATTCACATAAGATGGAATTTTTTCATTCTTTTGCAGAATCCAGTATATATATATATGCATATATAGCTATACATCCAAGTACACGTGCATACACACAGACACATATAATTTCCCATTTAATCTGCTATGGAATCCCAGTCTAAGATCCTGACCCTGCTTAAAAAAAATAGTAATGCGACAGAGAGACTTTTATGGTCATCCTCATGATTGACCTCATAAAATAATGTGAGTTATATACATGCATGTACACACAGGCCAGATTCTCAACTTACGTAATTCTATGGGAATTCACAGAGTTATATTGGTTGAGAATTTGGCTTCGGCTTCCCCTATTATAGAAATTCCCACCAGCTAGCCTGAGATGAGACTCCACACACACCCTGCCGCAGAGTTTCACAGGCTGAGAATCTAAATGATGGGGCACAGAATAATGTCCATCCAAACATCAACTTGGATGTTATCTGGCCCTTCTTTCCAGAGTGTCTTGCATGATGGAATGAGCAATTGCCTTTGGCCTCTGGAGCTGTATGAATTAGTGCGACCCTGTATGGGAAACCCCAGGCTGCCTGTCCATCGTGGAGGGACCCAGTCCCTTCCCATCTCAGTCTCCCTGCCTGTGAATTGGGTGGGACTCTTACCTGCCTCGTCCCCTCCTTCAGAGCATTCTCTGCTGCTTATGAAAGTACAGCTTGCAAACCAGGACTCCCAGAAAACAGGCATTAAGAGAGCTCAATCTGGGGTCGGTTGCCAGGGAAAATGCATTTATTTGCTAGGTTAGTAAGTGCCAACACCACTAATTGAATGTGTGCCAAGACATGCATTTTTTAAAAATGTTGTTCTGTTCCATTCATTATTTATAGAACATCACCTAAGGGCAGTGCCTGCTACAAGCCAAAAATCTCATCCTGTATTTTATCAGAAACCCATTGCAGGGAAGGGGAGAAGGGAGAGGGAGGGAAACAATAAAATGAGATTTCTGGAAAAAGCTAAAAAAACTTGCCTGATGTGTTTTGTCTGGACCAGCAATGCCCACAGGGCGGCTTGATAATAATCTCCAAATGCAAGGAGACTGGAGACCAGCTGCTCCCTCTTGCCACTCAAGACAGAACAAACCTCCACTGTGGCATGAAAGATTTACACTAGTTGGAAGGGAAAACTTGAATGGGGAAAGTTACTGAGTAAGAGCGAGAGCATGGGAAAGACTTGAGATGACAGACGTGTATTATGTGTCCCAGATAGTCTGAGGGTAAGAAGACAATTTAATGTTTCCTCAACCCTAAGATCAGAGACATCCCTAGAAGTCACGGCCACCCCCAGGGAATTGTCCTGGTCCAGGACAGTTGATCATTACATTAGGAACATGGGATTGACCTTGCTTTGAACGCCACATTGGGGCAAATTACTTGACCTCTCTATGTCTGCTTACGCATTCACAAAATGGAGATAGATACTCATTCAACATGACTACCACCGCAGGCACTGGGGATGGGGATATGGTGGTGGATGCAACAGACAAAAAAAGTCATCCGATTCTAGGGGAGGGGGAGGGGAATTTATTGTAATAATAAAGCATAAAGAAGTAAAGTATACAGCATGGCAGATGGAGAAAAATTAAGCAGGGAAGGGGCAAGGGGTAAGGGAGCTTCCATTTTTAAGTAGGGTGGTGGGCAAAGGTCACATACTGAAATGGCATTTTCTGGGGCAAGTTTTGAAAGAGAAGGACTGAGCTAAGAAGGTAGAGTGGGTTCAGTGCTAGCCCCCCAAAGGTTATCCATTTTCTAATCCCCGGAACCTGTGAATGTGATTTTATTTGGCAGGGGAGGTCTATGAAGATGTGATTAGGTTAAAGATCTTGAGTTGAGATCATCCTAAATCCAGGGGCCAGTGTCCTTATAATAGACAAGGAGAGCACAGACAGAGACACAACCACTGATCTGTCCTCTGTCCCTAGAGCTTTGCCTTTTCCAGAAAGTCATATAAATAAAATCTGACAGCATGTGGCATTTTGAGTGTGGTTTGTTCACCCATGCATACACTGCATGACACCTGGGTTATCCCCACTTATCAGCAGTTATGATAAAGCCAGTAGAAACATCACATTTTTTTGGTGTGAACAAAAGTTTTCAGTTTTCTTGGGTATATAAGGAGAAGTGGGATTCCTGGATCATAGAGTCAGTGTATGTCTAACTTTATAAGAAACTGACCAACGGTTTTTCAACGCAGCTGTACCATTTTGTGTTTCAACCGGCAAGATCAGGTTTGAAATTTTTTTAATTTATTATTTTTTAAATGTTTATTTAGTTTGAGAAAGAGAGAGAGAGAGAGGGCAAGCACAAGCGGGGGAAGGACAGAGAGGGAGAGAGGGAATCCCAAGCAGACTCCGTGCTGTCAGCCCAGAGCCCAATGATCTGAGCCAAAATCAAGAGTCGAATGCTTAACTGACTAAGCCACCCTAATTTATTTTTTAAACCATTGAAGTAGGTGTGTAAAAGTACCTCACTGTGGTTGTCACTTGCCTTTCACTAATGATTAATGATGAGTTTCTTTTCATGTACTTATTTTCCATCCAAATATCTCCTTTGGTGAGGGGTCCATTAAAATCTTTGTCTGTTCTTAACTGGACTATTTGTTTTCATAATGTTGAGCATGGGAAATTCTTTATACAGTCTGCTTACCAGTCCTTCATCAGATATGTGATTTGTAAATATATTTTCCAAGTCTGCAGTATCTTTTTGTCTTCTTAAATGTGTTTTTCACAGAGCAAAAGTTTTAAATTTTGATTAAGCCCAATTTATTACTTTTTTTTCCTTTACAGATCATGATTTTGGTTTTGTATCCAAGAAACCATGGCCTAATTCAATGTCTCAATGATATTCTCTTGTATCTTCTTTTAAAAGGCTTATGGATTTATGTTTTCTATTAGGTCTATGAACCATTTTCAGCTAATTTTGGTATAAGGCTTGAGGTATACTCAAGGTACATTTTTTTTTGTTTTTGCATAGTCAATGTCCAAGTGCTCCAGTACCATTTGCTGAACCTCTGTTCATTTTTTCAACGAAAAAAAATTTTTAATGTTTATTTATTTCTGAGAGAGAGACAGAGCATGATCAGGGGAGGGGCAGAGAGCGAGGGAGACACAGAATCGGAAGCAGGCTCCAGGCTCTGAGCTGTCAGCACAGAGCTTGATGCAGGGCATGAACTCACAAACAGCGAGATCATGACCTGAGCTGAAGTTGGACACCCAACTGACTAAACCACCCAGGAGTGCCTTTTATATCTTTAGAGTCTTTTCATTTTAACATTTTCCTCTGGTTCTTTAGACTGGATAATTTCTTTTCTTTTTCTTTTTTTTTTTAAAGTTTATTTATTTATTCTGAGAGAGGGAGAGAGCAAGCATGAGCAAGGAAGGGGCAGAGAAAGAGAGGGAGAGAGAATCCCAAGAAGGTTCCATGCTGCCATTGTAGAGCCTGAAGTGGTGCTTGATTTCAGGAACTGAGAGATCATGACCTGAGCTGAAAACCAAGAGTTGGATACTTAACCAACTGAGCCACCCAGGCGACCCTGGACTGGATAATTTCTAATTATCTATTTTCGAGTTCACTCTGTCATTTCCATTCTGCTATTAAACTCATTCAGTGATTTTTTTTAATTTAAGATATCATATTTTATGTCCTAAAATTTCAGTTTGGTTCCTTTTTTCTAGTTCCTTTTTTTTCTGTTGAGCATTTCTATCTTCCCATTCATTTCGAGAATGTTCACCTTTACTTTATGGAGCATGGCTATGACAGCTGCTTTCATGTTTTTGCTAATTCCAAGATCTGGATCATTGCAGTGTTTTGTATCTGTTTATTGTCCCGTCCCTTGAGAATTAGTCAGATTTTACATAATATTGACTATTATGTTATGAGACTGGGTTCTGTGAAAATCCTCCTGAGAATGGAATGTCAATAGATTTTATTGTTGTTGTTGTTGTTTTTTAAAGCAGGAAATCGACCCAGTTAAGACCAGAAATTTTGTTCCACTTTCTGTGGTCAGTGTTTCAAATATCATTTCAAGATTCAATCCTATTGTCTTTTTTTTTTTAAATGCTTTTTATTTAGTTTTGAAAGAGAGAGAGAGTGCGAGCAGGGGAGAGTCAGAGAGAGAGGAAGACACAGAATCTGAAGCAGGCTTCAGGCTCTGAGTTAGTGGTCAGCACAGAGCCCGATGTGAGGCTTGAACCCACAAACCACGAGATCATGACCTGAGCCGAAGTCGGATGCTTAACCGACTTAGCCACCCAGGCGCCCTTGAATTCTATTGTCTTTATTGTCCCAGTATATGACAGTCAGGAGTCCATGTTTGGGATGTGGAAGTGTTTAATATCATAGCTCAGTTCTCAGAGATGTTACTGTGCTTTTGGGCCTGTGCTGTTCATGCATAGTTTGGGGATGAACCCAGGATTTGTATCAGTTTATACACAGAATTAGAGGGATTCCCTTTTTCCAACTTTCTTCTCTTTAGAATTTTTTCCATGTTCTCTGTCTCCCAATGTCCCAAAATGGATTTTATTCAGACTTTTAGCTCCCCTCCCCCCCAACACACTGTCAAACAATTCAGCATCACTCAAACCACTCTCAGAGGGGAAACAGTAAGAACAAAAAATAATGGGAATTCCTCCTACATTCTTCCCATGGGGGGGATCCCTCTTCCTCGTTCCACTAGTTATGGGGATACCTGAACCACCGCTGCCATAGTCACCACAGCAGTACAGGTCTGCAACTGGGGCTGACCTCAGGACAAAGGCAGCAGGAACAGAAAAAGTTAAACATGAGGGTTCCCCCCTAGTCCCTCTCAGGGGTCCCTTTCCCCAGTCCTCTGGCCAGAAAGAGCAGGATTTTTGTTGGTGCTTTGGATCCCAACCCCCACTTCAAAGTTCTGTGACTCAGGCCCCCAGGCCACCCTCACATCAAGTCAGGAGATATGAGAGGCAAAAAAGAAACAGGAATCTCACTGGTACAGGTTGTTCTTCAAGTTTTGACTGCCTCCGTGTCCACCTGCTACTGTTTACTTTCTAGCCTCCTCAGGTAGTTGCTTTGTGGATTCTGTCCAAAAGTTTTCATTGTAATCAGTAGGAGAGATAGACTAAGTGACCTTGCGGCATCTTGGCTGGCCCTGGAAGTTCTGGAAACTTTGTTCATGTGTGCATGCATGGGTGTGTGCATTCATATTTATTATATTTCAATCATGTAGATAGTTATGATATTGAAACCATTATTCTGGTTAAATGAGGTCACCAAAGGTATGGGTTTAGGTAGAAAAGAGGACCAAGAACTAAGGCCTGGGGTGCTCCAACTAAAGGCCAGGGAAACGAGGAAGAATAAGAGGGGACAATCAGAAAGAGGATGAAACTTCAAAGAGCCAACCATCCCGGATGCCAAGGAAAGAGTTTCAAGGAAGAGGGAGTGAGCTACTAGGTCAAATGCTGTTGATGAGTAATATCAAGACTGAGAATTTGGTTTTGGGTAACTCTGAGGGTCGTGAGGGGAATTCACATCAGATGGTTCTGATGGACGTGAGATGCTGGGTAGAACAGCTCAGTGAGTGCCCAAGAAGAAAGTATCATGAAGTTCCTGAGTGTCCCTCATCCCTGCCCTTGCTGTGTTCTTTCCTCACCTGGTTTTCTCTCCTCTGCTTATCCATCATGGGAACCAACTTGGATCCCACCTGTTCTCTGAAGACTTTCTTGGGGATAGTACTCTAAGTCTCAGGGAGCTTCCTCCCCTCTGAAGTCCCCTGACTTGCATGACCTGCACTGCAAAGCTCTGGAGGACAACGTGGTGTGGCGAAGCTTGCCTAGATTCCAGCGTGAGGCTCCGTGCACTTCAATTCCAGCTCTACCATTTACTAGCTGGGTGAACTTATGGACGTATTGGGGAGAAAAAAAATTCTCTATCCTTCAAGATTCTTTTGGTTGGTCTAAGAAATAAATTGGCATGAGACTGGTTAACAGGAGAAAATAAAATATATATCACGTAAAAGTAACATTGCATTTGAAGGCTCCCTAAGACTGTGAGGCCCACAGGCAGTCAAGCAATTTAGGTTTACAATTTAGGTTTAGCCCTCCAGAGCTGAGGAGAAGTGGGGAGGGCGCTAGGACAAGGAAGGGAGGAAGGAAGGCAGTGAGGAAGAGAGGGAGAAGGAAGCAAGGAAGAAAGGGAGAGAGGTATTGCACAGGAAAATAAAAAAGAGTAAATGTTTGCTAAACAAATGTTTGCTGGGTTATCCAGAAACATCAGAACACAGAGAGGAATTTTAACAAACGGACTTTGCTAGATTCCTCCTTACCACACCTAGTTTGGATGATACTGTAGTTCTCTATGGTGATAGCCCTCTCCTGGAGTAGGTCTTCTGTCTAAATTCCTTTTGGCACTTAGAGGAGAGACAAAAAAAGTAAACCTTCTTGAGTATTTCGTTTCTTAAAAATAATCCGCCTGAGCAAAGGGGAGGTGGATGTGGGGATGGGTGAACTACGTGATGGGGATTAAGAAGCGCACTGTGATGAGCACTGGGTGATGTATGGAAGTGTTGAATCACTCTATTGTATACTTGAAACTAACACAGCACTGTATGCTAACTATACTAGAGTTAAAATTAAAATAATCATCCTGAAATAATAATAATAAGCTTCCATTTCCTCATCTTTGAAACCAGGCTAAACACAGCGGCCTCATCTACATTGTTTTGAAAAATAATTAGACCATATATATAAAACTTTTGGGTTCGGCAGACTGGGATCTTTCTCCTCCTCTTTGCGGCAGCACAACTTAGCATAGTATCACATGTGCAGTCTGGTCTTACTGATAACTTTAAATGCTTCCTGAGGGTAGGGTGTATGCCTCAATGTGCCTTTCTATTCCCTAGTCACCCATTGAGTGACCACAATCATGTGATTAGCATCAGAAGTACCTTCCAAGCCAAAGGGTGAATTATAACCTGTCATAAAGAAACAATGAATCGGAAAGAATAGATTCTTTTTTGACCTGGTCTTCCTCTCACTTAAAGAAAACCACATGCCATGTTAAATTACCCCCAAAAGACACCATCCTGTGTTTCTTGGGATCACAAATGATGGCTTGCTAGTTGATGTATGTCTTGGTCCCATTTTCTGAAAGCTGTTGCACGGTTGTTCTAAGAAGGGAAAGATTCCTTCAGGGAGACGTTTGACCTTTCTTACGAAAAAAAATTTAATTTATAGTAAACCAATTGTACACTTTGTTTCTGTCCTACATCAGCCTCACCTCAGGACTGGATCAAGTTTGGGTACATTGGTGAGTACTGTGATTTATCAGGAGCTGATTAGCTGGTCAATTGTTCCCTTACTGAAATAAAGTGAAAAAAAATCAAACTAACTTTCCATTCAATACAAGGCATTCCAAATGGCAGTTCCCTTCATGCCCAGAAGCTCTGGGCATGAACGTCCATGTGAGGTGATGCCTACAGCTATCTAGCCAGCACAACATTGCTCTCCAAGGGCCCATCTATCTCCCATCGATTTAGTGCTTCTGTTTGGCTGTGAGTGTGTGTGTGTGTGTGTGTGTGTGTGAGAGAGAGAGAGAGAGAAAGAAAGAGAGAGAGAGAGAGAGACAGAGACAGAGACAGAGACAGAGAGAAGGAGAGCAGGCAGCCAGGATTGTTTGGGAGACCAGGACTGCTGCAATAATAAATCAAAATCCCTAACACCCAGAGGCATATTCATTCTCCCACATTAATTTATTGCAGGGTTTTTATTATTATTCTTATTCACACAAAGAGAGGCTATAGTTATTTCCCTGGGTCAGGAAAGGCAGGATTGGACATTTAAGTCTCCTGAACAAAAAAGTACTAAGGGTGAAGCCACACTGGGAATGCAGGTGGGGGGCGGGGGTCAGGGGATAGGGTGTTTGACGTCAGCAGCTCACCCAGGTAAGGCTTGCCTTAGAGATTGATTCAATTCATAGGAAAAAGCACACATCTTCAATCCTCAGACATACCCCCCTTGCTTTTCTGATTTCATCAGACCATTATAAGTCTAAGACTTGGCCTTGATTTTTCAGTTTCAAAGTGAATACATGTCTAACCAGAAATGTGTAGGAGCGTAAGGTTTGTATTTTCATCTCCAGCCTTCCCCGGTGAGTTGCTAGGCTCCTTCAGGTCTCTCTCAGCCAACTTGTAGGATGGCATGGTTGGGGGGGGAAACTTCTGATATATATTTTTTTGTCTAATCCTCATTTTTCCTAAAGCTCCCTAGATTTTGCTTTGTCGCACTGGGCATTAGGAAGATTCTTTCTTGTATTTCTAAAAGGAGAACTTTTGGATATGCTGATAATAGCTAACCAGCCTGCAAAATTGTTAGTTTTTTCTTCTCATTAGCACATAATCTCAGCTGTGAATTTCGACTTCCCAAGAGGCAATAGCCGAGTGTCAGCATGGAGCATTTGCTTGGGTTGGCTTTGAGATAGGCCCATCCAGCCCCTTGATACCTAGTCCCAAACTATTCTGGGTAGAGTAACACGGGAATGTGCTTATAGAGGAAAGCAATTTTTAAAAGTGACTGGGTTTATTTATTAGAAATTAATATGTCTCTGTGGGGACTAGTTTTGTGACAAGTTGTATCGTTTGTAGGACTGGCTGGGGGTCCGTACACCACAGCTGTTCATTTTCTCAGGTGCTGAGTATTCCCCACGAGATAGTCTTCATCCACCATTAGCCTCATCCCTAATGGCCTATATTAATTTATAACTGTGGGGAATTGCAAAAATGCATTCTGTTTCACAGAAGCAAGGCATGCTCTTGCAACCCTTTTAAAGTCATAATAAATTAAGCCGCAAAGAATGCCCATATTTATCTTACATCATTTTTATAGTTATTGCTGCTATTTTTCTTATGCTACCTTAATTAAGATATGTCTTTGGGGGATTCACTTCTGTTAGGAAAAAGCAGAATAAAAAAAAGAAGAGCTTTGTTTCACTTCGGTGAATAAAGAGTAGGTACTGTGGCTTGACCAGATGGTAGGGAGAGATGGGGGAGCTCTGGCCTGGGAATCTCATAACAAGTCTAGCAAATTTTACCCAGGTGACTCAGGTGTTATTCTCCCCCTCTGGGCCTCACTTCTGGAAAAAGAGGTTGGAACGGCCTATCTCTGGGTCCCTTCCCTGGTTCGTTGACCACCCTCGGGTTGATAACTAAGCAGTCAGGCCAATCACTGCCTGATTTGTTCCCGTCAATCATAAAAGTCACCGAAATAGTTAAAACCCATGTTCGTTTTTAACGACTGAACTGGGTAGGTCACTCAGTGTCCAGATCGATTATTCTACACTGGTTGTTATGACAACCAGAAACATTGCTGCAAAAACCAAGAAGTCAGTGGAGAGAAATGGACACAACCAGAGGCCCCTTTGCTATGGGAGCTCTAAAGGGGCCAAGCTGGTCCCGTTATTCTTTCTAACTGATACAAGGTTTTGGGCTTACTCATTTTATTACAGCTTTATATTTAATCGACAAAGCAACCCCTGTGAACTTGAAAGTTCCTTGGTGTAGCCAACGGTCGCTTGTTCTTCAAGCTAATTATTTCTCTTTGTTTATGAAAAATATCCATATGCCTCATAAATTCTTGTCCGTGTACATCTTTATTTTCGTTAATTTTATGCAACATAGCTTGAGCAATAATTCAATCTCTCTGGCTAAGAAGGGCACATAATGCCCTTTTAAGGCGTTGCAATCACAAAAGATTTCCCCTCTTCAGGTCCTCTTGAAAAGGCATACTTCCCCCCCCCCCCCAAATCAAAGATAAAGAACACAGCAATCATTTCATCCAGGCTCTCCTTCAACAGGCCACACGCCACCAAACAGGACGCTGGCCGTCACCACTTACGGTAAATCGCTAGCTGGTGAGGCCATCTTTGCCAGTCCGAAATATTTCCTCACCACATCGGTTCTGTTTGATTGGTCATGGGTTTATGCAGTTCCTGGCACAGGGAAGGCCTTTTCCTCCTCTGCCAGGTTTCTTTCAGACTTGCTACAGCCTAATTTCAACTCTGGCTTGGAAGCCAACCCACAAAAACTACCTTTCCAATTGCTCCTTTTGGCCCAGAGAATGTCATCCAGTTTCCAGTGAAGGCCTCAGTCAAAGGCCTTGTTGTTCTGGGAGCTGGTACCCCAGTGGGATGGGCCATTGCCAGCCACGTCTCCCTCACCCACCCTGGCCCTGGGGACTGTTGGGGGACTTGGAGTTCCCACAGGCCCATCAGCAGGCACTGAGAGTCTGGGATGCCATTGGACAAGGTTACAGGGCATAATTATGGGGTTCTGAAACCCATGACTTGTAAAGACCCTGGTCAAGCTGGTGCTGAAAATAGAAAAAGAAAAGGTTTTCAAGCAACAGCAAATAGTAATAATATGGATTAGGTCTCAGATGAACACAAACTAATTTGAGATTTAGGCCACTTAGCAGGACACCTCCTATCCATCTTCCCAGACACTGTCCCTCCCCCTTGTCCATACACAATGTTCCCTTTCTCAGGAAGTAATTTCTGTTAAAAAGCTTTTATTACCCAGTTTATGGGATTTCATTCTCAGATTTACAATACGTCTCAGGCTCCACATGCATAAGTCATGGGATCTTGATTTCTGAAAGGGGAGTAGCTGTTGCTGTCTCCTGAAGAAGACATCAGATTTGGCCAATACCCCAGTTTCTCTGGGAGAAGAGTTGGTCTCTGGGGTTGCAAAAAAGGGATAATGCTCAAAATGCTATGTGGTCGGCGGTGGCTGAACCTCATATGACCCTGCCCCTCTCCATCCCTGCCCCTACCATCGTCACTCCCACTTGCTAGATAATGAGATGGGAAACATCCAGCCAAAATATTTATTATGCACACTGCATGCAGAACACAAGGCCAAGGCAAAAAGAGTGAGGGGATGGAAATCAAAAGTCACAGCTCAGGCCTTTATAGTTTTTTAGCAGACTCTCACTATAGCCCAATAACAGGTCTCCATGCTACCATTTTCTACTCCACTCTGTAATCCAGTGCTCTCGAATGTTAGGGGCATCAGGTCCACTAGACGGCTTATGAAAACACAGGCTTCTGGGCCCCAACCCCAGGTTGCCTGAGAGTAGGTCTGAGGTGCAGGTGAGAATTTGCATTATTAAAAAGTAGCCAGATGACTCTTGTGTTCATGGTCTTGGGACCATGATTTGAGAACTGCTGCTCTAATCCACACTTCTGTTTCCAAAATGAACCTCTAGCATTGGGGTCTGAGCAAATACTCAGCACCCAGTCACCATGGAATAAAATCTCTCCCCAACAGGACAGTTAGGGCCTCTACCACGTGGTCCCAGTTGGTATATATAGCTGTAACTTCATGCATCCCACGTTCTAGCTCTTAGACTGGGTTCCCTCGGAAGCAAACCCTGAGACAAGGATAAGAAAAGAAACCCACAGGGACTTAGTTAATGATGAGTTTACTACTATGGGCTCTGTCTCCCTGGGGCCTCCGGAGGACAGCCTAGAGCACACCTCACAGTTGCTTTGCCTGAAGGGTGAGGGGCCTGGGATATTACCCACTAATTTCTGTCAGTCGCTGGCTGAGAGCTACTTCTATACCCATTAACTGCCCATGGCTTCTGCCATGCCCCCTTACAAGTCCAAGTCACTCTGGACACCAGAGAAAGCCCTCAGGCAGAGGCCTAGGTGCTTGAAGTAGGAAGCCATCAGGTCAGAGCACAAAGGGAGTGGTGAGTGGTGAGGGTTCTTGGATGGGGCACCACCAGCTTCAGCTCCAGAAACACAACCCATCCTCTTCAAGCTCAGCTCTTCTACACGAGTCTCCTCTTCCGCATGGAAGTGCCCACGCTTCCTTTCTTTTCTGGCTCTCTGGGAGAAAGACGTGTCAAGGAATCAATCAGAGGATTCTTTGAGGCAGCCTGGGTGACCCTTGCTTGACTCGACATGCAGAAGTCTGTGTAACCAGACGAAGTTAAGGAGTCTGGAGACAGGTAGTGAGTAAAAACAGGAGCACCAAGAGGGCCATGAGGGTGGGGTGGTGGCTTGGAGTGCTGACAAAGCGGCTGAAGGAGTATATGTGAGAACAATCTTTTGAAGTCATCCTTTGTGGCCATTTTTGAGTCCTTTCACGTTCTTTAGGCCAGCGGTGGCCACCTGCCCTGCAGTGATCGTGAAATATAATAGAATGTCAAAGACAATAGTAGAATTATATCATTCTATTGACCAAATGGGACATTTTTTTCATATTGAATATATTTGACATATTGTGTAAATTTAGGGTATATGACATGTCACTTTGATATGCTTTATATTCTCATATGATGACCGTTGTATTGATATTTATCACACTATATAGTTAGAGTACAACATATTCATTCACAGTGGATTAGATTGCTATGGCTTATTTACTACTCATTGTAAGTTTGTACCCTTAAACAGCATCAATTTTATCCCCCCATCTCTGTTCCCCAGTAACCACCATGTTATTCTCTATTTATAATGAGTTTGACATTTTTATCTTTATTTTTTAAAGTTTTTTTTTATTTGAGAAAGAGAGCGTGAGCAGGGGAGAGGTGGAGAGAGAGAGGAAATCCCAAACAGGCTCCACACAGTCAGCGTGCAGTGTCCAGCATGGGCCTCCATGTAAGGCTCGAGCCCACAAATGGTGAGATCATGACCTGAGCTGAAATGAAGAGTTGGATGCTTAATTGACTGAGCCACTGAGGTGCCCTGAGTTTGCCATTTTTAGATTCCACATATGAGATCATACAATACTTGTCTTTCTGTGTCTGACTTCTCTCACTTAGCATAACGTGCTCAAGTTCCATCCATGTTGTCGCTAATGGCAAGATACCCTCCTTTTTCATGGCCGAATAATATTCCACTGCCAAACAGGAAGTCTTTAAGGGTGTAGGCTGGAGGGAAGGACCTATACATCACTGATGAGTGTGGTCACTGAGATCACCTGGCACTTTCGTAAAGCGCTGTCTCTGCGCAGTGCTGTAAGATCCCTCTCTTTCTCAGTCTTTGCCTCAGGCACTGAGCCCCAGAAATGGTTCATTCCTTGAGAATCCAACAAGTCAAGAGTATTCTTGCTCTTGGTTTTTCAGACAGACTTCTTTTTCTACTATTGGGGTCCTGAGAATACAGATTTATGTGTAGCTTAAAGTGACTCGGAGCTGGGACGCCTGGGTGGCTCAGCCAGTACAGCATCCGATTCTTGGTTTTGGCTCAGGTCATGATCTCACAGTTGTGAGATCAAGCCCTGTATTGGGCTCTGTGCCGACAGCACAGAACCGTCTTGGGATTCTCTCTCTCTCCCTCTGTCTTTGCCCCTTCATGCACGCACCAGTGCACAAGCTCTGAGAAAGCTCTCACTTTCTTTCTCTTTCTCAAAATAAGTCAATAAACTTTAAAAAAAAGTGACCCGGAGCAACAAATGTTGATGTATGTGGGCACAGGCAAGAAAGAATAATAAACAGCGAAACATTCACATTTGATGCTATATACTCACTTCATATTCACTATATAAAAAATAAATGGTCTTCTCTCTTTTTTTCCTTTATTTTTGAGAGAGAGAGACACAGCATGAGCAAGGGAGGGTCAAAGAGAGAGGGAGACACAGAATCTGAAGCAGGCTCCAGGCTCTGAGGTGGCTGTCAGCACAGAGCCTGATGCGGGGCTCGAATCCACGAACCGTGAGATCATGACCTGAGCCAAAGTCGGACGCTCAACCTACTGAGCCACCTAGGCACCCCAATGGTCTTCTCTTAAAAAAAAACAAAGAAAAGACATTTTTTTCCTAAAGACACCTTCTGGCTGAAACAGTCTATGCTCACAAGATGTGAGGGAGTGGCTGGTTTGTATCCTTGCTCACTTTTTATCCCCTTCTCGTTTTCAATCACAGTTGAAGTGATATATGCATGAACTTTGCAAGGCATAAGAAAATATAATTTACTTGACATGATTTGGGGAGAGAGAAACTGAAATATATGAAACATCACTCTACCACATTATTTAGAAAGAAAAAAAAATCAGAGACACTAATTGCCCGTGATGGCTATTTATACAATGCACCACTGGAGGGAAAGGATACTGGCTGCTCTTGAAATAGGCCGTTTAAATTTGATCCAGAAGGCAACCAGTGGAGCCAGTAAAGACACATAATCTGGGAGGCGACATGTTTTCTCTGTTCAAAGTTCAGCTTATTGAGAGGGTACAGAAACAGGAATAGGCCCCAACTCTAGTTTAGAAACCGCAAGTCCAAAAACGTTGTCCCCTTTCCTATGTCATTCTCCTGCTGGATCTCCTTCCGTCAGATGCCCACTGTCCAGAGGATGACCCCTAAGTGTCCCCAAATCAACTGGGCAATGACGCCTACGTCAGAAACACTCCTCTCTTTCCTCCACATCAACCGAAGCATACTTATCCTGTGTCTTAATCTTCAGAAGTTGGCCCTGTGATTAATTAGCTATCATTTATAATCTAATAAACAAATTCCCGTAACAAGTCATGGACTAATTAATGGTGGTACAGGGAGAACCCATCAATTTCCATCCATCTGGGTGTCGAGTTGGAAGGTCTCATTTTTCTTAATGGATCCTGTTAGGGTGAACCCTAAAACTGAAGTCAATAAATGCACCAAAAGACAAACACCATAATATTTTAAAAACTCAGCAGTTCCCAGAGAAGTTGTGACGGGGTTGAATAGGTTAAGTTGCTAAATCATTCTGTTCATGATGGTGAAATTAGAGGATCCCTATCAGAAAAAGGAGAAAGGTCTCCATTCACATATTTCCAAATATTCAGCCTTGCTTGAAATTCTCAAAAATTAAAAAAAAAATCTAGGGGCACCTGGGTGGCTCAGTCAGTTAGGTGTCTGACTCTTGGTTTTGGCTCAGGTCATGATCTCATGGTGCATGGGTTCAAGCCCCACGTCGGCCTCTGTGCTGACAGCATGGAGCCTGCTTGGGATTCTCTCTCTCCCTCTCTCTTTTACTTTCTCTGTTCCCCCCAACTTGTGTTCTCGTTCTCTTTCAAAATAAATAAATAAATAAATAAACTTACAAATAAAATAAGATGAAAAATGAACAAATCTAAAGGAGCCACTGTGGAATTTCTAAAATAAATTAAAAAATATATTTTTATCTTTACCTGATGGAATGTCAGTTCTAGTTTCTACTTTTTATGCCATTCCTTTAGGGAGTATACCTGAAATGGCACTGGTCTCTCTACGCCTTAAGAAATCTTTGTTTTGGGGTGCCTGGGTGGCTCAGTCGGTTGAGTGTCCGACTTCGGTTCAGGTCTCACGGTCAGTGAGTTCGAGCCCTGCTTTGGGTTCTGTGCTGGCAGCTCAGAGCCTGGAGCCTGCTTTGGATTCTTTGTTCCTCTCTCTCTGCCCCTCCTCGGCTCATGCTCTGTTCTCTCTGTCTCTCAAAAAAGAATAAACGTGAAAAAAATTTTTTAAAAAAAGGAATCTTTGTTTTGACCTGCTGCCAGGCAATATTAATTGTCATCAGAGTAAACGATGGCCAACACAGCCACGCAAAACACACGAACCAATCTGCGGTCGCCCCTAGGTTCTTAAAAAAAATAGCCTATGCACACCCCTAGGTGACCTTCACACCAAGAGCACCATTCCTTCACGCCCAATGAAGATGCCGTGGCTAACTTGGTAACGTCGGATTATGTAGGGGAAGAGAATGGAAACTAAGTTCAACTAGCAGCACTTTCCTACACCGTTATCTTTTTCCTTGTTGCAAACACTTGTATGGTGGGTATTAGAATTCTCCACTTCTCAAAAAGAAACCTCAAGATGAAAAATTTACTTGCCATCTAAATTCATGAGTGATCATCCCAAAACTGGCTCCAAGAGCCACACGATTTCCTTTAAATTAGTGGTTTCCCAGACCAGCAGCATCAGTACCGCCTGGGACCTAGTTAGAAATGCACATTGTGGGGCCTTGTCCCAGATCTCTGGGATGAAAAACTCAGACAATTTCAGAAGCTCAGCAATATGTGTCTTTTTTAAAATTTATTCATTTATTTTGAGAGAGAGAGAGCAGGGGAGGGGCAGAGAGAAAGAGAGAGAGAGAGAATCCTAAGCAGGCTCCACGCAGTCAGTGCAGACCCTGATGCAGGGCTATGACCCAAACTGCAAGATCATAACCTGAGCCAAAATCAAGAGTTATGTACTTACTGACTAAGCCCCCCAGGTGCCCCCTGCATCTTATTCTTTATAACAGTGCTGCCCATGTTCTGAATATAGGTAAGACTTATATTCAGGCTTAGTCAGCAAAGCATCTGACTCTCGATTTCGGCTCAGGTCATGATCTCATAGCTCATGAGATCAAGTCCCAAGTTGGGCTCTGTGCTGACAGTGCAGAACCTGCTTGGGATTCTCTCTCTCTCTCTCTCTCTCTCTCTCTCTCTGCCCCTCCCCTGCCTGAACTCTCTCTCTCTCTTTCTCTCTCAAAAATAAACATTAAACAATTTTTCTAAATATAGCTGCAACATGTTTCCTTGTATCTACTGAAAAGGATTTAATCAACCTTTAATTGTGTGTCATTTCTGCTATTCCCAAGCCTTTCCTATTTTACATCATGTTACAGAGATTTGCTTAGTGAAGAAAACTTGGTCTGCCCCTCTAATTCTTTCCTTAAACTGCCTTACTGGAGCATGGGTACATCAAAACTCTAAATAAATATTCCCCAGTGGCTTTTCAGAAAATTATACCACCAGAAATGAGAGAAAGCACCAATTCCCTGTACTCAGCAATAGGCGAATTACCATTTTTGACAACCCAGGACATTGATTTCATAGAAATAGAACCTTATTTACAGTATTTTAGTTATATTTGATTACATTGTAGATTCAATACACTTTTAAATATGCCAACCATTTTTATTTCTCTGTTTTATGACTGAATTCTTTGCTTGATTTCCATTAGTTCTGGAATATTCCTTATCATATTGAAAATAAATCTGATAAGCCATTATTTGTTGATCAGTTTAGAATATTTCCTGTCTAATTTTATGTTTTTGATGTTCCAAAGTTTTAGTTGCATTATCAAATCTATTAATCTTTTCCTGTTGCTTTCAATTTTTCTTATATTTGGAAAATTCTCCATTCAGAGTGTACCTACTCAGGTTTGCATTTTGACAGTGAACTTTAATCCACTTATAATTAATGTTCAGATGAGCTATTCTGGTTTCTTTTCTGAGGGACTGTTCTTTCTTTTTTTTAAAAATTTTTAATGTTTATTTTTGAGAGAGAGAGAGAGACAGAGAGAGAATGTGAGCATGGGAGGGGCAGAGAGAGAGACACACACAAAATCTGAAGCAAGCTCCAGGCTCCAAGCTGTCAGCACAGAGCCCAATACGGTGCTTGAACTCATGAACCGTAAGATCATGTCTTGAGCCAAAGTCAGATGCTTAATGGACTGAGCCACCCAGGTGCCCCTCAGGGGCTGTTTTTCTATTCACTGTACTGAATACAGCAGAAGGTTATTCAGCCTGTCATATGCCATAACATGGATGAACCTTGAGGATATTGTGCTAAGTGAAAAAGCCAGTCACAAAAAAACATATTGCATGATTCCACTTACCCGAGGAATCTAAACTGGTCAAAGTCATTGAAACATAAAGTTGAATGTAGTTACCAGGGGTGAAAGAGAAGGAAATTGGGAAATGTTGCTCAGTAGGTACAGAGCTTCAATTTTGCAAGATGAGAAAGTTCTAGAGACCCATTTGACAACAATATGCATATAGTCAAAAGTATTATACTGAACACTTAAAAATGACCAAGATGGGGGGCACCTGGGTGGCTCAGTCAGTTAAGCGTCCAACTTTGGCTCAGGTCATGGTCTCATGGTTCATGGGTTTGAGCCCCACGTCGGGCTCTGTGCTGACAGCTCAGAGTTTGGAGCCTGCTTCGGATTCTGTGTCTTCCTCTCTCTCTGCCCCTTCCCTGCTTGCTCTCGGTCTCTCTCTTAAAATAAATAAACATTAAAAAAATAAATGTTTTTTAAAAATGATGAAGATGGTAAGTCTTTACGGTATGTATTTCTTACACAATTCAAACAACAACCAAACAACAGCAAAGAACCCCATGATCCTTCCACGATGGAAAAAATAAAACAAGACCAAATTTACTGGGAAATTATTTATTTGCAGCAAAAAGTAATTGTGGCTCTCTGCCTCATCAAAGTTCAACCAATCAGAAGTATGTTTCTATTTGTCACTGCTTTTTATAAAGACCTTTTTTGGGGCACCTGGGTGGCTCAGTTGGTTAAGCATCCAGCTTCAGCTCAGGTCATGATGTCACGGTTTGTGGGTTCAAGCCCCGCTTTGGGATCTGTGCTCACAGCTCAGAGCCTGAAGCCTGCTTCAGAGTCGTGTCTCCCTCTCTCTCTGATCCTCCCCTGCTCACACTGTCTCTCTCTGTCTCTCAAAAAAACTTATAAAGACCTTTTTTAAAAAATATTTTAATGTTTTATTTATTTTTGAGAGAGAGAGAACATGAGCAGGGGAGTGTCAGAGAGAGATGGAGACATGGAATCTGAAGACAAGCTCCAGGCTCTGAGCTGTCAGCACAGAGCCTGACACGGGGCTCAAACCCACTAACTGCGAGATCATGACCGGAACCAAAGCTGGACGCTCTAAAGACCTCTTAAATGCAATTATTATTCTGTAAGTAACACCTTTCTTTGAATGTCCAGAGGAAGAAATCAAAATTCAAAGGATTCTTGCTGAATTCCAAAATCATCTATATATATTAGCAGCCAAATAACATTTCGTACAAGAATTTCAGAATAAATTGTCTTTTCGGAAAAAAAATTACCTTATCCTATCTGGTAGTACTACTTCTTATTCCTGTTATATATTTTATAATCTTTTTTATATATTCCTGTCAATAATATCAAATAATAATAGTGACACTGGTCCCTCTTGCTTCGTTTAAGATTTAACATGAATATTTTTCATTTTTCGCTGTTAAGAAAGATGTTAGTTATGAATTCTCTATCTTGCTAAGAAAGTGTTTATATACATTGTTAACTTTTGAAGTACTTTCATAAAAAACAAGTGGAGTTTCCTTAGTGTATTGATATCATTTAATGTGCACATCACATGCCTAATGTTGAAAAGCGAACTGTGTCCAGGGGCACCTGGGGTGGTTCAATCAGTTAAGCATCCAACTTCAGCTCAGGTCATGATCTCATGCTCCATGGGTTCGAGCCCTGTGTCAGGCTCTGTGCTGACAGCTCAGAGCCTGGAGCCTGTTTTGGATTCTGTGTCTCCCTCTTTCTTTTTTCTCCTCCCCACTGCTCTCGCTCTGTCACTCTCCTTTCCAAACTAAGTAAGCATTAAAGAAAATTTAAAATAAAAAAGAAGAGTGAATTGTGTCAAAAATCCCTATGATGAAGTGACTGTATTTGGATTAGTGTCCGTTTAAGAAGAGACAGCAGAGAGCTCTCTCTCTCTCTCTTTCCTCACCCTGTACAGACACAGTGAGAATATGGCCTTCTGAAACCCCTAAAGACAGCCCACACCAGACACTGACCCTGCCGGACCTTAATCTAGGATTGCAGCTTCCAGAACTGTGAGAAAATGTATGTCTGTTGTTCCAGCTCCCCAGTCTGTGATATTTTGTTATGGTAACCCAAGCAGACTAAGCCATCTAAAGATACAACGTGTTAATTGACTTCTAAAAATTCACTGCTTTTTATTGCTATGATGTAGCCTACTTGATTAGAACAAGTTATTCTTTTCATCTACTGTTGGTTTTGAATTCACGATTATTTATTGAAGACATTTTTATGTATATTTCGATGTGAAGTTGAATATCATTTTCTTTTTCACACAATTTTATTTGACCAATTATGGAATGAATGTTATGTAAATTTTACAAACAGAATGAAAGCCAGTACCATCTTTCGTGGGGTGGTTAAGGGGCCACACACTCGAGAAAGATTGCCGAGGCCCGAATCCAGTTAACCTCCCTCTACTGTATTTTTCTCAATTGCATAATATGATAAAAATAGTAACTATCTGAAAAGTGTTCTAGAGGATTAAATGAGCTAATATATGTCACAGGATTAGAACAATGCCTGCCTGATAGAGTACCTAGGGAACTAAGTTTTGCTTAGCATTTTTTTTAAGTTGACTTATTTATTTTGAGAGAGACACAGCACCAGTGAGGGAGGGGCAGAGAGAGGGAGAGAGAGAGAGAGAGAGAGAGAGAGAGAGGGAGAGAAAGAATCCCAAGCAGGCCCCACACTATCAGCACAGAGCCCAATGTGGGGCTTGAACCCACGACTCTGGGGTCATGGCCTGAGCCAAAATTAAGAGTTGGATGCTCAACCAACTGAGCCACCCTGGCACCCCTCTCCTATAATTTCTAATGAAATGATAGTGATCATATATGTCATTTTTACATATTCTAAGTTTTTTAGGACTGACTTATGGATTTTATTGCAAAATCTTATTGATTGTTGTTTGTGATTTAGTTCTGATTTTAAACTCATGGTTTTCTTCCTCTAGGTATTGGTAGATTTTGGTCTTTATCTAATTTGTTCATGTGAATACTTATTTTGTTAATTTATGCACACTTTTTAAATAAATCTAATGCTAGGAATTTGCCTCTTGTGATATCGGAAAAAGACATGCACTCTTGGCCCCAGTTCCTGACCCAGAGCGCCTAAATCCCTTGTAACTTCCTGAGTGATAGGAACATCTTTTGTTCTAGTCAGGCAGTTCTTAGGGGGTCCCTAGATAGGAAGCGGGATGATCACCAGAAAGATTAGGCTTTGATTAGAAACCGAGAACTTTTGGGGCGCCTGGGTGGCTCAGTCAGTTAAGCATCTGAGTTCGGCTCAGGTCATGATCTCATGGTTCGTGGGTTCAGGCCTTGTGTCGAGCTCTCTGCTGTCAGCACAGTGCCCTCTTTGGATCCTCTGTCCCCCTCTCTGTCCCACTCTTGCTCTGACTCTCAAAAATAAATAAATGTTAACAAAAAAAAGAAACCTAGACCTTTCGGTT
Source organism: Suricata suricatta (assembly GCF_006229205.1). Taxonomy (NCBI): domain Eukaryota; kingdom Metazoa; phylum Chordata; class Mammalia; order Carnivora; family Herpestidae; genus Suricata; species Suricata suricatta. The sequence goes on from NC_043717.1 coordinate 36,433,328, forward strand.
CCATGCCCAAACTCCTGAAGGTGGGGGTGAGGGGCAGAGATTGAGTTAACAATTGATGACGCTTATGTGAGGAAACCTCCATAAAACTCCCTAAAACACAGGGTTCAGAGGGTTTCCAAATTGGCTGACACATCCATTTGCCAAAAGGATCATGCTTCCTAATTCAACGGAAACAGAAACTGATGGGGCGCCGGGGGGGCTCAGTTGGTTAAGAGTCAGCTTAGAACCTGGAGCCTGCTTCAGATTCTGTCTCCCTCTCTCTCTCTGCCCCTTGCTTGCTTGTGTTTATTTGTTTTTGAGAGAGAGAGAGAGAGAGAGAGAGAGAGAGAGAGAGAGAGAGAGAGAGAGAGAATGAGCGAGAGAGTACGAGCTGGAGGCTCAGACTCACAAATGTGAGATCATGACCTGAGCCGAAGTCAGACGCCATCCAGGTGTCCCCCCCCAACAAAAAAAAATGTTTTAATTAAAAAAAAGAAAAAAAGAAACTACCATGCATGGGACCCTTGTGAACCTCACTCTGTATATCTGCATTTGGCTGTTCATTTGTATACTTCATAATATCCTTTATAGTAAACTGGACATTGTGAGTCTAGTGTGTTCCGGAGTTCAGTGAACCCTTCTAACAAATTCCTAAACCTGAAGAGGGAATCACGGGAAGTGCGGATGTATAGCTGGTTGGTCTGAAGTATAGGAGCCCCAGGACCTGTCACTGGCGCCTGAAGTGAGGCCAGGGTTTTGGGACTGAGCTCTTCCGGTGCAGCGTCTATAGTAACTCTGGGCCATTAGTCAGAATTGAATCAAATTGCTGAGCACACAATTTGTGTCCAGAGACCCAGAGAATTGGTCTGTTGGTACTGGAGAACACTGAAGACCTCTAAAAACAATTCTGTTCATATTCAATATGTTCTGTATGGCTGTTGTTGGTTTTTTTTTTACAGCTTTATCAAGTATCATTGATATACAATAAACAGTATTAATTTACTTTCTTTCACTGTAGATCAATTTGTGTTCCTTAGAAGTTTGTGTGAATGGGATCATATAGTACAGATGTTTTTATATCTGACTTTTCGTCGCTGCATATTTGTTTTGCAATCCATCCATGTTGATATATGTATCAATAGTTCATTTAAAAAATTTTTTGTGTTTATTTATTATTGATACAGAGAGAAGCATAACATGAGTGGGAGAGAGGCAGAGAGAGAGGGAGACACAGAATGTGAAGCAGGCCCCAGGCTCTGAGCTGTCAGACAGAGCCTGATGCAGGGTTTGAACCCACAAACCGCGAGATCATGATCTGAGCTGAAGTCGGAGGCTTATATTTCATTCTTTAAAACAAAGATAAATAAGGAGGGCCAGGGTGGGCAGTTGGTTGAGCGCCCAACCTCAGTTCAGGTCCTGATCTCACAGTTCGTGGGTTCGAGCCCTGCATTGGGCTCTGTGCTGACAGCTCAGAGCCTGGAGCCTGCTTTGGATTCTGTTTCCCTCTGACTCTGCCTCTCCCTCTCTCTCTCCCTCTCTCTCTCTCTCTCTCTCTCTATTTCTTTCAAAAATAAAAAAAAACATTAAAATTTTTAAAAAAGATAAATATGTTGTGAGATGGTGGGTGTGTTAATTAACTAGATGAAGGGAATCCCTTCACAATGGGTACATATACCAAATGACTATGATGTACATTTTTATTTCTATTTATTTATTTATTTTTAAATGTTTATTTATCTTTGAAAGAGAGAGAGAGAGCAAGTGGAAGAGGGGCAGAGAGAGGGAGACACAGAATCTGAACAGGCTCCAGACTCTGAGCTGTCAGCCCAGAGCCCTATGCTGGGCTTGAAGTTATGGACCCTGAGATCATGACCTGAGCCAAATTTGGTCACTCAACTGACTGAAATCACCCAGGTACCCAACTTACTTATTTTTTTGATGTTTATTTTTGAGAGAGAGAGAGGGAGAGAGAGAGAGAGAGAGAGACAGTGTGAGTGGGGGAGCCACAGAGAGAGAGACACAGAATCTGAAGCAGGCTCCAGGCTCTGAGCTGTCAGCACAGAGCCCGAGGCAGGGCTCAAACCTACAAACTGCAAGATCGTGACCTGAGACGAAGTCAGACGTTTAACCGACTGAGCCGCCCAGGTGCCCCACCATGATGTACATTTTAAGTATCTTAGAATTCATTTATCAGTCATACTTCAATAAAGCTAAGAAAAATAGTGCATTCCTTTTTGGGAATACTACAATTTATACATCCATTTCCCTGTAGATTGAAATTTGTGTTTCCAGGTCGGGGCTACAGACAATAAAGACACTCGGACATTTGTGTACCAGCCCTTTTTGGACACATGCCTTCATTTCTCTTAGATAAATACCTATGAATAGCTTGGCTGTGAGGGACCATGTTTAACTTTTTAAAAAATTTATATTTATTTATTTTGAGAAAGAGAGGGAGAGCTAGCGGAGGAGGGGAGGAGAGAGAGAGGGAGACACAGAATCCCAAGCAGGCTCCCCACCGTCAGTGCAGAGCCTGATATGGGGCTCAAACTCACAAACTGTGAGATCATGACCTGAGCAAACAACAGGAGTCAGACACTTAACTGAGTGAGCCACCAAGGCATCCCTGTGCACATTTAACTTTTTAAGAAACTACCAAATGGGTTACCAAAGTGCTCCAGTTTACATTTCGCACAAGCAGTGTTTTTGTTGCTTCACATCCTTACCAGTAGGTGCTATGATGTCCTTTTAGATGTTCTAATAGAACGTCTTGTTACAGTTTTTTTAATGTTTATTTTTGAGAGAGAGACAGAGTGCAAGCAATGGACGGGCACATAGAGAGAGAGACACACAGAACCTGAAGCAGGCTCCAGGCCCTGAGCTGTCGGCACAGAGCCCTATGCGGGGCTTGAACTCACGAACCGTGAGACCATGACCTGAGCCAACACCAGACACTTAACCGACTCAGCCACCTAGGCGCCCCTTGTTACAGTGTTACTCTGCGTTTCCCCATACGATTCATGTGCGTGTCCGCCACCTGTATACCCCGCGGTACAGTGTTGAACAGAAGTGATGAGAGTGTGCATTCTAGTCTGTTCCTGATGTTGGAGGAAAAGCATTCAGTCTTTCACCTTTAAGTGTGACGTCAGTGGTAGATTTTTTTCTAGGCACTTTTTATTATATTGAGGGAATCCCCTTCTGCTCCTACTTTGCTGGGAGTTTTATGTCAGGAAGAGATGTTGGATTTTGTCAAATCTTTTTTCTAAAGTTGTTGAAATGATCATCTGATTCTTCTTGTTCAACGTATTACATTGACTATTTTTGAATGTAATCAACTTTACACTCCTGAGCTAAACCTCACTTGGTCAGGATGTATTATTATGTTCATAGATTCTTGGATTTAATTTTCAAGAATATGGTAAGAAATTTTACATTTATATTCATGAGGGATACTTAAAAATTTTTTTAAATGTTTTTATTCTTTTTTTGAGAGACAGAGCATGAGTGGGGGAGGGGCAGAGAGAGAGGGAGACACAGAGTCAGAAGCAGGCTCCAGGCTCTGAGCTGTCAGCGCAGAGCCTGACTTGGGGCTCAAATCCACAGACCGTGAGATCATGACCTGAGCCAAAGTCGGATGCCTAACTGATTGAGCCACCCAGGCGCCCCTCATGAGGGATATTGATATGTAGATTCTTTTCCTTTAAGTATCTTTTTCTGGTTTTGGGGAGTTGGGTTCTGCACTGACAGTGTGGAGCTGGCTTGGGAACCTCTCTCCTTCTCTCTCTTTCAAAAATAAATGAACATTAAAAAAAATTAAAGGAGCACCTAAGTAACTGATTCGGTTAAGTGTCTGACTGGTTCAGGTCATGATCTCACAGGTTGCAGGTTCGAGCCCCGTGTCTGGCTCTGTGCTGACAGCTCTGTGCTGACAACTCAAAGCCTGGAGCCTGTTTGGGATTCTGGGTCTCCCTCTCTCTCTGGCCGTCCCCAGCTTGCACTCTGTCTGTCCCTCTCTTTCTCTCTCTTTCAAAAATAAACATTAAAAAAAATTTTTTAAGTATCTTTTTCTGGTTTTTGTATCACAGTAATGCTCAAGTCTTCAAATATTTGGGAAGTATTTGTTTCTCCACAATTTTCTGGAAGAATTTATGTAGAACCAGCATTATTTCTTTATTAAGTGTTTTGTACAATTCCCCAGTGAAACCATTTTCTTTTCGCCTGAAGAACTACCTTGGCATTTCATATGAACTTTAGAATTAGTTAGTCAATTTCTACAAAAATGTCTGCTCACATCATCATCGGGATTGCACCATAAATCAATTTGGGAAGAACTGCTCATGATGGACATTGTCATCTTTTCTGTATCTGAAAATGTCTTTTTTTTTTTTTTTTTTTTTTTTGCCTGTCCTTTAAAAAGTTTTCAAATCAACAGGTGCCTGGGTGGCTCCATTGGTTAAGTGCCTGACTCTTGATCTCCACTCAGGTCTTGATCTCAGGGTTGTGAGTTCAAGCCCTGCACAGGGCTCGGTGCTGAGTGTGAAGCCTGCTTAAAAAAAAGGTTCAAATTAAACCTTTTGTTCTTATACAATAGTAGATTCAAATGCATTTGTAAGGCATAACACAGGGAAATCCCATGTAGTCTTTGTTGTGTTCCACCAATGGTAACATCTTGAAAAGCAATAGTACTGTCACAACAGTGATAAAGTCAAGAAATAGAACCTTTTCACCATCACAAGGATTCCACACTCATTTCTTTTGGAGCCACGCCCACTTCTCCTCCCCCAACCCTCCCCGGTACCCCATTGAAACCCTGGCAACCTCTGATCCGTTCTTCATTTCTATCATTTGTTTCATTGCAAGAACATGATATAACTGAAATAATATGGCCTGTAATCTTCCGGGTTGGCTTTTTTCCCTCTTTTGTTTTTTAAAGTTTATTTATTTTGAGAAAGACAGAGAGTGAGCCGGGGAGAGGCAGTGAGAGAAGGGAACAGAGGATCCATAGCGGGCTCCGTGAGGACAGGAGAAGGCCCTATGCAGCACTTGAACTCGCCAACCAGGAAATCATGACCTGAGCCAAAGTTGGATGCTTAACCAACTAGTCTCCCTGGTAGCCTGAGGGATTGGCTTTTTTCACGTACTAGAATTGTCGGTAGACCCATTGTATCAATAGTTCGTTGGGGGCACCTGGGTGGCCTAGTTGGCTAAGCATCCGTTGGGCTTTGGATCAGGTTTTGCTCTCACGGTACGTCAGCTGGAGCCCTACACTGGCCTCTCTGTTGTCAGCATGAAGCCCTCTTCGGACCCTCTGTCCCCCCTCTCTCTGCCCCTCCCCTGCTGGTTCTCTCTCAAAAGTAAATAAACATTTAAAATAAATAAAATAAAAATAGTTCACTGATTTTTATTGCTGGTTAGTAATCCACAAGACTGAGGTATTGCAGTTTGTGTCACCATCAGCTCATTGAAGGACAGTAGGTTGTTTCCGGTTTGGAGGTATTATGAAGAAAGCTGCTATAAATAGCCGTATATAGGTTTTATGTGTGAACATATGTTTTCATTTCTCTGGAATAAATGCCCAGGAGTGAAATTTCTGGGTCATATGGTAGTTACATGTTTAGCTTTTAAGAAACTGCCAAGCTGTTTTACAGAGTGACCGTACCATTTTATATTCCTCCAACAATGTGTGAGTGATGCAGCTTCTCCACATCCAGCCATTTCTTTTTTTTTTTAATGTGTAATTTTCTTTTTGAAAGAGACAGAGTGTGAGTGGGGGAGGGGCAGAGAGAGAGGGAGACACAGAATCCGAAGCAGGCTCCAGGCTCCGAGCTGTCTGCACAGAGCCCCACTTCTGGCTTGAACCCACAAACGGTGAGATCATGACCTGAGCCCAAGTGGGACGCTTAACTGACTAAGCCACCCAGGCACCCCATCACTAGTTTTTTTAGACGCTCTGAGAGATGTGTAGTGATGGTGCAATGTGATTTTGCTTGCATTTCTCCAGTGGTTAAATGATGTTAAATGTCTTTTCATGTGATAATTTTTCATCTTCCTATCCTCACTGGTAAAATCTCTGTTCATGTCTCTTGTCCATTTTGTTGCGTGGATTGTTTGGTGTTTTACTGGTGTGATTTCTTTATATATTTTGGGTACTAGTACTTTGTTGGCTTTATAGTTTGCAGAGACTTTCTCTTGGTCTGTAGCTTGTCTTTCCATCCTTTTAACAGACTCTTTTGCAGAGCAAATGTTTAAATTTGGGGGCACCTGTGTGGCTCAGTCGGTTAAGCGTCCGACTTCGGCTCAGGTCATGATCTCACGATTTGTGAGTTCAAGCCCCACGTCGGGCTCTGTGCTGACAGCTCAGAGCCTGGAGCCTGTCTTCGGATTCTGTGTCTCCCTCTCTCTCTGACCCTCCCCTGATTACACTGTCTCTGTCTCTTTCTCTCTGTCTCTCTCTCAAAAATAAATAAAACATTTAAAAAATTAAAACTAAATAAATAAATTTGATGATGTCCAACTTATCTTTTTTTTTTAATGGATCACATTTTTGGTATGAAGTGGAAGAACTTTTCACTCACCCCTCATTTCTTTATCCTGAATATTTTCTCCTTTTTTATTTTTTTCTAAAAGTTTTATGGCCTTACATTTTACATTTAGGTCCTTGGTCCATTTCGAGGTGATATTTGTATAAAGTATGAGGTTGAAGTCAAAGTTTTTTTTTTGATTTTTGGTTTTTGGGAGGTTTTTTTTAATTTTTTTTTTGTTTTTTTGTTTGTTGTTTTTTGGGGGGGGTTGTGGTCTTTTCTGTGGTGTTTGTTTGTTTGTTTGTTTGTTGCCTATAGATGTTCAGTTACTTCAGCACCATTTGTTGAAAGGTTATACTTCCTCCATTGAATTGCTTTAGCACCTTTGTCGATCAGTTGGTTACAATTAGCGGGTCTCTTTTGTGATTCTTTTATTCTCTTCCATTGACCTGCGACTATCATTCCACCAATGCAAACATTCTTGATAACTTTAGCTCTAGACTGAATACTTAAATCAGCTAGAATGATTCTTCCCACTTTGTTCTTTTACGAAATTGTTACCGCTACTCTAGTTCCTTTCCATTTCCATACACTTTAGAATAATCTTGCCTATAGCTACAAAAAGTCTTGTGGAAATTTTGATAGAAATTGCATTAAACCTATGTATTGATTGGGGAGAGTTCACACCTTCATGATATGGAGTTTTCTAGCCCATGGTTGGCTGATATATTTTTCTTGAGGTGAAACTCACATAACATAATATTAATGGGCAAAATTCTGTGGCATTTGGCACATTCACATTGTCACACAACTACCACCTCTACTTAGTTCTGGAACGTTTTCATCACCCCAAAAGCAGAGCCCATATCCATTGAGCAATTACTTCCCATTCCTCCCCACCTCCAGTCTACTCTGCTTTCTTCCTCTACAGATGTATCTATCTTAGATATTTCGCATAAATGACACCATACCACATGTGACCTATTGCATTTGCCTTCTTTCACTTAGTATAATGTGTTTGAGGTTCATTCACATTGTAGTGTGTGTCAGCACCTCATTCTTTTCTGTGGCTGAATTCCACTCTGTGTTTACACTACAATTTGTGTATCCATTCATTTGTGAATGGATGTTTAGGTTGTGTTCATTTCTTGGCTATTGTGAATAATGCTGCTATAAACATTTGTTTAAGTATAAAAATAAAAATATTGGTCCATTTAGTTCTGGCTTGCATGGTTTCTGATGAAAAGTCTGCTAAAATCCTTACTATTGTTCCTCTGTGCAAAATGTGTCATTTTTCTGTGGCTTCTTTTAAGATTTTTACTCTATATCTGGTTTTGAGGCATGTATGGTGTTCCTTGGTATAGTTTTTCTCATGTTTATTGTACTTAGGGTTTCTTTTTCTTTTTATTTATTTATTGTTTTAAACTCTCTAGATTAAAAAAATTTTTTTAATGTTTATTTATTTTTGAGAGAGAGAGAAACAGAGACAGAGACAGACCGTGAGCAGGGAAGGGGCAGAAAGAGAGGGAGACACAGAATCTGAAGCAGGCTCCAGGCTCTGAGCTGTCAGCACAGAGCCTGACACGGGGCTTGAACTCATGAACCGTAAGATCCTTACCTGAGCTGAAGTCAGTATGCTTAATGAACTGAGCCACCCAGGTACCCCTTAGGGTTTCTTTTTAAGAGCCTTACATCCATATGTCATTCATTTACATAAAATTTGAAATTCTTTCTTTTAAATTTATTTATTTTTGAGAGAGAGAGAGAGCACTAGTATGACTTGAGGAGGGGCAAAAAGAGTGGGAGACAGAGAGAATCCAAAGCATGTTCCATACTGTCAGCACAGGGCCCAAGGCAGGGCTTGAACTCACAAACCATGAGATCATGACCTGAGCCGAAATCAAGAATCAGATGCTTAACCAACTGAGTCCTCTATGTGCTCCTGGAATTCTTTAAGCTATTATTTCTCTATCTGCTATTATAATTATACGTTAGCGTGCTTTAAGTTGTTCCACAGCTCACCAATGTCCCATTAACTTTGTTCCCAATATTTTTATTCTCTGTATTTCATTTTGGATAAATTCTATTGCTCTCTATTCAAGGTCATTAATCTTTTCTTCTGCAAAGTCCAATCTGCCATTAATCCTATTCATTATATTTGTCACCTCACCTCACACACTGTGGTTTTTATCAATGGAAGTTTGAGTTTCACTTTCCATGTCTCAACTTTTTCTCATATGGAAAATAGTTATAATAACTGTTTGATTGTCCTTGTCTGCTAATTACAACATTTGTGTCAGTCTGAATCAGTTTCTATTAATTTCTTTGTTCCTTCAATGTGAGTTGAAGTTTCCCTTTCTTTGTATGCCTGCTAATTTGTTACTGGATGCAAGACCTTGTGAATTTTCCCTTTTTAGGGGCTGGATAGTTATATATTCCTATAAATATTCTTTTTTTTCAATTTTTAAAAATATTTATTTATTTTTTAAGAGAGAGAGACAGAGTGCCAGCAGGGGAGGGACAGAGAGAGGGAGACACAAAATCCAAAGCAGGCTCCAGGCTCTGAGCTGTCAACGCAGAGCCCGACATGGGGCTCAAACCCATGAACTCTGAGCTCATGACCTGAGCTGAAGTCAGATGCTTAACTGACTGAGCCACTCAGGCACCTGTAAATATTTTTAAACTTTTTTCGGGGACATAGCTAAATTGCTTGGAAACAGTTTGATTCCTTTAGGTCTTGCTTATAAAATTTGTTAGGTGAGATAAGAATTATGTTTAATCTTGAGTTAATTATTCCTCATCACTGAGGCAGGAACCTTCTGAAGACAACACTCCATGAAGTGTGAGACCTTGCAGTGGGGCTGTTGAGCACAGCTACTATTACCAGCCATGTGTGGACAGTAGATACCATTTCCTCTAATCCTCTCAAATGATTTTTCCCCAATCTTGGGTAGTTTCCTTTTGTACGTATGCACTGCTCAGTTAGCTGAATACTCAAGTGGTATTCTAAAGATCTTTGACGTTCTAAATCTGTATGGTTCTCTTCCCTCAAATAATCCGTCCTGAGAACTCTACCTCCATTGGTATTCCCGGACTCTTGGCCCCAACTCCGCTGGTCAGGAAACCCACCATATGCTACTTGGTTTCCGGCTTCCTGAGCCACAGGCCAGAAACTTTCTCAAGGCAGTAAAGACTGCCTCTTTAGCAGGTGGTGCTGGGAAATCTGGACAGCAACATGTAGAAGAATGAAACTAGACCAGTCTCTTACACCGTACACAAAAATAAAATCAAAATGGCTGAAGGACCTGAATGTGAGACAGGAAACCATCAAAACCCTCGAGGAGAAAGTAGGAAAAAAACTCCTAGACCTCCAACGCAGCAATCTCCTACTCGACACATCCTCAAAGGCCAGGGAAATTAAAGCAAAACTGAACCCTTGGGACTTCATCAAGATAAAAAGCTTCTGCAAGGCAAAGGAAACAATCAAGAAAACTAATAGGCAACCGAAGGAATGGGAAATGATAGTTGCAAATGACATATCAGATAAAGGGCTAATATCGAAAATGTACAAGGAAC
>NC_043717.1:36443503-36460225 GCF_006229205.1 Suricata suricatta
AGGTCTAGCAGGAAAACAAGAGAGACCTAATGGAGAACCAGGGGGAGCGGAGGAGGGAGAGAGAATTGGGGAGAGAGAGGGATGCAAAACTTGAGACACTAATGCTGAAAATCAACTGAGAGTTGAAGGGGAAGGGGGAGGGGGGAAAAGAGGTGGTGGTGATGGTGGAGGGCACTTAAGGGGAAGAGCACTGGGTGTTGTATGGAAAACAATTTGGCAATAAAATATTTTTTAAAAAGGCAGTAATCTTGGGGCGATACTGGGGTTCACTACATTTGTTTTCTGTCTGTCATGTATCACTCTTCTTTCTTTGCCTAAAATCCACTGTCTTGAAACGCACTGTTTCATAGATTTTGCCTGTTTTTTAGTTGTTCTAGGCAGGAAGGTAACTCTGGACCCTTTCACTACATCCTGGCCAGAAAAAGAACTCTAAGAATAATAATTTTAAACATTATGACTCTTGGGGCACCTGGGTGGCTCAGTTGGTTGAGCATCTGACTGCTGATTTCGGCTCAGCTCATAACCTCACAGTTCATGACATTGAGCCCTGTGTCAGCCCTGTGCTTTTAGCACAGAGGCTGTTTGGGATTCTCTCTCCCTTTCTTTCTGCCCCTCCCATGCTCTCTTTGTTTCTCTCTCTCTTTTGAAATAAATAAACTTAAAAATGATTAACCTAAAATGAAAGCATGGTCTCAAAGATATATCTGCACTCCTATGTTCATTACAGCATTATTCACAACAGCCAAGATAAAGAAATAACCTCAGTGTGTCTATCAATGGATAAATGGATATATATAAAATAAAAATATATGAAAGATATATGAAAGATATATGTATGAATGGATATATATATGAAATATCCTTTGCCATGAGAAAGAAGGAAATCCTGTCATTTATGACAATATGGATAAACCCTGAGAGCATTATGCTGCGTGAAATAAGTCAAATGGAGAAAGACAAATACTGTATGATCTCATTTATATGAGGAATTTAAAAAAAATCAACTCACAGAAACAGAGTAGTGATTAACAGGGGTTAGCGGGTGGGAGGGATGGGGACATGCTCGTCAAAGGATACAAACTGCCAGTTATAAAATGAATGAGTTCTAAGGATCTAAAGTACAGCTTGGTGATTATACTTAACAATAGCATATCATATACTTGAAACTTGCAAAGAGAGTGAATCTTAAATGTTCTCACTATACAAAAGAGAGGGTAATTATGCGATGTGATGGAGGTGTTAGCTAATTACAGTGGTAATCATTTTGCAAAATATAAATGTATCAAATTAACACCTTAAACTTCTACAATGTTATATGTCAATTATATATTCAATAGAGCTGAAAAAAATATTATTGCAAGAATATCGTTGCTGATTGGGTGTATTGTCTTCAGTGGCTGCTTCTTATCACTTCTTGGGGGTTCTTAGTGCTTTTACAGCTTGAGGCTGCTCGAAATTGTGTGGATATCCATTTAAGACTGTTAAAAACTAGTAATAGATTATATCGTTAGTGTTATACATGTTCCGTTTCCTTCCCTGAGGCTTTTCTGACTCTATCAGTAGGAACTCTCTGTACATTCACACATGGACAACTAGAAAATGTGAGTGAGACAATGGATAAATGGTTTTCCCTTTGGTCCCTGAACAGAGAGTTCTGAGACTCATTTTTCCCCCCAATTTTACAAAAGATCCCAGTTCGGTTTGACACCAATTTTCTACGGTGGTGGCCAGCTCTGTTTGTACTTGGGTTGGTTCTTTTCCTTTTTCTCTGTTCCACTTCATTTTCACGAACATCCGCTTTCTGAGATCATAATTCTAAGTAAATTACCTGCCCACAAGCCTTAATCTTAGAATCTGCTCTTGGGGGAAGCCAGACTAAGATAGTACAGCATATGTTTATGTTTACATGTATATATCAATGGACTATGCAATGATACTAGTGCAACTAATGTGAAATCAACTAACAGTATCCACAGTATGTCTGAAAGGCCGATGCAGATCAATGGTGAATTTTCAAAAGTCAAATTACAAAGACCAAGTCAAGCATTTACTGAGGGTTTACTACATGTAACCTATCATGATAAACACTGAAAAATAGCAAGAAGTGTGATGTATATAGAACCAAAGAGAAAAATGTTTAGCAAGGTGCTTATTTTTAAAATACAAATTAGGGGGCACCTGGGTGGCTCAGTTGGGTAAGCGTCCAACTGCGGCTCAGGTCATGATCTCAAGTTTCGTGAGTTTGAGCCCCCCATCAGACTCTGTGCTGACAGCTCAGAGCCTGTAGCCTGCTTTGGATTCTGTGTCTTCCTCTCTCTCTGCCCCTCCCCACTGGCTCCCTGTCTCTCTCTGTCTCTCAAAAATAAACATTAAAAAATTTTTTTAAATACAAATTAAAACCCTCCTAACTATATAACACTACTAAAAAAGTGACATCTTCTACTTTTGTCTTGAAATGACAAAATAAAACAGCTGAAATATGTGAAACTACGGTCTTTAAGACTCTAGACAACCAACAACGGGCAGTGACCTCTGAGAGATAGAAAACAAGGGAGGGGCACCTGGGTGCCTCAGCCAGTTAAGCTTTTGACTCGATTTTGGCTCGGGTCATGATCCCACAGTTTGTGAGATCATGTGTTGGGCTCTGCACTGGCAACCGAGCCTCCTTGGGGCTCTTTCTCTCTCTCCCTCTCCCCTGCTCGTGCTTTCTCTCTCAAAATAAATAGACATCTAAAATAGCAAAAAGAAAAGAAACGAAAACAAATGTGAGAAATTCTATTATTTCCCAGTTTCCAGAAGAAGGATCTCAGGCAGAGCGTAGCAGCCTGCTTGAGTTAAGTAGACAGAGCTTGGAGTTCAGGAGGCAGAGAGTTAGAAAGGAGAAAAACACAAAACTGAACTCCAAAGATGTATAGAAGGTTCCACTTCAGTCTTCCACCGAGTATCGATCCATGTATGCACATGAGAGAAATATGTGAGGCCAGAAAAAGAGGAAACCAAAAGAATAACATGAAAAAAATTCCCAGAGGTCACACAAGGCCAAGGAGAGTCCCTTGCATTAATCGTCAACTGCTGTGTCCCAAATTGCCACCTATGTATTGGCTTAAAATAAAACCCATTTACATGTTGCCAGTCCTTTAAGCCTGAAGTCCAAAGGTGGACACCTGGGTCCTCTGCTCAGGGTCCCGCAGGCTGATGCCAAGAGGTTGAATGCGCTGGGTTCCTTTCTGGAGACTCTGGCTGAACCCGCTTACAAGCTCCTTTGTTGTTGCCAGAATTTAGAGCCTTGCAGTGTTAGGAGTTTTCACTGGTTAAGATGTGTTATGTTTCCTTTTTTCACTGGCTGTCAGTCCTGGCTGCTCCCATCCTCGCAGCTAATTCCACGTCTTTACCACGTGGCCGTCCCCATTTTCAAGACCCACGAGGGGGAATTTCCTTCATGTTGAATCCCTCTTGCGCATCAAATTTATGTTTTTATTTTGTTTTTATTTTTTAATGTTCTTATTATTTTTGAGAGAGAGAAAGACAGGGTGAGCAGGGGAGGGTCAGAGAGAGACGCAGAATCCAAAGACAGGCTCCAGGCTCTGAGCTGGCCGCCAGCACAGGCAGGGCCCGACCTTGGGCTCAAGCCCACGAACCGTGAGATCATGACCTGAGCTGAAGTCAGATGCTTAACCGGCTGAGCCACTCAGGCACCCCTATGTTTTTATTTTTATGTTTATTTATTTTGAGAGAAAAAGAGCCAGCATGAATGGGGGAGCGGAGGGGCAGCACAGAGCCTGACTTGGGGTCAGACCTCATGAACTGTGAGATCATGACCTGAGCCAAAGTCAAGAGTCAGGTGCTTAACTGACTGAGCCATCCAGGTGCCCCTGCATCAAATCTTTTGTCAGGAAGAACCTAGTCTTTTCTCAGGGCTCATCTGATTAGGTCAGACTCACCCAAGGTAATCAGCCTTTTGTGGTATCAACTGTGCAGTATAACGTAACTTGATCATGGGAATGCCCTTCCTTCCATATTCACAGTTCTTATCCATACTCAATGAGGAGGAGATTATATAAAGGTGTGGGTAATTCGGGGTCATCTTAGAAGTCTCCCTACCACATTGTTGTTCTTACCAGTCAGAGTAGAAAACTTCATTAATGATGGCGAGGGAATTGGGTAGAGTACTCAGAAGGGTTTTGCCTCAGTATTGTGAAAAAAATAGCCCTAGGTCCTAACAAAGCTTGAAGGAATTACTTGAAAGGATACAAATGCATCCCAGTAACTCAACTGACCTCTAAATAAAGCCCAAGAACGTTGATAAGATGACAAATATAGGTTTTTTTCTGCATCCCTCGTGGCAAGCAAGGGTCTGGTGGGAGGTGGGAGTGAGCTGGTCCACTCAGAGTTCAAAGCTAACTGACTCTTCACCAGGGTCCCGATGCCACCAAACTGGCCCCTGCTTCTCATCTGAGAACAAAGGAAAAACTAAAAACTTGCCAGAGAGGGAGCCGGACTTTCCAAGTCACCTGACCTTGAAGATGCCGAAGCTGTTCAGAAATTCTTCCGTGAAGAAATGCACTGTGGCGAAGAGTTGCTAACCCAAGGTGAATATGAGAAGCGTGTAGATCGTCTGACAAATGCACTTGCTGTGTGTGGACTGCCACAGCAGTTACTGTCAAGTGTTACAGCAAAGTCTTCCACCACCAGTGTTCCAGATGCTTCGGACCAAGCTTCCAACAATTAGAGAATTGTTACGTGCTCAGAGCCTAATGAAGATGATGTGGACTGAGAAAGAAAAGTCAACATAATAATCTCAAAAATATTTTTGGGGCGCCTGGGTGTCTCAGCGGGAAAAACAGCTGACTTTGGCTCAGGTCATGATCTCACGGTTCGTGGGTTCAAGCACCACATTGGGCGCTGCGTTGACAGCATGGGGCCTGTGTTGGATCCTCTGCTTCTCTCTCTCTGCTCTTTCCCAGCCTGAACCCTCTCTCTCTGAAAAATAAATGAACATTGAAAAGAATTTTTTTTATTTTTAAAATCTTAACTCAGATGAGCCGCTCTGGGGAATAAGGACAAATAGGCTTGTTACAAACTGTCCTACAATGAAATCTACCAAAGTTAATTTTTACTTTGTGCATATCCATTTGTCTGTTTCATTTATTTTCCCAGTGAAAAAGCATATTTTGATAGAAAGCTTTTCATCTTATAAATAAACTACGAGTTACCAAAATATGGATTTATTTTATTACTAAAACATGCAATTAAAATGTACACATAACATCACATTACTTATGTAAAAATACTCAGTTTTGAAAGACAGGGGACAGGGAAAAAAGTATAGGAAAAAGTTGAAGAATGCACATTTTTTAAACTAGTATATTTTGCTCTACATAAAAGAATTGGATGGAAACTTATTTTGTTTGTCAAAACTGAGCATTACAATCTTTGAGATATAAAAAAACCAAATATATTCTGCACACACGAGTTGAAAACCAGAATGGCTGGCATCTAATAAAAAATTAGCAAGCATGAAGATATTATCCATAATAGGGAGAAAAATCAGTCAATTGAAAGTGACATAGAAATTGCATAGATAGGGGCGCCTGGGTGGCTCAGTCGGTTGAGTGTCCGACTGCGGCTCAGGTCAGATCTCACATTCGTGGGTTTGAGCCCTGCATCGGGCTCTGTGCTGACAGCTAGCTCAGAGCCTGGAGGCTATCTTTGGATTCTGTGTCTCTCACTCTCTCTGACCCTCCCCTGCTCGCGCTGTCTCTCTCTCTCTCTAAAATAAGTAAAACATTAACATAAATAAATAAATAAATAACAATAAAAGAAACTGCATAGATAGAATTAGTAGACCATGACATTAAATCCATTATTAGAACTATATTCCTTATGTACAGGAAGCTAGAGGAAAATTTTAATATGTTAAGTAGAGACGTGGAAGATCTAAAAAAACCCCAAATCCAACATCATCCACAATACATGAGATGAAAAATATCATAGATATGATTAATGATATATTGTAAAAAAATTAGTAGTGAACTTGAAGACATTTCAAAAGATAGTATTCAAAATGAACCATAAAGGGGGGGGGGGAAGAATGAAAAAAGATGAACAGAGCATCATTGAGCTGTGGGACAACTTTAAGGAGCTTAATATACATGTAATGGGAGCCACCAATGGAGAAGAGAAAGAGATGGGGACAGTTGAAGAAAACATGGCCCAAAGTTTTTGAAATGTTGTGGAAACTATGTCTACAGATCCAAAAAGTTCAATGACACTAACTCAAGTCTCATCATAAACAAATTTCTTAAAACCAATGGTAAATAGAAAGTGTTAAAATTAGTCAAAGAAAAACAGACACATCACATGAAAAGGGGAAAACATTAAGTTGACACATTTCTCATGTGAAACAACACACTACAGATGTGAGGAGAATGACGTACTTCAAATACAGCAAGAAAAACCTTTCAAGTTAGGCATTTAGACCCTGTGAAAATATGTTTCAAAAATGAAGGCAAAAAAGAAAGACATTTTAAGACTTATTTTTTAAAAAGCAAAATAGTTCATCACCGGTTGACCTGTACTGCAAGAACTACTAAAGGAAGTCTTTCAGGCAGAAGAAAAATGATACCAGGTGGAAATAACGATCTGCACAAAGGAAAGAAAAGCACAGGAAATGGTAACTGTGTGTATAAATCTATGGTTTCTTTCTTGTTAAATCTCTTTAAAAGATAATTGGCTGTTAAAAGTAGCAATATAGTATGGCGTTTATAATATATGTAAAAGTAAAGTATATAACAATAGCACAGAGCTTAGTTGGGGAGAAATAAAAATGTGTGTATATGTGTGTGTGTGTGTGTGTGTGTGTGTGTGTGTGTGTATACATATGTATGTATGTATTTTAAGATTCCTGGGGCACCTGGGTGGCTCAGTCAGTTAAGCATTCGACTTCGGGTCAGGGTAGAATCTCACGATTCGTGAGTTCAAGCCCTGTGTCGAGCTCTGTGCTGACAGCACAGAGCCTGGAGCCTGCTTTAAGTTCTGTATTTCTCTCTTTCGCTCTGTCCCTCCCCTGCTCACACTCTGTCTCTCTCTCAAAAATAAAATAAACCTTAAAAAAAAAAAGAGTCTTCTACTACCTGATATGATACGATATATACTATACCATCACTGGAAGGTACATTGTGCCAAGTGAAAAGTGTATTCTGTAACTCCTAAAACAACCATAAAATGACATATTTAAGAGTTATAGTGAAGAGGTCCAGAATAAACCACCGTAGTATAAAACATTCATTGGAGCTGAGGGCATTTGAGTTCCTGAAATCCCTTATTTGCCTAAATACAAAACCTTCCAAAGAACTCAATTGTCATAAACCCCCTTCCAGGGAACAACTCTAATCTCTTTCTGGAGTGAAGTCAGCACCACACCCAGACATTGTAACACAACTATCATATCTCCTATCTGTTCTCCGATGGGCCTATTTATCTTTCCAAAAAGTCGCTTGTTTTTCTACAAGTGCTCTGTCTCCCCACCCCCACTTCTAAGAAAGGCATTTGTTCTCTCAGAAGTGTCCTTGTGTCCCTCCCTGTCCACTGTTAAGATGGTAAATAAGCCCCCAATTATAACCACCAACTTGGGTCACATTTCTTTGTGTGAATCAATCATTAAATCTATTTTTTTCTCTTACTAATGGGTCTTTTTCATTTTCATTTGAAGGCCTCCAAGTCTTCAACACAAAAGAGACATTAAATGCAAGTCATCTAAATACATCAATTAAGAGGCATTAACTGTCAAACTGGATAAAAAACCAAGACCCACGCGGGGTGCCTGGGTGGCTCAGTCAGTTAAGCGTCTGAGTCTTGGTTTTGGCTTAGGTCATGATCTCAGGTTTTGTGAGTTTGAGCCCCACACTGGGCTCTGGGCTGATGGTGCAGAGCCTGCTTGGGATTCTCTCTCTTATTCCTCTCTCTCTGCCCCTCCCTCACACATGCAATCACTGTCTCTCTCTAAATAAATAAACTTTAAAAAAAATTTTAAGTGCTGCCTATAAGAACAATGTTTCAAATACAAAAACACACACAGATTAAACATTTTTAAAGGAGAAAATATACCATGGTAACACCAATGAGAAGAAAGCTGGGATAGCTTTATTATTAGACAATGGAGATTTCAGAGCAAAGAATATTACCAAGGATAAGAAAATGCACTTCATAATGATAAAGGGGTCAATTCATCAAGAGGACAAAACAGTCCTAAATGTTTATTCAACTGCAGAGCTTCAAAATACATGAAGCAAAAACTGATAGAAGGGTAAGGAGAAATAGACAAAATCACAATTACAAGCAGAAATTTCAATACCCTCCTCTTAATAATTTTTAGAACCAATAGACAGAAAATTCTTTGCCCCTCCCCCCACTCTCACTCTGTCTCTTGCTCTCAAAAAATAAACATTAAAATTTTTTGAAAAAAAGTTCAAAAATCAATGTCATTTCTAATTTTTTAAATGTTTATTTTTGAGAGAGAGAGAGAGAGAGAAAGAGAGACAGAACATAAATGGGGGGTGAGTAGAGAGAGGGCAAGACCCAGAATCCAAAGCAGCTCCCGGCTCTGAGCTGTCAGCACAGAGCCCAATGCAGTATCGAACCCACGAACCAAGAGATCATGACCTGAGCTGAAGTCGGACACCCAACTGACTGAGCCACCCTCGTGCCCCAATGTCAGTTCCAGTTTCAAAATGGGCAAAGAAATTGATCAGACATTTCTCTAAAATAAGATGCCAAAATGCCCAACAAGTACATGAAATGATGCTATGTAGCCATTAGGGAAATACGAATAAAAGCCACTGTGAGGTCCCAGTTCACACCAACTAGGACCGCTGTAACTTTAAAAAAGGAAAATAGAAAGTGTTGACAAGGATGTAGAAAAACTGCAAACCTGATACATTGTTGGTGGGAACGTAAAATGGTTCAAGCTGTTATGGAAAACGTTTTGGCAGCTCTCCAAAAAATTAAACATAGAATTACCATGTGATCCAGCAACCCCACTCCCAGGTACATACACAAAAGAACTGAAAACTGGTGTGTAAACAAATACACATATATGTATGTGTGTAGGACCAGTACTCACAATAGCCAAAAGTTGAAAACACACAAGGGTCCATCAATAAATGAATGGGTAACCACAGTGTGGTATATCTATACAATGGGATATTACTCAGCCCTGAAAAGGAACAAAGTACCAATACGTGCTACAAAATGGGTGAACCTCAAAAACATTATGCTATGTGAAAGAAGTCAGATTCAAAAGGTCACACATTGTGTGAGTCCATTTATATGAAATATTTAGAATCAGTAAATTGAGATAGGTGGTTCCCAGAGTCTGGAATCAGAAGTGACTGCTCTATGGGTATGGTGTTTCCTTTGGGAATGATGAAATGTTTGGGAAAGAAACAGAAGTGGTAGTTTTACAATACTGTGAATGAGCTAAATGTCACTGAACTTTACATTTTAAGATGGTTAATTTTATGTTATATGAATTTAACCTTAGAAAACATCACTGGGCTCTGTGATGGCAGCATGGAGCCTGCTTGGGATTCTCTCTCTTTCCCTGTCGCTCTGCCCCTTCTCCAAGCATGCTCTCTCTCTCTCAAAAATAAATAAACATAAAAAAACCAAAACATTGATTGCCGTTGACTATACTAACAAAATTTTGAAAGAAAAATCATATAGTCATCTCAATAGACGCAGTGAAAGCATGTGACAAAATCCAATATCCATTCTTGATAAATTCTCTCAGCAAGTGGGGAGCTTCCTAAACCTGATGAAGGATGTCTACTGACACCCTACGGCTAACATCCTTCTTAATGGTGAAAGACTGTATGCTATTCCCCAAGATTCACTAACAAGAAAGGGATGTCCCTTCTCATCCCTTTGGTTCAACACTGTACCAGTCAGTGCAATAAGATAAGAAAAAGGAAATAAAAGAATCCAGATTTCAAATGAAGAAGTAAAACTTTATTCATAGACTAATACCTCTGCGAAAAATCTAATTATCTATGTGGCTGTCTATGTAAAATATCTGATGATACCTATAAAAAAAAGCTACAAGACGAATACATGTGTTTATTAAGTTTGAGAGATACAAGGATCAATGTACCAAAAACAGCTGTATTTCAATCTTCTAGCAACCAATGATCAGAAAATGAAATTTAAAAAGAAACTACCCTTTACGTTAGCATTAGCAAACCTGAAATATAGGGAGAAATCTGTCAAATATATGTAAGACCCATACATCAAAAACTACAAAATGTTGCTTAGATAAACTGAAGCCTTAAATAAATGGTCTGTTGATTCAGTGCAATCCCAGTAAAAAAAAAAAAAAAAAAAACCTAGCAGGATTTTAGGGTTGACAAGCTTTTTCTAAAATTGATATGGAAATGCAAAAGATCTAGAATACCCAAAACTACTATGCAAGAAGGAGTGAAACTGAGGAATTAACACTACTGACTTCAAGACTTATTAGAAAGCTACAGTGATTGGGGCGCCCGGGTGGCTCAGTTGGTTAAGCATCCAACTTTGGCTCAGGTCATGATCTGACGGTTCATGAGTTTGAGCCTTATGTCGGGCTTTGTGCTGGTAGCATAGAGCCTGCTTTGGATTCTCTGTCTGCCTCCTCTCTGCTCCTCCTGGTTCACGCTCTCTCTCTCAAACCAAATAAACATAAATAAATAAATAAATAAATAAATAAATAAATAAATAGCTACAGTGATCAAGACAGTGTGGTACCGGTGTCAAGGTACCCATAAATCAATAGAACAGAATAGAAAGTCCAGAAATAGACCAACATATGTATCAACAGCTGACTTTCAGCAGAGGCACAAATTCAACTCTAAGAGAAAGGACAGTCTTTGCAACAAATGGTACCATAACAACTGGAAATCCATATGCAAAATGGAGGCGTAAGTCACACCAGAAGTAAATTCTAGACCTAAGGTAAATACCTACAACTATAAAACTTCTAGAAGAAAACAGGAGAAAACCTTTATGACCTTGGTTTAAGCAAAGATTTATTGGTATAACCCCAGAAGAATCCATAAAAGAATAAATTGATAAAATAGACTTAATCAGGATTTAAAATTTTGCCCTTCAAAGCCCCTGATAAGAGAACGAAAGACCATCACAATTTGGAAGAAAATATTTGGAAATCATATATCTGATAAAGGACATGTATCTGGAACAGATAAAGAACTCTCAAATCTTGGGGCACCTGGGTGGCTCAGTCACTCAAGTGTCTGACTCTCGATTTCAGCTCAGGTTATGATCTCATGGTTCATGGGTTCCAGCCCCGTGTTGGGCTCTGCGCTGACAGTGTGAAGCCCACTTGGGATGCTCTCTCTCTCTCTTCCTCTCTCTCTGACCCTCCCCCGCTTGTTCTCTCTGTCTCTCCAAATAAATAAATAAACTTAAAAAAAAAGAACTCTTGAACCTGAAACCTAAGAAAATAAACAACCATAATGAGATACTCCTACACATCTATTAGAATAGCTAACATGTAAAAGATTGACCACACCAAGCATTGGCAAAAATGTGGAGGAACAAGGACTTGATGCAATATTGGAAGAGCAGTAAAATAGCATAGTAACTTTGGAACACAGCTTGGCAATGAAGGAAAGTAGAATTTGTCACCCCCAAATATGCCTCTTTGGTACACTGATAATTTTAAGCTACTTATGTTTTTATTTTTTTACTGAGGGGGGCGGAATCAGAGAGTGGAGGAGGGGCAGAGAAAGAGGGAGAGAGAGGCTCGATCCCACAAACCATGAGAAACCTGCACTGAAACCAAGAGTTGGACGCTTCACCAATTGAGCCACCCAGGTGCCCCTTAAGCTGTTTATTTTTAAGAAACAGAAGACACAGGGGAAACTCTGAAAACTGAGTAGAAGTGACCTTTTTGTAAGAAACGTTCACCTGTATAAAAGAAATGTCCATTTGTAAGGGTGTCTTCCTCTCTGTACCAGGGAGTATGACTCCAAATCCCTAGAAACTCCCACCATTGTGGAAGGCAATGACTTAAATCTGCAGAAACCTTACCCTTGTTTACTATGCTTTTCCCAGTAACCTCCCCAAACTTCCCCCCATGCCCCACCAATATCATTTGAGACCAAAGTGAGACCAAAAAAAGTACATGTTGTATAATTCCACCTACCTAAAACTCTAAAGAGCGCTAACTTTTCAATGGTGACAGAAAGCAGCTCGGTGGTTGCCTGGGTATGGGGGATGGTGAAGGGGACAAAATACGCCACCCTAAATTATGCCTCTTTGATATAAGAATTATTTTGAGCCGATAATTTTGAGAAAGAGCAGACACCAGAGAAGCTCTGAAAACAGGAGTTACCCTTTTGTAAGGAACACTTATATTTATAAGGGAAATCTCCACTTGTTTTTTGTTGTTGTTTTTGAGGGACAGAGAGACAGACAGCGCGAGCAGGGAAGGGTCAGAGAAGAGAGGGAGACACAGAATCTGAAGCAGGCTCCAGGCTCTGAGCTGTCAGCACAGAGCCGGATGCGGGGCTTGAACCCACAAACTTCGAGATCATGACCTGAGCCGAAGTCAGACGCTCAACCGACCGAGCCACCCAGGCGCCCCAAGGGAATTCTCCATTTGTAAGGATGCCTCCCTCTCTGTACCAGAAAGAGGATCATTCCATGTTCTAGAAACTTATCAATGGGGAAGGCACAGATTTAAATCCACATTAACCACGTTACCCTAAATGTTTATGGTGCATTTCCTGGTCAACCCTCCCTCCCCCACACTCATCCTTTCTTTATCTTTAGCTGAAAATGGTACTTAAGGTCGTGATTTAGGTCACCTTGGAGAATCACTCAGTTTTCCTGGCTATCTCTCACGTATATACAAAGTACTCATATGAACCAACTCCTGTTTGTTTTTCTCTTGTTAATCTTGTATTAAGTGTTGGAGGTGGGGTCTCAGCTAAGAACTTAGAAAGGTAGAGAGAAAAGTACTTTTCTTCCCCTACAATGGGGATGTGTGGAAGGGAGGGATTTCTAAGGATCTTCTGGAAATTTGGAGGAAAATATATGATCTTGATTGGGGCAATATTTCACAGGTGTGCACAGCTGTCAACTTATCCAATCGTACATTTTAGCACGTGCAGGTCATTGTACGTCAGTGAAAACTGTGTTATGAAAATTACAGTTGGTCATATGCCAGGCACTATGGTCCTCAGACGTCATGCTCCCTCTGGGCAATTTCACCTAAGCGCCCATTTACCTTCCATACTCTGGTGTTGCTCAAGGACGCATCTCCAGCCCAGACCATTTTGCTGAGATTCAGACCAGTTAATCCAGTTGCCTTATTAACATCTCCACTTATCCAATTTCCCAGAGCCTGTAATTTAGCATCCCAAGGCATAACTGTTGATATTCCCTGCTCAAATCAGATTTGTCTCTGGTGTGTCCTCGCACAATGAACAACAACACCCTTTACCCTGCTGTCAGAATGACCCAATCCTGATTTTGATTTCTTCTTCCTTGTCTCCGACATCCTTAATGTGTCATGAGTCCATCCACTGTTCGCCAACCGCACCGCATCCCTGACATTACATTAATCCAAACCATCAATCACTTCTCTGGCAACAGCCTCCCAGTCAGCCTTCCGGCTGCCAAAGTCACTCTTGTAGTCCACACACACACACACACACACACACACACACACACAGCAAAGATTTTTATTTAAAACCATTTTTTTAACGTTTTATTTTCAAGGGAGAGAAAGAGAGCGAGACCGTGAGCAGGGAAGGAGCAGAGAGAGAGGGAGACACAGAATCGGAAGCAGGCTCCAGGCTCTGAGCTGTCAGCACAGAGTCCGGCTTGAACCCACGATCTGTGAGATCATGACTTGAGCCCAAGTGGGACACTCAACCCACTGAGCCACTCAGGTGCCTCAGCAGCCAGAGATTTTTAAATACAACATGATTTTTTCATTCTCCTGATTGAAGTCTTTTAGTAACTTTGGGGCACCTGGGTGGCTCGGTCGCCTGCGTGTCTGACTCGATCTCAGCACATGTCATGATCTCAAGGATCCAAAAATCAAGTCCTGGGTCAGGCTCTGTGCTGACAACGTGGAACCTGCCTGCGATTCTCTCTCTGCCCTTCCCCACTCACGATCTCTCTCTCTCTCTCTTAAATAAACTTTAAAAAACTTTAAAAAAAATCTTTCAGTAACTTCTCATGTCCTAAGGATGAAGTTCAAACTCTTTATAACATGCATTACATATGCAAATGTAATTGTCATTTCTTGCCCCTTCCCTTGTCACTCTCTATGCTCTGGCCATAGTTAAAAAACTGGGTATCTGCAGCAGTCTGAAATGCCTTTTCAGCTCCTGTTCTGTATTCAATGAGTGTCCTCACAGCAATAATGAAGAGAAGTGGTAGTGAGAGAAAAAAACAAAAAAAGCAGGCAAAAGTAATTTTATCAAGTTTCTATTTCAGTTGGATGTTCTCGAAGAGACAGAGAGCAAAAAGGAAACAAAGATGACTTTGGTGGAACTTTTCTAAAGGAGAGGGCATTCTGTGTTTTTTTTTCCCCCGAGCTCTCCACACCCCTCTGGATTTTAATATTATGGTAGGGTCATTACAAGCATTTCCTCTATTGTTGGCTTTACACAGAAGCAAAGCCGGGCTCAGGAAGCCGGGAGATTGATGAATAGTCGGTTTGATGTATTTGAACCATTCACCACTTTGAGTTAAATGTGCATATTCTGTTCAGAATAGACAATGGGGCGGGGCGGCCCCCTTTTTCCTGTCTAACTTGCATAACATCAGGCCTCACTGCTTAAACTAATGAGTATTCAGAAGTAAAGGCTCCTACTGATTCCAGCGTCATTAATTCTCTACTTGCTGAGCCACCATGGAGTTTTTCACTGGCCACATTTTTCAGCCGTTGTCAGTTGCTTTTGAGCAGCGGGTGCTGACCCCGGAGTGCCTGTACTCGCACGAGACACATAATGGGCTCGGAAGTCCCCTTGGAAGGACTTTCACTGTGTCCCAGGAACAAATGCAAAGATGCACATTCTAGTCTCAGAACTCTCCGTTGTGCGGAACTGTAATTGACCTTGAAGGAAGACGTTTATTTTATAGAACCTGGAAGAAGGAGAGTGTGTGTGTGGTGCGGGGTGGGGGGGGGACTTCCAATTTCTCTCCATTATACAGGCACCACTAGCTTTGTAATAACGTCTGCTCCATTGTCATTCTCCAGGCTTATTTGCTAAATGGCTTCATTGATCTGGCCTCCATGGGTTTCCCACTTTTCTGCGTTACATTCTCTTGGGAATTGAAAGGCACTGGGTGGGTCTCTGAAGATGCTGGGTGAACTTGGAAACTCATTTTTGAATAGGGCTTAACCTGCCTTTGACTTGAAGCAATTCAAATTTTTCCCAAATATTAGGATGAAGTCTCCTCACTTGAGTAATACTGGTTTTAAAGCCTTTGGAAGGTGTTTGTCTGAAAGGTCATTTACGGACCAATTCTGAAGGATGTTCAACATTAGGAAATGATATTCCTAACTAAAAAGAATATACATATAATTGGGCACACAATCCATTATTCAGTGGACTCTGCATTATTAAACATCATAAGTATTTGGTGGAAAACCTACTATTTCATCAATCTATTACTGAAGACGCCAACTGCCGAACTTCTAGCAAAATCATGCGTGAGGGAGGAGGGGACAGTGAAATGAGGAGTGAATGGCAAAGACCTTAAACCAGATCCCACTCAAAATAAATAAATCCCAGTTGGACAGGCAAAAAAAGTTTTTTGAGAACTCTCATTTTGTTCATCAGTAGTTCCCTGCTATTTGAAAGGAAGGGCAGGGCCGCCTGGGTGGCTCAGACAGGTAAGGGTCCGACTTAGTCTGGGGTCATGGTTCTCCAGTTCGTGAGTTCGAGCCCAGCATCAGGCTTTGCACTGACAGCTCTGAGCCTGGAGCCTGCTTCAGATTCTGTGTCTCCCTCTCTCTGCCCCTCCCCTGTCCACCCAAGCTTTCTCTCTCTCTGTCCCCAAAATACATATTTAAAAGTATGTTAGAAAAGAAGGTCAATTTAAATATTGTGAACTCGGAACTGAGGCCTCCACAAAGCCTCCACAACCCCCCCAAAATAAAAGTTCAAAAGAATGGTTTGTCATTAATTAAATCATTAATTAAATTAATGTTTGTCACTAATTAAATCCATAGCCTAAAGCAGGCAACATGCTGAAACTATCAGAATACTTGAAAGTTCCGGTGTTCTCCATCTCCTCTCTATGGGTCTACAATTTCAACACTAATTTAGGAAGCACCAAAGTCAACCAGCGGATGAACCCACATGACTTTTCAAATGGTTGGGTCCAAATGGTTCCAACGGTTAGGTTAAAAAAGGAGTGAGGGGCAAATAAAACACTAGAATTGAGGCATCTGCTGACCACATCCATACTTTACAACAGTGACTCAGCAAACCATTTATTTATTTTATTTTTACTAGGTAAATTATAATTTCTTTTTTTTATATAGTTTATTGTCAAATTGGTTTCCATACAACATCCAGTGCTCTTCCCCACAAGTGCCCTCCTCCATCACCACCACCTCTTTTCCCCCCTCCCCCTTCCCCTCCAACTCTCAGTTCGTTTTCAGTATTCAATAGTCTCTCAGGTTTTGCATCCCTCTCTCTC
>NC_043717.1:36460325-36465926 GCF_006229205.1 Suricata suricatta
ATGAATGGGATCAATTTCTTGATTTCTCTTCCTGCTGCTTCATTATTGGTGTATAGGAATGCAACTGATTTCTGTACATTGATTTTGTACCCTGCAACTTTACTGAATTCATTGATCAGTTCTAGAAGGCTTCTGGTGGAGTCTGCTGGGTTTTCCATGTAGAGTATCATGCCATCTGCGAAAAGTGAAAGTTTGACTTCTTCTTTGCCAATTCTGATGCCTTTTATTTCCTTTTGTTGTCTGATTGCTGATGCTAGGACTTCCAGCACTATGTTAAACAGCAGTGGTGAGAGTGGACACCCCTGTCGTGTTCCTTATCTCAGGCGGAAAGCTCTCAGTTTTTCCCCATTGAGAATGATATTAGCTGTGGGCTTTTCATAAACTTCTTTTATAATGTTTAGGTAAGCTCCTTCTATTCTGACTTTCCCAAGGGTTTTTATTAAGAAAGGTGCTTTATTTTGTCAAATGCTTTTTCTGCATCTATTGACAGGATCATATGGTTTTTATCCTTTCTTTTGTTAATGTGATGTATCACATTGATGGATTTGCGAATATTGAACCATCCCTGTAACCCAGGAATGAATCCCACTTGATCATGATGGATAATTCTTTTTATATGCTGTTGAATTCGACTTGCTAGTATCTTGTTGAGTGTTTTTGCATCTGTATTCATTAAGGATATTGGTGTGTAGTTCTCTTTTTTTTCTGGGTCTCTGGTTTGGGAATCAAAGTGATGCTGGCTTCATAGAATGAGTTTGGAAGTTTTCCATCTATTTCTATTTTTTGGAATAGTTTGAGAAGAATGGGTATGAGCTCTGCTTTAAATGTCTGGTAGAATTCCCCTGGGAAGCCGTCTGGCCCTGGGCTCTTATTTGTTGGGAGATTTTTGATAACGGATTCAATTTCTTCACTGGTTATAGGTCTGTTCTGATTTTTCTATCTCTTCCTGTTTGAATTTTGGCAGCGCATGTGCATTTAGGAATTTGTCCTGTTCTTCTAGGTTGTCCAGTTGGTTGGCATATAATTTTTCATAGTAATCTCTAATGATTGCTTGTATTTCTAAGGGATTGGTTGTAATAGATCCATTTTCATTCATGATTTTGCCTATCTGGGTGCTCTCTTTTTTCTTTCTAAGGAGCCTGGCTAGAGGTTTATCAATTTTATTTTTTCAAAGAACTAACTCTTGGTTTCATTGATCTGCTCAACTGCTTTTTTGGATTCTACATTGTTTATTTCTGCCCTGATTTTTATTATTTCTTTTCTTCTGCTGGGCTTGGGGTGTTCTTGCTGCTCCCCTTCTAGTTACAGTAGGTGTTCTGTTAGATTTTGAAAACGAAAATACAACAATCCAAAATCTCTGGGACGCAGCAAAGGTAGTCCTAAGAGGAAAGTATACTGCAACCCAGGCCAATTTCAACAAACTAGAAAAAGTGCAAATTCAGCAAACCATTTAAAGTCAAGTTCAACAGCTTTCAGTCAGCTTCTTCTGAATAGACATGATGTGATCTGGGCTTTCAAGCAACTTTATCAATCATTCCCACTGTTGCAGGAATACGAGTGCTCTTAGCACAAAGGCTTGCCTCAATTAACCTTCAACTCCCCCAGACATCCACAGGTGGCCCTTGCTTTTCCACCAAAATAAGAAAATGTTAGCGGCCAAGAATGGAAGTATGTACAAAGGTTGTGAAACTTCTTGAGAAATTGGTACCTAGGAACAATGACCATGTTGGGATTTGTCTTTTTTTAGAGGAAAGAGAAGAGGCAGCTACAATTTTAGGTGTATGCAGAAACTGTAGAACATTGAAAACTTCTTCTTTTGGAATAATGATAAGAGCTGAGATGTCTTTTTTTCAGAGAGAAATAAAGAGGCAGAAATTACAGCCCAGCCAGTCTTCCCTCCCTTCCCCCAAAGATTCAAGTCACAGGGTTCATTTGTGCTGAAAACCAGGGTTATCTGAAGCCCCAAATGGAAGCAGAATGCATCAGCATTTGGGGACCACCTGGGACTGAGGTTGGGGAGGCCCACCGGGAGATTTCTCGATGGACTATAAGACAATTCATTGATATTTACATAATGAGAATAAATGTTTTTCCTAAGATAACATTTCTCTTCAGTGCCTTGAGACCACCAGCAAGAGAGGGAGGTACAGAAATTCTATTACATTAATAGTCTTTGTTTTTATGGCTTTGGCATTTATTAACTAGTGGGAGCTGTTTATTGGGTCATAAACTTTACTAATGGGGATATTATCTCTAAATTATAAATCTCTTTCAGTATATGGCTTATAGAAAGAATAATTATTTAAAGTATCATGTTTATTGGCACGATTCCTATAATGGACGTTTAATTGCTAACTGTGGGCTTGAACTGCAAATAACTAGGGCAGTGACACCCATCAGTGCCAGGAACGAGTGGCTGTCATCCTACAGACTCAGCAACGTGTCACTGGTTTGCTGCTTTTCCCCTCCTCTTCCCACATCTCACGTGAACCATATCACATGCCTGTACGAGGGTGAAATTACATATTTAAAATCTTGAGGGAAAGACAACTGACTGAAGAGTTGAATAGGTAAGTGACAAATGTGTCAGCCTGGAAAGTTCCAGGAAAGTGTCATCCGTCTAAAAGCTTGCTCTCTGGGGAATGAAAAAGCTTAAAAGTGACAAAATGGCTTGGCACTGTCAGTTGTCTTTAAAAAACTGGAATAAAAAATCAAGTAGTCAAAATTAGCTTTTATGGGTAAATGGTCCTAGTATATAAATGGAGTATTTTAGTTTATTGGAAAGTCCTACGGGGTCTAACAATGGCACATGTAAAATTGCCCTAGGTTTATATATAGAAAGTTTATTGATTACCTTCAATTTTAAAAAAAGAAGAAGAGCCATTGTTGTCGACCAAATGGGGATGGATATCCGAGTGCCAAGAAGCCAGCTCATTTCTAGGCAGGATACTGCCAATGTGGAGTGAGGGAGTAGGACAGAAGGGACCCTGGACATGTCAGCAGCTTCTTTTCCCCGCCCCAGAACAGGCCCTGAAAGGTAGACGTTGAGGCCCCTTTTCTATAGGATTCCATGGTCTCTGAGCACAGCACTCATGATATTTAACACCCAACACTGAAGAATGGAGTGAATTGGGGCAAACTTCTCTTAAGGAATTCCCAGAGGTCCCGGGTTATGAGGTCATTTTAATGTTTTAGTTATTTTGAGAGCGAGCGAGCGAGCGTGTGTGTGTGCGCACGCGCGCAAGAGTGTATAAGCAGGGGAGGGGCAGAGAGAGAGAGAGAATATCCTGAGCAGGCTTCACGCTGTCAGCACAGAGCCCAACATAGGGCTTGAAGCCATGAACTATGCGATCACGACCTGAGCTGAGATCAAGAGTCAG
This sequence comes from Suricata suricatta, assembly GCF_006229205.1. Lineage (NCBI taxonomy): Eukaryota > Metazoa > Chordata > Mammalia > Carnivora > Herpestidae > Suricata > Suricata suricatta. The sequence goes on from NC_043717.1 coordinate 36,463,706, forward strand.
ATGCCTGACTGAGCCCCCGGGGGCACCCCATGGTTCTGAGTTTTAATCAAATATCCACTACACGAAGGAAGTTCGGCTGAGACTCATAATGCATGGGCCCAGAAGAAAAATCCAAATAGAAGCAGACAGAAGCAGCAGGGGAAACATGGTATAATCAGAATATTTAAACCTCTGGGGTGGGTGGTAAGTGTGTGTGGAGAACGAACCAAAAAAGATCTCTCAAAACCCTCAGCATTCACATCCCTAAGTATTTTAAATGTAATACATTTTTGGTCATACTTATTCCTAAGTTAACAGCTAACTTTAGACATGAAAAGGGCATTAAAATATAAATGCTGCATATGTTTCCATTTCTCTTGCAAATTTTTACATGTGTTGCATTGCAATGCATTGTGTGTGTGTGTGTGTGTGTGTGTGTGTGTGTGTGTGTTGTGGGGCAAGGGCAGGAGTCCTTCTCATATCTTTGCTAATTTCAGAAAAAAAAAAAAACACTCACTCAAGAGAGGTTTAAGGATTATTTTGTCAAGGTAGATTGCTACAAAACTTAATTATACAAGTAATAAACACATGTCAAAAAGATTTTAAAAAATGTTTAAAAGAATCACAATTTATTGCTCAGATAGAATTTGATTTTATATTGTCATGTATAGCTATCAAAAATGATTTTCTTTTTGTGTTGTAATGAATCAATTTATGTTGAATAGAAAATTACCATAAGATTCTTTGGTATTAATAAATCATACATATAATAAAAATGTTTGATGTTTCTTTAAGTGGCATTTTTATTTTTTTATTTTTATTTTTTAATTTTTAAATGCTTTTTATTTATTTTTGAGAGACAGAGAAGAGACAGCGCGAGCAGGGGAGGGTCAGAGAGAGGGAGACACAGAATCTGAAGCAGGCTCCAGGCTCTGAGCTAGCTGTCAGCACAGAGCCTGACGCGGGGCTCGAACTCATGAACCATGAGGTTATGATGTGAGCCGAAGCCGGACCCTCAACCGACTGAGCCACCCAGGTGCCCCTAAATAGCATTTTTAATCATGCCAGTACATTAGCAGTATAATACGATGTTCTGAAATACGCAAATGACAAAAGGAAATTGTGATCTATGGATTTCAATTCAATATGAGCCTTGTTTTTTCTTTTCTTTTTTTTTAATAAAACTATATCTGGTTAAATAAACTTACAGAAACTAGGGCAGGGAATTAAAGGGGGCTGACCAAAATTGGCCTATGTTACTCTTCATCTTTGCCAAACATCTCCTTTAAAAGTCTAAAATAGTCAACGCGTTTCTCAGGAATAGGTGATGGCGTCCCGAGCCACTCGTCTTCACATCTCTAGAAAAAAACCAAAGATGGATAGAATTATAACCACATTTCAAAGCGCAGTTTTGTAAATGCAACACCCAATTGTTTCTCATTGTGATATAAGCTCTTGATAAATAGCTTTTCTTTTTTTAACGTTTATTTTATTTATTTTGAGAGAGAAAGAGAGGAGTGGGGAGGGGAGGGGCAGGGAGAGGAGGAGGATAGACTCCTAAGCAGGCTCCGTGCTGCTGGTGCAAAGCCCGATGTGGGGCTTGAACCCACAAAGAGTGAGATCATGACCTGAGCTGAAACTGAAAGTCAGACGCTTAAGTGACTAAGCCACCCAGGCGCCCCTGATAAGTAGCTTATTTTCAAATCAGATGTTTTTCTACCGTCCCCATTCGGATCAGAAGGAGTTTGTGGTAGATCGAATGCTTATGCTCACTTCTTCATCCCTTTCTGTATTACAATTATACACCCAAGCTTTTGGCCATGTGGCTTTACAGACCCTCCTATACATGGAGTCTATTTTCATGTCCCTGTGATAGGGGCTTGGCCACATGGCTGGCTGTGGCCTACATAATGTGAGCAGATGCACCACAAGCTGGTCCCCAAATGACACAGGTGGATAAGCCCAACTGACCCACACAGGTGCACGGCCAAGAACGTGAAAGGCCTGTTGTTGAGAACCAGTGAAATTTGGGGGGGGGGGGCTTCTTTGTTATGTAGCATCATTGCAGTGATAACTCCCCTTGTGCTTTATGAAGAACTCAATTTCTAGGGTGCCTGGGTGGCTCAGTCGGTTGAGCATCCGACTTTGGCTCAGGTCACGATCTCCTGGTTTGCAGGTTTGAGCCCATGTTGGGCACTGTGGTGACAGTTCAAAGCCTGCTTTGGGCTCTGTGTCTCCGTTT
>NC_043717.1:36466026-36539142 GCF_006229205.1 Suricata suricatta
TGTGAGTATAAATATATATACACATATAGTTTATATATAACATGATATATACAGCTATAGATATATTTGTGTATATGTGTTTTCTTTATTTTGAGAGAGAGAGCATGAGTGGGGAGGGGCAGAGAGCTTGAGGGGGGTGGGGGGGGAGAGAGAGAGAGGAGAGAGAGAGAGAGAGAGAGAATCCCAAGCAGGCTCTGTGCTGGCCACCCAAAGCCCCATGCTGGGCTTGAATTTATAAGCCATGAGATTATGAGTGACCCAAAACTAAGAGTCGGAGGCTTAACCGACTGAGCCCCCCCCCCCCGGCGCCCCCTGTATATAGGTTTTTTGATTTCAGAAAATAAATACCTTTATTTTAGAGCAGTTTGAGAATATTTTGATGAGCTGACTGGCAACAAAACTGAATTATCTAAGTAGTAAACATGTCAGATTTCAAAAAATCTTGTATATGTAAATCTATACACACAAATATGCACACACACTTTTTATTTATGTTTCAATGGGTGATATTAGTATCAATGGGGGGGTGAGGAAGTCCATATACTGTGGCTGTTTATATTTTTACTGTCAAGGTTAATTGTTTTATATAAGAGGTGCTGTATCTTTCCTAGGGTTATAACAGTATCCAGAGTCGTAAGGTGTCAAAAGCACAGGTAGAGGAAGTTTTCTGGGCGCTGGGAACAGCATGAGCAAAGGCCTACAGACCTAAAGATCAATTTTCAATAAAAAACAAATTTATTTTCAAGAAAGAGTCAACAGCCCAGTGGTCTGGGATACACAGTACAAAGGGGCGAGAGAGGTGGGTGGAAGGAAAAGATGGGGCCAAAACGTTGGGTTCTCTGCGTTAGTTTATCCTTGCTGCCTTGATTAGGGAAAGTCACAGGTGGGTCTTCGTCAGAGAAATCTGATCAGCAATTAGTCGGATTTGCTCCCAGGGTGAAAGGAAGGAGCTGAAAGGTTTTTGCTGCAGTAGAACATAGGTTGCCTGGAAGGTGATCAATTTGGAGTGGGGATGAAAGAAAGGGGTAGTGTTATGGGGTGACCGGTGTCATTGCAGAGGTAAGATGAGGTCATGCTGGAGTAGGGTGGGTCCCTATATCGATATGACTGGTGTCCTTATAAACAAAGGATACAGGTAAACGAATACAGGTAAGGATCTTTCTATGACTTCAGAGTATAGTCCCATTGATGCTCTCTATAGTACTTTGATAGGGTTGCCTTAACAAACGACCAAAAATGGAGAGGCTTAAGCCAACAGAAATTGATTGCCACTCCATGGGAAGGGTAAAGTCCAGGCACTGGACACCAAGTACTGCATGCAGACCTGACCTGAATCCAGTATGACTTCATGTTACCTTTTAATTACGCCTGCAAAGTCCCGTCTCCAAGTAAGTTCCTATTCTGAGATTTCGGGTAGACATGGATTTGGGGGTTGGACTCAGGGTGTGCAATACTCAACCCAGGGCGATGTTATAAAGCAAAATAAAGAAAGCAGGAAGAGGAGAAGTTGTAAACATTTTTTTTTAATGGGGAACTAAGGGTCCGAGAAGGAAAACCAAGTTCAATTTGGGACATTTTTAAAAATTTGAGGTGCCCATAGGACATCAAGGTGAAGATTCTGGTAAACACCTGGGAAATAGGGTTGTGTGGAGCACAGAGCTCGAGTCCAGAGCTGTGCAAAGACGTGAAGGTAACTGAAATATGGGTGATATGTAAAACTACGGTTATTAGTAACGTTGATAAAGAATCAGAATCAAAGCACCAAGCCCTGGCGTCTCTAAGGTGTTAAAGAGATGCTTTGAGAGACGATTTATGATGACGAACTGGTTGCAGATTTTTGCGGAATTACATGGCTTAGTAGTGATAGTAATAATAATAATAATAATAATACATTTATTGGATATTCATTATGTAACAGATACTCTTGTGTTTTATATGTATTAAGTTACTTAATCATCACAGAAAACCTTAAGAGGTAGGTGTTATTCGGATACCTATTTACAGAAAAGGAAACTGAGGCACAGAAGGGTTAAGCTGCTTGTCCAGAACATTGCCAGCGAGAGGAGGAGCCTGGACTGTAACCCCAGCACGGAGGCTCCAGGGCTCTGCTCCACTGAGCTGCCCCCAGAACGCAGCAGAGGAGGGGGCCTATCGAGAAGCAGCCGGCTCTCAGCCTTGGGCTACATTTGATCCTAACATTTTCAACAAGAGGAGCTGAGTTGAAAATAATGTGTCTTTTTTTTTTTTAAAAAATTAGTATTTATTTTTGAGAGAGAAAGAGAGTGAGCGAGTGAGAGAAGAGAGCGAGTGTGAGCAGGGGAAGGGCAGACAGAGAGGGAGACACAGAATCCAAAGCAGGCTCCAGGCTCCGAGGTGCCAGCACAGAGCTCAATACGGGGCTCAAACTCAAAAACTGTGAGATCGTGACCTGAGTCGAAGTCAGACACTCAACCAACTGAGCCACTCAGGCACCCCAGTGTTTGTTTATTTTTGAGAGACAGAGAGACAGAGAGAGAGAAAGGGAGAGAAAGGAAGACAGAGAGGGAGACACAGAAGCCAAAGCAGGCTCTGAGCTGTCAGCACAGAGCCTGAACGCAGGGCTCCAATCCACAAACTGTGAGATCATGACCTGAGCCAGAGTCGGACACTTAAGCAACTGAGCCACCCAGGTGCCCCTAAGTGGTGTCTTTAAATGTGATTGTGCAATAGAGGACTATAATGCAAGTATATGCATTCAACATGACTCAACATTGGGGCGCCTGGGTGGCTCAGTTGCGCATCTGCCTCTTGATTTCAGCTAGAGTGGTGATCCCAGGGTCAGGGGATGGAGCTCTGTGTTAGGCTCCGTGCTGAGTGTGGAGCCTGCATGGGAGTCCTCCTCTGCACTCTTTCTCTCTCTAAAATTAAAAAAAAAAATCACCCTTCCTTGATAGTTTTTTTAATAAAAATTTTCAATACAAAAACAATAAAATACATTATGGAATTCTTATCATTGCAAAGAAATTATCTGGGAAATGCATTCTCTTAGGGAAAAGGTCAATTCTAGAAGATCCTTTCCTTATAGCTTTATTAGACAGCAGAAGTTTCTTGTTTTTCAGCAAGGAATCATGATTTAAAATTTTATCAGTAGAAGAGAAAGAGATAGAGGGACTCACATTGGAATGATGAGAACCCAAGAATTTGGAGATTATTACACTTACTAGCAATAAGCCGGACCGGGCACAATGAAGCTCAAGTAAATACCCTGAGGTTTGACATGAAGGATAATTTAAGATGAAAACATAGCAGGAGTCCATTTCTTTCCATCTTCATTACTTTGGATTCCATGACTCAAGCTGTGCCTTCTTGACTGCTCCCGGCCCACTATGCTCTCTCTCTAGATCAATACCACTTCTCTCCATTTGATTTCCCTTTGTCACTACTCTCTAGGCTCCAAGTGGGAGGGACTTTTTCTGCCCAAATACCTGAGAAGCGCCACAGTCATATTTGCAGGGGTTAAGGAACCTAAGGGACGAGAGGGATAAGGTGTCTTATGTGAATGGGACATTTTTGGAAAGCACCTAAGGACAGGGGGCTGGTTGCTAGGCGAACTGCCCTTGTCATTAGAAGAGGGTTGGAACTGTCATTTCTAGCCTCCCCCTCACCTCCAGGCACAGAGCTGGAGGTCGGGACCCATCACCAATGGCCAATTATTTAATCAATCACGCCTTTGTAATGAGCCTCTGTAAAAACCCAAAAGGATGGGGACCGGCTAGCTTCTGGGTTGGTGAGCACGTGGACATTTTAGGGGGGTGGCCGGAGGGGGCATGGGAGCTCCCTGCCTGTTCCCCCTACCCTGCCCCATGCACTTCTGCCACCTGGCTGTTTGGAATCATATCCTTTTATTTTTTATAATATTTATTTAGTTTTGAGAGAGAGAGAGAGCAAGCGAGCAAGTGTGAGGGGCAGAGAGAGAGGGAGACAGAGGTCCATGCCATCAATGCAGAGCCTGATGCAAGGCTCAAACCCACGAACTGTGAGATTATGGCCTGAGCTGAAATCCAGAGTTGGAGGTTAACCAACTGACCCACCCAGGCCCCCCCCCATATCCTTTTGTAATAAACCAGTGATCAGGTAAGTAAAATACTTCTCGGAGTTCTGTGAGCTGCTCTAACAGAGTAATCAAACCCAAGGAGGGGGTGGTGGGAACCTCCCATCTGTAGCCAGTTGACCAGAAGCACAGGTGATAAACCGGTGTCTGAAACGGGGAAGGCAGTCTTACGGGGGCCGGCCCTTACATCCACAGGGACCTGATGTTGTCTCCAAGTAGATCATATCAGAACTGAGTTGAATTGTAGCCCCCCCCCCCCGCTGGTGTCAAGAGTTGCCTGGTGTAGGGCAAACCTCCCACACATTGGAACTGGTGCCAGAATTGTAGCCCAACCCCCAATCCCAGGTTAAATGGATCAACAGAAATTAAATTGTGATTCAAAGGAGGGTGGGAAGCAGGAGATAAGATTTAAGAAATTCAGGGGAGGAGAGGCATCGATAAAGTAGAGGGATAAGGTATCTTCTTCCTAGCTTTGCCTGTAATTGGGGTCCATCTAAAGGAGTCACATGGGCCATCTCTTGGAAAAATAAAGAGGTCTTTGGAGACACAAGAGACCCTACACTCCCAATGCTGAACTGTTCTAATAAATCTCCAAATGTTCTACATTACATAATACTTATGCCAATCTGTGCGGGGAATAAAAATATTCTCTGGTTCACTGACCTTTTATTCATGCTATACTATAAGATGAGGAGAAAACTCCAGATCATAGTGTATTCCTAGCAGTGCACGTAAGTTTTAAAGTGGAAATAAGTGCATGGTAATTTTCCAACAGGAGAGCTCATCCACAATAGCGATGTCTTCCATTGCAGATCTTAAGTATCTGGACATAGCAGGCTCTGCCGGCAGCCCTCTGGATCCCCTCACCCTTTCTGCTTTGGGGTACCCCGACCTGACTTCCAGCCACCAGCACCTGTGTTCTTTGGCCCAAAAGCTTTTCTCCGGTCTCAGGGGCCCACTTTAGCTGGCCCTGTGACATGCCACAGTCCCTGTGAATTCATTCTTCTGCCCCCCACATCAGGAGCAGCCTTCATCCTGACTGATGGGAGCTGATGGACAAATACCACAACTCCCTTGCGGGGGGCGGAAACGCTAAGTTACATCTAGGCCACTGGACCCCTGAGTTCCCCAGAGGCATTAAGCCCCAGTTTTCAAAAGGTGTCACTAGCTTGAGAGTACACCCTGCCCTTCATTCCCCCCTCCCTTAATAGTGTCCCTTTCACTTCCCGCCCCAGCCTCCCAAATCTACCTACACTCAAACCCTCGTCTCCAAGTCGGGTTCTAGAGGAAGTCAAACGAAGACACTATGCACTTTTGTATGTCCCCAAATTATTAAGCTATGAAAGTCACAGCATACCTTGGAACAGAGCGACTTCCTGACAAACTGCGCATGGAGCCAGTATCTCCCATGTGGCTTCCAGATAATTCTAGACGCTGCACCCAAAGCTCAAAACAAAACTCAGTTTCACCAGGAGCATTAACAGTCTTTTCTGGAAGAAGGAGTAGCCATGACACGCAGAGTGAAATTCGACAATGATGGGAAATCGTGACACTGAAATGCCTGGGAACCATTATCTACAAAGAGGGTCCCAGAGTATCCTCCAAGCAGGCTTTGACTATAGCTACTTACAATGTCATACAAGTTGGCAATAAATTACTTGTTCATCAATGGCAAGGGGGAAAAAGGGAGCTGCCAATCTGTAAAATCATACACCCTTGAAGCAAAGACGGCACTGGCTGGAAACCCAGTCAAGGGGGCTGCCTAGTGAGAATCGCAGAGCTGTGTGTGAGCTCCTGGGCTCTAGATTTATTTGCTCTGACATTTTTAAAAGGAAATTTAATTGGATTATGTCTCCTAGTTTAGAATTTTCTACTGGAGTACTGGCCACCAGATGCATACGGGGGAAAGATCGGGAGCCAATTAAATTCCATGCTTCGCTGAAACAAGGTTATTTTTATTCCTCCAAAATGTAAGGCTGACGGAGTCATGTTAGTGATTTCACTCTGTTCTTCCCTTCCACTTACGCAAAAAAAGACGTTTCTACACGAAATGTCTATGAATTTGTAGATGAGTCAGTCCTGTAGCATGGATGGGACTGAAACTGTGGCTTTCTTAAATTTACTGCCTTCTCATAGGTTGACATGACCTTAGAACTAATTAATGGAAGCTGAGAAAATTGTAAAAATCAATTACATTTCAGTAAATCAAACTTGCAATTAATTTGGGGAAAAAATTTGCAAATCCTTGGTGTGACGGTCAAGAGCATTCTGATGACATAAGGAAAAGCTCAAGAAAACCTGGAGGTTTGCTTATAGTCCTGTCTCCACTGCTGCATTGCCCGTATTTCCCAATTGCTTCCCAGTACCCCAGACAAAGCTTCGAAAGAACGGTCATCTGAGTGTAGCTAAAACAGAGGTGTGGCCTTTACAGAAGAAAACTTTCCTCAAGACTGCATTAAAGGGTAAACAGAGTTGTCAAGATGACGTGGGTTTTTGCTGAGCTGTAGACTTGGGCAGACAAAGCGGACATCACCCAACGCTTTGAATCAAAGCAGATTCTGGTAGGGATCATTCCGAGTAGGTTATTGTTTTGTGTCAGGCAATCGCCATGTGTTTATCAGCTACTTTTAAACTCTAATGAGAATGACGGACAGTCTTTGATTTTGACTGTTAAATTCAACCTCAGATACTAAAAATAACGGCTCATTTAAAGGGTTAGCACCCGCCCCTCACTTTAGTTAGTCTCTACCATTAGCAATGTCTTTGAGTCTCAGCTTCCTATCTAAGAAGTCGTGAATGACACTTAGTTTGCTGAAGACCGGGACAATAAAATGCCACAGGATGTTGCACCCTCTAAATACCCAAAGAAGATCCTCAAAGTGGCGTGTCCAAAGATGCATCCCAAGGTGCACCCGACTGGCCCCTGCTCCCCTTTGCCAAGGTTACAGGGCATCCTGTCGTGGCAAGCGAGGGCTGCAGAGCCAACTGCTAATGCCTTTGGCAGTTAACAGTGCTCGTAAAATGAAGCCACATCCAATTTTTCTCAGAAACGTCAAAAGATAAGACGCCAGTCACACAGTGCAAGTTATAAAGTTTATATGAGAACCAATTGAGTGTTATTTTTTAAAACGTGACTCCTGAGATGAACCAGACAGGCTCTAAACAGCAGGACCTATTCTGCCAGTTTTACAGCTACCATCTGGGAGCAAGCGCAACAGAATGGAAATGGGGTCTCTGGGCCTTGACCGCAGCAGGGTAACATGCTGAGACCACAGATAGTCACATAATGGATGGAGCCTTAAATTACAGCCCCGGTGGCTCTCCCCATGGGGCTGCTGTGGGAGCCAGGCAGGGGCCCCGTCAAGGAACTCTGGAGAATTCAGGCTATAGGCCCCCGTCAACGGTCACGGTGGGTGACACTCGTCCACGTAGGAAAATGTCTCACCAAAGGGCAGCGGGACTAATCGAAGCTAGACTAGCTCCAGACCACAGTCCTTTCTAAATTTTGCTTGTTTGTTACTGGACTCCAGCTCCAGGAATGGAGACTGCCTAACTGGCCATCACATGTAGGGGAGCCCCGCCTGCGTCTGGGGGACCAGTCCTGACATCTAGCAGACCAAGCCCCAGGAGCCGTTGTCTGGACCTGGCCTTCCACCCTGGCTGTGAGGATGGTCTGCCCAAGCCCGAGTTTGTATTCTGGCCGCAGACTGTGCTGGCTCCTTCTTGATTTGCCCCCCAAAGATCCATTTTCTGCCCTTTTTCACCCAGCTCACTGCCCTGGGGGGGGGCACCTCTTGAGCTTCCTTGTTTTCTGGCCACTGCGTGCATTCAGCCAATGGGAAGCAGCGAGATTTCAGGCTACTGATGCCACTTCCACCCCCACTTCTGCCACTGCTCCAGCAACTTCCCCGGGGCTCCAGTAATACTGGCTCCTCTCTGTTTCTTTAGATGTGGGGATGGTGAAGGTTTCCCGCTATTGCTAGTCCCTGGGTGCTCCAGTGCCCTGACTGGTTCCTGTAACCCTAGCCACTCCTCCATCAATAGTCCCTTCATTAAATCCGTATCCCTGGCTCCTCTGAGTGTGCTGTGTAGGTTTCCTTCTAGAACCTCACTGGTACGGGGACGCCTCCAGCTCTGGCCCCCGGGGGGCGATTGCTCGCTTCCCCTGATTGCTGGATAGTCCTAACTTCAGGACTCCCCATCACTGTGCTCTCTGCTTAGAGAGATGCCCCACTGGAACTCCCTGAGGCCCTGCCTTTCCTACCTCCTGTCCAAGGCCACCCTCCTACTCAGCCCTGGTTGGCCAGAGCCACTGGTCCTGTTCCTCTTTTTTGCCTCCTCCCTGCTCACCCCACACACTGGAGTTTAATCAGGGTAGGCTGGGAGGTGTCCCAAAGCCCTACCCCTGACACTCCATTCCCATCTGTCAACACGATCATGATCTCACAGTTTTGTGGGTTCCAGCCCTGTGTGGGGCTCTGCATCGATGGCGTTGTGCCTGCTGGACATTCTCCCTCTCTTTCTGCCTCTTCCCCACTCGACCCTTCTCTCTCTCAAAATAAATAAACTTTTAAAAAATGGGCAAATTACATGAATAGTTTTCTAAAGAAGACTTACAGATGGTCAACGGGTGCATGGAAAGATGCTCAACATCATTCATCACGTGGGAAATGCACATCCAAACCACAGAGAGATATCAACTGTCACCTGTCAGAATGGCTTTTATAAAATGGCAAGAGGGGTGAGGCACCTGGGTGGTTCGGCCGGTTGAGGGTCCGACTTTAGCTCAGGTCATGATCTTGCAGTTGTGGGTTTGAGCCCCACATCGGACTCCATCCTGACTGCTCAGAGCCTGGACCCTACTTCAGATTCTGTATTTCCCACTCCCTCTGCCCCTCCCCTGCGCATGTGCATGCTCGCTCTCTCTAAATAATATAAAATGTTAAAAAAAAAAAGACAGGAGAGGTGTCTGGGTGACTCAGTCTTAGGTTAAGTGTCTGACTCTTGATTTCAGCTCAGGTCACGATCTCAGGGTTGTGAGATCAAGCCCTACATCGGGCTCCACCTGGAAGTGAAGGGCCTGATTGAGATTCTCTCTCTCTCTCTCTCTCTCTCTCTCTCCCTCTGCCCCTCTTTCCCGCTTACTCTCGCTCTCTCTCTCTCTCTCTCTCTCTCTCTCACACACACACACACACACACACACACACACACACTCTTTCTCTCTCAAATAAATAATAAGCAAAACAGATAAGAAATAACAGCATCGACAAGAACATGGAAGAAATGCACCGTGGGGGGGAATGCAAACTGGTGCAGCAGCTCTGGAAAACAGCGTGGAGGTTCCTCAAAGAATTAAAAACAGAACTGCCTTACGATCCAGCAATTCCACTTCTAGGTATTTATTGGAGGAAAATGAAAACACTAATTTGAAAAGACATACGCACCCCTATGTTCTCTGCAGCACTATTTAAAGTAGCCAAGACATGGAAACAGGCAAGGGGTCCACTGGTGGAGGAATGGATAGAGAAACTGTGGTATCTATGTACAATACAGTATTAGCCAGCCATAAAAAAGAAGGAAATCTTGCCATCTGTGACACCGCAGATGGACCTCGAGAGCATCACACTAAGTGAAGTCAGTCAGACAGAGAACAAACAAACTAAAGAGAAACAGACTTATAGCTACAGAGAATAAACTGATGGTCGCCAAGGGAGGAAAGGGCAGGGAGGATGGACGAAATCGGTGAAGGGAATGAAGAGATACAATCTTCCAGTTATAAAATGACTAAGACAGGGATGTAATGCATAGTACAGGGAATATAGCCAATAACACTGTATGGTGACAGACAGACGGTAACTAACTGGGTGACCATTCTGCAATGGGTGTCAATACCGAATCACCATGGTATCTGCCTGAAATGAACACAACAATGTATGTCAATTATTTTTTATAAAGACAAAGGAACAAGAGCTTTAACAATAGCTGGCTGGAAAGCTAGGATATGCCATCCAGGACCTCCTTGGGGAAGGACTTGGTGGCCCGGCTGCTGAGAGTCCCCAGCAGCGGTGGCCTCAGCTAAAGAGCTGTCTTGGCTGGAAGGAGTCACATTACTCAAGGTCATACCCCTTCCTAAAGCAACCCACAGGGATAAAGGCCAACCCATTGTGGCCCAACTCAAGACAGCTCCGAACCGCCATTCTAGTTCCAGAGCTGCCTCAACTGCTCCCTCTGCCGGCTCCTATGTCCTCCCACTCCCTTCCGTATGTGTAGATCCTAAGAATACTCCCAAATCAACACCCTGCACATTAAACTCCACCTGCTTCTTGGAGAACCCAACCTGTGACACAGTCTGATGGGAGTGTCTCAGGGCATTATGGGATAGCAGCATTTCAGCACACTTACTCGGTTCAGAAGGGACTGTACTTTTCCACTACCGATTGTACTGTATCAACTCTGTGATATTATGTTCAACCCACTCCACTAAATATTTTCACACGAGATTGCAGACTTGCTGGTAACATTCCCAAGCTATCTTATGTCCTCTTTACGAAACAATAACAACCTTAGGAAAATCAGAGTGCTGTGGACTCCAGGATCTAGTGACGTTCTCGTGATATAGTTAAATTGGTGCCATTTCACACCAAGGTTCTTTTCTTTTTACAACTGGCAGAAAAGAAATGGCCCCTTGCAAATGTCTCCCACAGACGGAACCGCTTCTAGGCTTGGGCAGCAGAGCTGATAAGAGATCCAAAGAGTAAAGTCTCGCCGTACGTAAGTAACAACTTGGCAAGCCCACTGTGGACACACGGGCCGTTTTCTGAGGCTACATTCCTGTTCTGTCCTCCTCCCTCTAAGGGTAGAGTCACTGACCATAGCCTTGGAAGCTGATTGCTCAAGGCCTGGCCCCTTCACCTGAGGAAGTTAAGACCTCTCCATTTTAATTTTTTTTAGTTTTTATTTATTTTTTAGAGAGAGAGAGTGAGAGAGACTGAGAATGAGCAGAGAGAGCAGGAAACACAGAATCTGAAACAGGCTCTGGGTTCTGAGCTGTCAGCACAGAGCCCGACACGGGGCTGGAACTCATAACCCACGAGATCGTGACCTGAGCCGAAGTTGGACGCTTAATGTACTGAGTCACCCAGGTACCCCAATATCTCTCCATCTTATAAACAATAATAATAGCTACCATTTAAGTCCTTACTATGGGACAGGTGTGGCTATATGGGTCCCACATGGATCACCTCAATCCTCACAGCCACGCCGGCAGAAGGGCCATTCTCTCTCTGTTTTTGAGGGGAGGAAACCCAACAGGTTGAGTAACTTGTAAAAAGTCACTTGGTCAGTCAATCATAGAGCTAAGGATGCAAACTCGGCTTCATGTGGTTTCAGACCCTCTGCTCTACGTTTCTAAGGCACCTGAGGGTCCACGACTCAGCAACTGCCCCAGCACCAGAGTGTGTGAGGGATGAAATGGGGGAGGGGTGGCTCCAGGGAGAGTGAGTCTTTGGCCTTCCCACTTATGGTTCTTCTGCCCGTGTGGGTGGTCATCGCTTCACAGGCCCTTAAATCAATTTAATGGGTCACAAACTACACTCAAAAAGAGAAAAAGAAAGGGGGGTGGGGGAGAAAGGCAAGAAAAGGAGGGAAGAAAGACAGGGAGACAGACTCACGTTGCGGGACATGTAGTCAGAACAGTACAGTTTCATGAAACTTTGGTTCCACTGTATATGTGCATGCTGGGTTGCTCTTGAAAAAAGTCTTAGTTGTTGGGCCCAAAGATCATTAAATTTCATTCAAACTCAGTCAGCAGGAAAATAAAAAGTAAAGTGATAAGCTACCACAAGGGGCAGAGAGAAGGAGAGCCAGAATCCCAAGCAGGCTCTATGCCCTCAGCACACAGCCCCATGTGGGGCTCGAACTCCTGAACCGTGAGACCATGACCTGAGCCGAGATCCAGAACTGGATGCTCAACTGCATCACCCAGGCACCTCAGAATCACATTTTTGTACAATAAATGATGAAGCCCCCGACATACAGGTGAACGTTTGGGCGGTAGATTGGGTACAACAGAAAGGAGATAGGAAGTAAGGAAACCAACCCCAAAGGTAGTCACCAACTAGTATGAAAGAGCATTCGCGTCATGCAGGATGCCACAGGGGAGAGAGGACATGTGCAAATTGCGGAAGTTGACGGGAATTTAATACAGTGACTATTTACCAAATTGCAGGAAGTGTTTAGGAAAAGCCACAGGAGATCCTTTGATAGCAACGAGGGAGGGGGGGCCATTACTACCACCGGGGCTGAAGGGGTGGCAAGGGGTGCTGGAGGGTTCCTGAGGGTGGGGACTAGAGTCTGGAGCCTGGAGTGGTGGGCAGCTCTGGAAGAGGTGGTTAGCCCATGGGAACTGGCAGGGAGGGAGAGAGTTTCTCTCTCTTCCCACCCTCCATTCTCTTGTCGGTGCATGTCGCTGGCCAGCCCACCAGAGGCAGGGCAGGGGTCGGGGGAAGACGGCTAGCGAACCCGCTGACGTAGCCCGTAAAGGTCAGCTGCCCAGGACTCAGAGCAGGGGAGAGAGGGCCGGACAAAAGTCCCAACGGGACAAATGGATGCTATCCAACTAGCACAGAACACCATAACACGGAATGAAAAGGGAGACTGTAAATGCCATCTCTCATTTTTAAGTATCCGCATGGATAAGAATTAAAAGCTTAGCAAAGGGCAATCCCAATCTGTTTTTGTGATGGCATCTTGGGTTTTAGTGAATTAAATGCAAGATCGCCAATAATAATTATATTAAAAAAGATTGTTTTTTTTTCTTCTTCACCGTGAAACAGGCCTGAGTTATAATTCTGAGTCTACCTTGCACTTGCTGTTTTCCTAACCTCCTCATCTCCAAAACGGGGATCACAAGAGTTATCTACCTCCTCGGGTTGCTAGGAGGACTGAATGAGTTAACAGATGTTTCCGGCCTTAGTGTTTGACACATAGGAGATGCTTCACATGTTTGCGGTTGGCATGGCGACAAGAGGACATCAAGGGCCTCCTAATGGGTCTACCTGTTCCCATGTCCCCTCTCCAAACTTGCCACCATCCAGCCAGAGCAACATTTCCTTTAAAGGGAACACGTGGTCCTGTCGTGCTCATCCTTGAAATCTGTCCACGGTCTCCAGAGCTTGCGGGAACTATTCAACCCTCAGCCTCGTGAGTATCTCGAGCCTCCTCCTTCTCTACTCCTCCCTTCATGCCTTCATGCCAACTACCCCAATTCTTTCTGGGTTTGTGCAGGCACCATGCTGTCCTCCCCTGTCCCAGAGCCCCTGTTGGGAATGCCTTTTCCATATCACGCCATATTCCTCTCTTGCAAACTCGCACCATTCATCCTTCACATTTCAATCAAGCATTACCTCTCTTAAGTAGACTTCCTGCCCCCCCACCGCCCCCACCCCCATGCCAGTCTAATTTCTTTTTTGTTTAAACGTTTTAAGTTTATTTATTCTGAGAGAGAGCACATGCACACAAGTAGGGCAGGGGCAGAGAGAGGGAGAGAAAAAGAAACCCAAGCAGGATCTGCACAGCCCGACAGGGGGGCTTTAACTCATTAACTTCGTGACACTAGGACCTGAGCAGAAATCAAGAGTCGAAGGCTTAACTGACCGGGCCACCCAGGCACCCCCCGCAACCCCAGTCTAACTTCTGGGAGGCTTCCTCCTCAACCCATTCCATCCCATGCAGGCGGAATCACACCATACTCCCAAATCCTGAGTGTATTGATTCCCACCATCAGCAGTGCTCCCCCCACCCCAAGGCAGCAATAATGACCTTTTCTCTGGACACCAGCGCTGAGCATAGAACCTGCTGAGAGTGGATACCGGCTCACGATTTGTCAGAGAATTAGATTTATAAGCAAATGAGTTAAGTGACCCAAAGCCGCTCAGCTAAGCCAAGTGGCAGAGCCAGAATGCGACCCCAGCTATGCGTGTCTCCAAAGGCCACTGCAGTCTCCCAACCATCTACAGGGCTCTAAGGCTGCCCGTCGCTCTAGAAGAGTGGCATGCCTGAAGGAACGCTCCAGGGCCCTAGACCAGTTGAGGCCAGAATGAGCATATTAAGATATAAACAAACCAGCATGCACCCACCCGCTCCTTGAAGCCAATTGGCCCAAAGAGATCTTGGGGAATTCGGACAATCCTACGATGCTGAGCACACCATCGGATCGCAGGAACTTTGTTTTCTGTCCAAGCATCTGTCTACTGAATTTTTACGGCACGTGTGGCTCCACTGCGACACGTGCATCCCCAGACTATCCTGTGTCACCCACAGCCA
Organism: Suricata suricatta; assembly: GCF_006229205.1. NCBI lineage: Eukaryota > Metazoa > Chordata > Mammalia > Carnivora > Herpestidae > Suricata > Suricata suricatta. Next base: position 36,480,440 of record NC_043717.1, read on the forward strand.
ACCAGCATCCAGAGCCGCAGATACACAGTGGGGGTTCTCGACATAGGCAGCATTTGAGATCTGCTCTCATGGCTCATGATGATGTTAAGAATCCCTTGATAACAGTGTTTATATCTATTTATAACTGTAACCTATTATCCTATTTTCCATATAATTGGATGTGACTAGAGTTAACACAAATTCAGCTGCATAAGAAAAGGCATGCTCCTATAGCGTAGGTGTTCGCTCCGCATGGAAAGTGATTGGTCTTCGCCACAAATATCCAGGAAGGCGTAAGGGCTTTTTCCAAAAGCATGGATGTTAATGTCTTATGTTGAAAAATAGTGGTTAAGACAAAGGCTATTAAAAAATGCAAGGGAGGTAAGCCACGGCTGGTGTCTAAAACAGCGGTTGAGGGGGGCACCTGGGTGGCTCAATTGGTTGAGCATCCGACTTCAACCTAGGTCATGATCTTGCCGTTACAAGTTCGAGCCCTGAGTCAGGCTCTGTGCTGACAGCTCAGAGCCTGGATCCTGTTCCAGGTTCTGTGTTTCCTTCTCTCTCTGCCTGTTCCCTACTAACACTCGGTCTCTCTCTCAAAAATAAACAAACATAAAAAAAAAATTTTAAGGGGTTGATTTTACCTTTTTAGTGAATGACATTCCTTCCGACGGGGATATCAGATTCACTTTCCAGTTCAGGGCATTGAAGAATAACTCATAATTTATTTGTTTTTTGCTGTCTTCAAACCTGAAAATAGAATTATAATATGTAATTTGTCTCGATTTGCAGAATTCAGGACCAAAATGTTACCTTAAATGCTACCACGAAACCATAATGTCAGGATGTTTTAGTATCTTTCTAGTTTTTGTTTTCTTTTTTATTATTTTCCTATTTTTCTATGAGACTGTGAACTCTCTGTGAGCAGAGATCCAACACGGCTACTTCACCAACGTGACCCTGACAGCTAGATTAAGGCTGGCACTTAGTAGGGGCTCAATAAATATCTGGGGCACCTGCCATGGAAAGAAATGAGCTCATTCGGTAACTGAGACCATTTTGGTCAGAGTACTGGAAGGTCCCTTTAATTTTATATGGTTGGTCCTATAGTCGGTAAAATAAAATCTTGTATTTCTCAGATTGCATGCCTTTTAAATTTTAAAGGGGAGCCTAGATTCATTTGGTCTACTAAGATATCTTTAGGAAAGATAAAAGGTACCTTTATCATTTATTATCTGGCCATTAAAAGGGTTTATTTAGATCCACATATACTGTCATGGAAAGATGTTCATTTTATATTGTTGAGCAGAAAGGAGGTTATAAAACAGTATGCAGAGTTATGATCTTACTTCAGGTTTATATTTATATAAAGAGGCACAGGAAAAGTCTAGCAATAGTACACTGATATATTAAAAACAGCTATTTCTGGGAAGAGAGACTGATTTTTGCCGTTTTCTTCAGGCTTTTCTGTGTCCTCTGAATTGTTTTAAATTTATAAGAAAAAACATTAAGTAAGCCCGTTTTCACTTAAAAGAAAACACTGGCATAACTGTAACCTTAACCATAATAGACTTTTGGCCATTAAGACCTAGCAATTTCAACACAATTGCTAGAATGACCTAAATACAAGCAAAATACTTCTTAGTATGATACCTCAATGCCACCTATTCTGAATTTGACCAGATTCTGCCAATTTTTTTTTATTTTACACACACACACACACACACACACACACACACACACACACAGAGACAGGGGGAGAGGAAGAGAGAGAATCTCAAGCAGGCTCAGATTCGGCACTGAGGTCGATGTGGGGCTTGATCACATGACCCTGGGACCATGACCTGAGCCAAAGTCAAGAGTTGGACGCTCAACTGACTGAGCCACCCAGGCGCCCCACATTCTGCCCATTCTTAAGGCTGAGAAACATATACTGGCCAGGTGCCACCATTTTTTGAAGGAAAAGACAAAGGTATTGTTTCAAGCACCTTCAGGACCCCCAACTCAACACACCCCTCCCACCAGCAAGTGAGATGCACGAGACACTGTTGTAAGGATGAATGGGGGATAATTATAAGAAATCCTGGTGATGATAAACGTAGGAAAATAGCATACTCATGACCAGTCAAAGGACTTTTTTTTTCCCTCTCAGGATTAAAAAAAATAATAGTTTGTATTTACAAGCTAATAAAGATTAGCGGCATCAAGTTCAATGTTACAAGATGAAGTCACACAGACTCATCAATCTAAACAGAGTAGAATAAGCAGCACTCAGAAGAGGGGAAAGGGAATTCGGTTATTCTTTTGTGTACATTTTCTTTGGCTCAGGATTCAGGGATGGAACTCCAATATGCTACCCCCCACCACTGTTTATCGTCTGGATTTTGGCTCGCTCGTCTTTTGAACTCCTTGAAAGGACATGCTGTTTATGGAAATATTTGTAGCCAAAATGCTGGACCATTATGTCTTTTATTTGTGTGTGTTTTGGGAGAGGAACTAAAGCTCAATCAATTAAAGATGTTTTGTGAGAAACTGTCCTTTAGCGTGGAGCCTTGAGCAAACGTATTCCCTAATACTCCGAGTAGGAGCTGAGGTCAGAGACTATGAGGTCATCTAGAACCTTTAACTTAACTACTGAAGAGAACTAAGGCCCACTGGAGCATCCTGTACACAGAGCTGTTATGGGGCCTAAGTTATATTTTCTAAAGATCACTCTGACTTATCCACCGAGATATGAGAATGCAGAGGCCAAAGTGGTGAGGGCAGTTAGAGGTATTCTGCAGTCACCCAGAGGGGCATCAAGGGTGGCGTGGTGGTGAACAGCGAGGAGTGGTCAATTCTTAATACTTTTGAGTGTAGGGTTCCTGAAGGATTGCATATAGTGACAGGGAAAGACATAGAGACAGAGAGAATGAATGGACTCAGGATAACCCCAAGGGTTTTGCTTGACCAACTGGAAAAATACAGCTGTCCTAACTGACACTGGAAGGATTACCGGGGCCACAGGTTAGGAGAAAACAACCAGGAGTTTTGCTTGCATATGTTATATTTTGATGGAAAGTGAGCAGTTGGGTCTAGGAGCTTGAAATTCAGGGGAGAGGTTCAAGTTGAAGGTAAGAATGTGGCAGCATTAGCATATAGATGGTATTCAAGGCCACGAGATGGGGGTGGGGGGGAGCCTGGGGGCTCAGCTGTTTAAGTGTTCAACTTTGGCTTAGGTCATGATCTCATGGTTCGTGAGTTTGAGCCCTGCGTCGGGCTCTGGGCTGACAGCTCAGAGCCTGAAACCTGTCTTCCGGATTCTGTGTCTCCCTCTCTCTCTGTCCCTCCCCAACTTGTGCATATGCACGCGCGCGAGCTCTCTCTCAAAAAAAAATAAACATGAAACAAAAATTTTTCAAAGCCACCAGATTGAGCAATTGCAGGAGATCACCAATGAGGTACGTTCTCTGTTTCTATAGTACAGAATGGAATTGTCGGTAAATTCCCACTACACCCATTATAGGAGACACTCATTCAGTCCTATAGGATTTGGAAGTGGGGTCTCCTAGGAATTTGGGAACCAGTCCAAAGATTACCAAACAAATCTAGGATCACATCAGACTTCACCCTCCACATACAATCCGCTAACCAGTCCTGCGGTTCTACCACCTAGCAGATCACAAAAGCTTTCTTTCATCTCCTCTCCCATTCACTAATTCTAAGCTACCATCAACTCTTATCTGGGTTATAAATAGAGCTTCGTAGCTTGGTCTTGCTGCTTCTACTCTGACCATGCTGGGGACATATCCTCTGTCAGGATGAGCTTTTTAAAACATGGACCAGGTCAATAACTTTCTTCCTCAGAACTCTCTGGTGGCTTCCCAATCCACTTAGAACATGAGCTGAACTCCGTATCAGGGATTACAACCCCTATGTCATCCAGCCATTGCTGACCTCTCTGATGTCACCTGAAAACTCTATCTCTGTCCAAAACATTCCAGGTGCACTAGCTTTCTTCCTGTTCTCTGCGCATGCCAAGGTGCTTTTTTTTTTTCTGGAAATGCAAGGCATTTGCCCCTCTGGTCCCTTTGTCTCAATTCAAATGTTGCTTCTTCAGAAAGGCCCTTCCTGAAATTCCTCTTCCCTCAGTTCCCCTACCTGAATCTGCATTTGCCCTGGATGATGGCAGTTGAAACTTCCAGAAAGATTTCTGGAATTGCCACCAGAATTCCTATTATCATATTTTGGTACCAAGAAGTCTTTTATTTATTCATCCCTACCTGCTACCCATAGGCGCCCAGCCTTCTTCCCTGCCCAACTCATGATATGTCAGACTCGACACATCTAACCACTTACTCATTTCAAAGGGTATTGGGAAAGGATATTCGTGAATCAAATGATATTCAGGAAGGCTCATAAGCTGGAAACGGAAGAGTACACAGCTTAGAAATGATGTCTGAAATTTTTCTGAGGAAAAACGCTTGCGAGATCTAATCTTTTCAAAGACTCAGAGCCACGCTTCAAAGAGTTGAGCTAATGCGGTATAATACACCCAAGTTTTTCCTTTTCAGTTCTGTCTTAGAGGATCTCAATGGATACAGAACTCCCAGCAAGAGGAGCAAGGGAGAAAAGAACAAAACATCTTTCAATTAGAAGGGATAAAATGAGCCAATGCTTCTTGGAAGAATTCTTTGCTGTTGGAAGTGGACAGCGTTGCAGTTAATCGTGATGAACTGGTCACAAATACGTATCTCCCTTTCTCACCAAAAGGTCACCGACACGACAATAAAGGAATAGGTAATAACCCACAATGTTCATGACAGCTGGAAAAAAGACAACAGCGGGCAAGAGTCTTTGATATCCTTTGCAAGACGGAAAGTGGACCAAGGGCTGGTAACCAAGTTGGCAGAGCGCGGAGGAAGGGAAGCTGAACGCTGCATGTCTGGAGGCAGGGGGCCCTTGGAGATTGGCCAGTGTGGCCCACAGGACTCCTGAGGTACTCAGCAAATGCACACTCCAGATGCCAACAGAGGCGGGAACATGGTGTGGGACTGAAAACAAGGGCTGTTTCAAAGCCTGAACAAAACCAGGGCAGCTCAAACCCCAAGTATCTTTTTCTCTACCATCGTCTTCCAGAGCAATTCAACTTAAGAAGCTTCAGTCTGGGGGAGCTGAAGCGTAATCGAGGGCAGAGGAGAGCACTGCACACAGAACTTGAGTGTGTAACTCGGCCCCCTTCCTTCCCCTTTCCCATTTCTAGATTACCTACAGCCATCCATCAGTGACCCTCCTTTCTCCCAGTCCACCCTCCCTCCTATTCGAGCAGGAGATGACTGGACTGCTCTCCTGACTGAATGGTCTCAGAAAGATCTAGGATCATCTCATGAAAATGAGGGGTAGGAGATGGATTTGTGCGGGGAAACCCACCAATCAACAAGATCCTCCCTCAAAAAACTTCTAGCATTGGGGCGCCTGGGTGGCTCAGTTGGTTAAGCATCCAGCTCTTGATTTCGGCTCAGGACATGTTCTCGAGTTTCATAAGTTGGAGCCCTGCGTTGGGTTCTGTGCTGACAGTGCAGAGCCTGCTTGGGATTCTCTCCTTGACCCCATTCCTCCCCTGCTTGCTCTCTTTGTCTCCCTCTTGAAGTGAATAACTTAAAAAAAAATAGAAAAAAAAGCTTCCAGCTTTAAGGACAGAAACCAAAACAGCAACAGGAAAGAAAAAAAAAAAGGGATCAGAAAAACAAAGACCACTCAGGTTGTGGAGGGCAAGAGGTGAGAAGGGAGGATACAGTATGCCCATGAAAAAAGAAAAGAAAACTACAAAAATGATTAAATGTGCTGCTGGAATAAAAAATCTGCTAGAAGTAAACAGACACACTGGAAGATATCACGTCGAGGAAACCCCTTAGTAAGCCTATCATAATAACAAAGAGAAAATCTGGAGAAGGAGAGATCCAAACCCAGGAGATCCAAAATCTTAATGACAGGAGTTCTCACAAGAGAAAAATTAAAATGGAAGGGAGGAAATTACTAAAAATTAATGGAAAGTTTCCCAGAACCCAAGGACAGTCTCCAGACAAGAAGGGCCTATAAAGTGTTAAGCACAGTGAATCTATATACAGCCACACACACACACCACACACACACACACACACACACACACACACACACACACGCACATGGCCCCGAAGAGGAGATCCTAAGAGCATCCAGAAAGACCAATAATGGGAATCAATACTATGTTAGATTCTCAAGCATCGCAACAGGTAGTTAGCAGTAGCATCAAAAATGAGAAATAGAGAGCTAGGAGTATGTGTATGTTACTGAAAGGTTGATGGAATACTACCCAGCCATCAAAAAGAATGAAATCTTGTCATTTGCAATGGGGTGGATGGAGCTAGGGAGGATTATGCTAAGTGAAGTAAGTTGATCACAGAAAGACAAATACCACATGATTTCATTCCTATGTGGAATTTAAGAACAAAACAGATAAACATACGGTAAGAGGGGAGAGAAGAAAGGGAAACAAACCCCAAGAGATTCAACGGTAGAGAACAAATGGAGGGTTGATGGAGGGAGGTGGGTGGGCGACGGGCCAGATGGGTGATGGGTATCGAGGAGGTCCCTCGCTGTGATGAGCACCAGGTGTTGTACGTACGTGATGAATTGCTGACTTCTACTTTGGAAACCAATTATCACACAGTATGTTAACTAACAAAATTTTTAAATAAACAAACATCTATAGAAATGGCTAGAAGGACCGAAAGAGGCTGCTTCTTGTGGATGGGTCCGAGAGGTGGGGAAGGATGTGGCCGAAAGCTGCGGTTGTTGGAGTAAGCTTTTCAGAATTGAGACTTTTCTTTTACCACAAGGATGTACCAGTTCGAGATGAACACAAATTTACAAAGCATGGAAGGCAAGCAAGAGACTCTGAAATGTGCTTTTCAAGGTGGTACGTTCATACGAGTCAGACTTGGAAAGGAAGGCTTGCCACTAGCTGGGCGCGCATTGGGGAGAAATCAGTGTCCAGTCCTCCTCTCTGCTCCACAATTCTGTACACAGCTCCTCCCCCCGCCCCCCCCCCCCAGGACACCGATGGGGTGAGAGTGGGGGGGGGCGGAGGGGAGGAGGATATAAAGGAGAGCTCCAATTCTACAAATAGTCCATATTGGAGGCAGAGGGGCCAAGGGGAAGCAGTTCAGAAAGGCTTGACTCTTAGGGTACTGGGAACAAGCAGTCATTGCCTGCATTTACCCCCTGCATATGGTAATGGCGCACCCACAAATGGCGCCCTCCACGTCTCATGGCTACAGGTCATCCTTTGCCAAATCCTATCCATCCCCTCAAAATACTTCAGAGAGCCCTGTGAATCGTATAGAAAATGTATCTCCTGACTTCAGGGACATGCTGTGCCCCTGATCAAAAATGTTAGCCTCCCGACTTGTCTACCTGAATCCCCTCCGTGTCTCCTCTCCAAACGACATTTGGCTCTTGCCAAGACTCCAATGCATGGTCAACGGACGGACGGAGATTCGCCCCTCTGGAGGAAATGTTCTTGGAAAGGCCGTGAAGGCCATCCCAAAGAAGGACTTTCTGTGGCAGCATTGTTAGAATTCGCGCACAGTCTTGCAGGGCACACTGCCCTAAAGGGCAGCGCTAATTCTGGCTTTTAAGTGTTTCTCCGCTTGTTAAAAAGGCAGCCTCCTTACTTTAAAGTCCCGGCTCATCGTGCTAGAGTGTTTTCCTAATGCCTCCGTAAATTCTTCTTTCCCTTTGATAGCTGGGCAAGCCACCATTTCCTTCCCTACACAAACTCGGGGACATGTTTGCGGAGGAAGAGGGAGACAAGGCCATTTCTCTGATTCCTCCTGAGACAATCACGACCCCCAGGCATGCTTCTTGATGGCTAGCTAGGTGGGAGTTCTTAGACCTGTGTCATTTGATGGGTGCTTTTGCTCCCCCTCCCAAAAATGATGAATGGCTTGCAAACCACAGAAGCCCTCCAGCTCCCTGCCACAGGAAATAACGCTGATCTGCTTTATTTCCACCATCTGTGGAGGTAAAAGGCACAGAGGCAGCTGTTTTGCTGAAGAGTAACGTGGCTTCCCCCTCTACTGTAAAGGCTGTCTTGCAACAGAGGTGAAGGGGCTGGGCTGCGTGACCAGGGCTGCAAGGGAGGGAGAGGGCAGTGAGGACACATTTTTGATCCAGTCGGTTGTGTTTGGATTTGGCTCACTACCCAGCAAACCCTGGGGTGCGCACTTGAGTGCTTTCTGAGATTTTTTTAAGTTTATTTTATGTATTTATCTGGCAGGGGGAGGGGCAGAAAGGGAGGGAGGGAGGGGGAGAGAATCCCAAGCAGGCTCAGTGCTGTCAGTGAGGAGCCCCATGCGGGGCTCGATCTCACGAACCATGAGGTCATGACCGGAGCTGATACCGAGAGTCAGGCGCTTAACCAGCTGAGCCACCCAGGTGCCCCTTGAACACCTTCCGAGATTCTCAATGACTGGACGACACTTGAGAAAAAAGCAGAGTTCTGGGCCACTGCACCAGTGGCTCGTTAATAACTCACAGTCGGCGTGGCGGCATGGCCCGCATTGTCAATGACTGGTTCTGGTTTTCTCTAGATGGCCAGGTGTCTACGTTCCAATTCTCATTCCAGCACCCATCCTCCTGGGGAGGCAGCTCACGGCAACCAAGTATGGACACACAGGCGCCGCTCCTTGGGTCCACATGGTTTCCACATGGGGAGAGTATTACAAGATGACTTTCAAGCCCTGTTAACTTTTTCCATTTTCACTGATATTTCTGGATGAGGTACCAGCTCTCTGGGGAGGCCAGTTCTAAGGACTCTGTGAGCCTGAAGCCAGCTGTAAAAGGCCAGCTTGGGGCAGAGCTGCTGGGGAAACAGTTGCACTTGAATTTCCAGTTATTCCAAACGTCGATTCCTAAGGCCACAATTAGGGAAGGAGGCTACCTCTTTCACTTCCCAATCCCACACAGAGCCCAGAATGGAATGACGTCAGAACACTCTCTACTTGCGAATGGTTCGAGAACCAGAATTTCTTGCTTATAAATAATGGAGGAAACATCGAACATCCTAATGAGGGCTCAGAGAGGTCGAGTCCATTTATAAGGATCACAATGGGTAGGGGGAAGGCAATAGAATTGGCAGAGCTCAGAGGCGGGTCTGGAGGGTCTGGAGGATGTCAAGCCCGTGTTTTTCTCCCTCCCACCAGTGTGCTAGCACAGGACAAGTCTCTGGGGCTGCAAAGATTTAGGATACATAGCCCCTATCCCTTGGAACTCAGACAGAAACAAAGGTTTAGAGTAATTTAGGGAGTCGTTGCTCCAATTCCAATGGAGACTCAACTCGGTCTGCAGCATGCTTTCTCAGCCAGAGAGCCTTTTCATGTCTCAGTGTCTGCACTTACAAAATGAGGACTTATGCCTACCATCAACGATCACGTGCCTTTTGATATGCTCAGGGATTTACGAAATAGTCTAGGGCCCTTGGCACTGTGTCATTACAAAGTGTCAGTCCCATGATTAGTGTATTACCCATGACTACTACTACTCACAGAATACGTAAGCCTGATGTTCTAAGCATTAGTGACACGAACTCCTTTGCCAAGCTAGGTGACTTCCTGCCAGCTACCATAGCACAGGCTGGTGGGGCCTCAGGTGACTGGATGTGAGAAGATTTTGAAGTCCTGATCCCAGCTTGAGCCATGCTAAGTAAAGAAAAGCCCTAACTGAATCACAAGAAAAAACAAAACCCCAGAAGAGCAGCAGGATACAGGAGTAACAATCACTGGGGTGACAGACATCCACCAAATCGGCAGCCATATTGTTTCCTGCCGCAGGTAAAACTGCCCTTGGGCAGAGCATGCACTGATCCAAAACCACAAACCCCAGGCCCGCCTCCCACAGGAGGTGGCAGACGTCAGAGGGGCTCTGGCAAAGCATGCCACAGGAGGGCTGTGCAGAGCGAGAGTCTGGTCAAGGCTCTGGAAAGCCCTGTGCAGTCTGTGGGGAACAATAAGAATGCAGAATAGAAATGTAAGCTGCAGGCTGATGGGTCCGTTAGGAATTAGGGCCGTCTATGAAAGGAATCTGCGGAGATGATGCAAAACACCAAGCATGCGACCCAGATCGTGGCAGGGCATATTGGAGGGAGAGGGGACTGGGAATGAGACATTTTCTAATCTGACCAGTCTGAAGTTTCCCCCGAGTGAAGAGAAGGGTCAAATTAGAATTAGAGGCAGAGTTGGGCTGAACACAGCCTGCTTAGCAACTCAGAGCCATGACCTTCACAAAGCCGAGCTGGGCTCGGAGGCAGATGTGCACTGAGCCCGGGACATCTTCGAAGGAAGTGGTGGGACAGTCTTTCTGCCTTTAATGTCAGATCATAAAGGCAGAGACAAAACAGGCTGCTGAGAAAAGGAGAGGATGATGACTTGGTGGCCTCAGTGTTAGGGAAGAAACATCTAGGTCCTCCAGAGGCCAGGCTCCCACATCACTGGACTTTTCAGGACAGCTCATCCCCGGGGCCATAAGAGATAATCTAATAAATATCTGCAGCTTCCTGACGGGAAGACAGCTTAATGTGCGAAACGTCTTCAGATCCAACTGTTTGAAAATAAGGCTTCCTCTGTGTAGAAGGACGCAAGTTTCTTCTAGTTCACTTCTAAGGCAGACTGTGTGGTCTATGGTCCCTGACTTCAACTTTCCTTCTCGTCCCCAATCAATACTTAGTACCAGGTGCTGTGCTGGGTATTTTGTGTATGTTATCTCAAGTCACCGTCAGAACTGCCAGGAAGTAGGTATTACCTCATTTTGTTTTTATTTTTACTTTTTTAGTTTCGAGAGCGTGAGTGAGCACACGAGCAGGGGAGAAGGGCAGAGGGAGAGAGAGAGAATCCCAAGCAGGCTGCACATTGAGTGCGGAGCTAAACGGGGGCTTGATCCCACAGCCCTGGGATCATGACCTGAGCGCATATGAAGAGTCAGATGCTTAACCAACTGAGCCACCCAGGTGCCCCAGTATTGTCTCACTTTAGAGGTAAGGAATCTGAGGTTCAGGTAGGTCAAAAATCTTGCACAAGATCACACTACTACCAAGTAGATTCAAAGACTGCAAGACACAAGGCAGGCTGAAACTATTAAGATCTGACAAACCTGCTGCTTGTTCATAGGCAGTAAATCCAACAGGCCGAAATAGGTCTCTATCTGAATGGATCGAACATCAAGTCACAAATCTTCATTACAAGGTAAGAGACAAAAAGAGAAACATGGTGTTGTGAGAACCTTCTGGAAGAGAGAATCACAGCCAGCCAAGTGACTCTAAGATGGCTACATCAATGGGGTGCTACCTGAAGTGAGTTTTAGAGAAAGAGCAAGATTTCAGCAAGTAAAGAAAACTAGAAGCTATTTTCTACTGAAGAAATAGCAGGAGAAAAGGCAAACAAAATCACAGTGGGAAGCAGGAAGCAGACATGTGAAATGCTAACCAGCCCATGTGGCTTTGGGAGTCTGATGACTGAAGAAAGCAGACTCCTGGGCTTGTCTATTTCATCTCAGTCCTTTCCATCAGGATGACCTACTCCTCCCTCACACTGGTGCTAGCACATTGGGGCTGCTATTCCAGAAAATAACCCCAGATCAAGCTCACACACATGGACACCTTCTGATGCTTCAGACCCTAGTTCTTCCACATGTGATTTAGTTTGATCTGTTCCTTTAGTCTCAGATGAGGACTCCCCACTCCAGCCCCTGCCTGAAAACAATACTCCAAGTGACAGCCCTAAGCCTCCCAGTGCAGAAGGGGGAGGAGTTGTTTGAAGCTAGTGATTTGGGTCTTCCCTCAAAGAGGAAAGAGATGTTACAGAGAGGTTGTGAGCAGAAAAGCAGTGCTGTAATGTTTTTGTTCTTAGAAGGTAAGCTGCTGTATGTGAAGATGGATTTAAACATTTAGAGATTGGTGGAAGAAAGACCAATGTAGAGGCCCTGAAATAGCCAGGAAGAAATGTGGGTGAGAACAAGAGTGAAGACGGTAGGAATGGAGAGGAAAGAGCGGCTGCCAGGAGTTGGCAGGGGGTAGAACGGTAAAGCTCTTCTTCCAGATTACGGGACGTTGGGCAAAACACCTCATCTCCCTAAACCTCAGCATCCTCACGTAAGGTAGGAGAATAACAGTTCTGACTCACCAAGTGGTTCTCACAAAGCAAATGAAGTAATGCCTTCAGAGCAAGGACAACGATGGCTAGAACACAGTCCAAAAATGTCAGGATTCCCAATATGAGCAAGTTGGCAGAGGGGCTGGGATAATGCCAGAGTCTGTGTAGCCAGGAGGGTGGGTGCCAGCAAGTTGAAAGTCGATGTTCAGCAGGAGAGTGAGGTATCTCAGAAAGCAGTCCACTGTGCTTTCCTTTTGCAACATTATAATCACCACCATTTAGATCTGGGGCTCTAGTACGGCAGAGCCCTATGGTAGTAACACTGGGCCCTCTTACCACGTGTCTTTAGCCAGTAAGAACTACTGCTTTGAAAAATCTGCCCTGAATTTTTAGATCTAATACCTTCATAACCAATGAGGTAGGACATTTGCATTTTGTCCCAGGGACCTGTTTGTATGTGTGTGTGTATCTTAATGTTAAAAACACAGAACAGCAATTCAGAACAGGCTAACGTTCACAATCATGACCAACTTTTCCTTCTGTAACACTTAAATGGGAATGTGTCATCAATAATTTGATCAGGACAGTCAAGGGGAAATCAAGGATAATGAAAGGTTAAACCGGGGGCAGTCCCCCAAACAAAACTACACAGGACAGAGCCTGTGGAGGGAGGGCGCTCACTTACCTGGACAGGATGCGTCTCAGGAGATCATCAGTCACAGGTAACCGGAAGGATTTGCACAGCCTTCTGATGTCTTTGGTGGGTAATACTTTTTTCCTGCATTAAAACAAGAGCAGACAGGTATTTACAGATTTTGTGTCTCTTAAGTAACAATTCCATGCTACAGGAAGGAAAACACAGACGCCTCCCCAAAGATCTGTACAAGGAAAGGATAGCAACATTGGTAGTGGAATTCGCCGTAAGGAAAAACACTCTTACTGCATTTCACCAACGGTTTCCATTTCAGAAGGCATCGGATTCTGTCCTTGAAAAGGCCTTTCGGTCACAATTCAGATTTCCGGTTGGTGACAGTACAGTGTATTGGGCTGTAGCCACGGGTGTTGCCCTAAGTAATTGATCTGCATTCTTGACCACGGGTCAAAAGTGGTTCTGATATTTGAAAACATCTCTTAATTCTACAGGCATCTAGAGCCTCCAACACAAGTATTCAGTGACTTGAAGGTGTGTTTCTAGTCTTTTCTTGGACCCAAACCTCGTAATCCAGAAGCCCCAGCTGGGGCCTTAACATTCACCTCAATTTTGTCAGATGGTTTCTCCAGAGCAGCCCAAGAGTCATTTTCCTCAGCCTGCTGGGGGGCGGGGGGGGGGGGGGGGCACAGAAATGCTCGGCCAATATTCTTCTAGGCACCAAGCAAAATGAGAACCAATAGGAAGGAAAACGAGTGGCTTTATTCAGTGAGGTTATAAAATGAGGAGAGAATGTTTCTGTCTGAAATGGAAGTTTGTCGGATCTGAAAGAGCCTCAGAGCTGTCCCATCATTCCCAGGAGGTACTCCTGTGGTGAAGGATGGTCACACTTCTCACCCCAGGGGGAGGGTACCACCAGAGTGGAAGGCGGGGCCAGGGTCAAGCCAAAGCTCAGGCCACACATCCTCCCAAAGGCTCAGGAAAGTGTAACGATTCAAGGAAAAGTATCATCTTTACCAAACCTCGACGAGGATGTATTATTATGGATTAGGAAAAAATAATCATGCTCATCATTAAGATAAACTATTGGACCTTTAAAGATATTTAGGATACACGGCAGGCCACCTGGGTGTAAACTTCAGGTCTGGGGATGACAGAAGGGGTCATGGGGACAAAGAAATGTCACTTTTAGGTACTAACAAAATTAGAGGCTAGAGTTAAAACTAAGATTTTCTAATTCCAGGTGAGTATTTACTCCCCCCTCCTCCACGATATCAGGTCTATGGGTAAGATGAACACTAAAACACATTGCTACGGGAGTCCGGTTTATAAAAATGACTCAATAAAGCTCAATATAAACATGGCAAATGTACTAGAAATAGATTATGCTTAGCTTCATTCTTTTTAAAAAATTTTTTAACACTTATTTTTTTTTGAGAAGCAGAGAGACAGAGCATGAGCAGGGGAGGGGCAGAGAGAGAGAGGGATACACAGAATCTGAAGCAGGCTCCAGGTTCTGAGCTGTCAGCCCAGAGCCCGATGCAGGGCTTGAACTCACGAACTGCGAGATCATAACCTGAGCCAAAGTTAGATCTTAACTGACTGAGCCACCCACACACCCCTGAGCTTCATTCTTTTCAAGAAGAAATGATTTCAAAGCAACTTTGTAGAAAGTTTAACTTGTAAATTCCCTGTTCTCTGTATTATAGAAGTCATTTGTAAGTCCCAATTACCACTAAAATAATGTTAAGAAAAAGACATCTCCGAATGAAACCTTATAACATTGGGATTTACTATGTTTTGGTTGAAAGCTTCTAGAAACCAATGAAAAGAAAATGCAAAGGTCCATCCTATTTTTTTGAAGATACACGGGCCTTCCTTATTCCATCAACAAACAGAGCTCACCCTCACTATGAAATATGTGTATCAGATACTTACCAAAAATGATTGATGGGACCTTTGCTATATAGTGAAGGATAATGGGACACCTCAAAGTTCTTTTTGTCCTTTGGGATAAAATGTAAATCCCTTCATTAGCCAGGTCTACAGAAACTTACTAAAATCGATAAAATAAAGACTTACTTTTCTCGATCTTCATATATACAAATAGCAAGGAGTCTTTCAAAATTGTCAAAAGAATTTTTCTTGAGTTCTTTGTGGGCCTGTGCAATTAGGATGTTTGTATCAGAAATTGTGTCCTTGGGCACTCCGTAGTGATGTACAAGGGTTAGAACTTCATGATCTGTGAGTCTCCCAGCGGTTAGAGTCATTACGATGTCTCTGTAAAGAAAATGAGTAAACGTTCATGAAATGATAGCAAAGAATAATAATTTGCTTTCTCTAAAAAATATCCAAGCTCCATTTTATAAAATTTTTATCAATGGCACAGAGGACAGGTGATTATTTTTCTTTAATTTAATTTCTAATTTCTAATTTCATCCCAGTGCCGGGATAGAAAGCTATAAGCACTACAGTCTCTAAATCAAACGGCATTTTGCGCAGAGTCAAACTTCTACCAGATAATTGCCTGCAACCAGAAAGTAAATGTCTCGAAGTCCTTGGTTAAAAACAAAACAAAACAAAACCCACCTGTCACTAAATACACGATTTTACTCAATGCCTATTAACCTTACTTTACACAAAATAGTAACAGACTTGGGATTTTGGTTTCCCTGGTGTAAAATTTATAAATCAGTACACTAGAAAGGTCTTTTCGAGTTGGAGAAAGCAATTATAAACATCTCTGTAGTAAAAACTCACACTGATACACTGTGCCAGTGAGAAAAAAGGGAGAGGAAAAGAGTAAAACATGAAGGTACAGATGTCTGAGGCTTTTGAAGACAGCAGTGTTGAGATTATGGGGCAGAGCTAAAAAAAAAAATGACAGCAACAACATATTAATGATGAGGACGCAAAGACTAACACACTGGCGGGGCTGTCTTCGATATACTTTCTATATCACAGCTATAAACCATGTAGCACATATAGGAAAGAAGTACATCAACACAGTTAAAAGGTCAATGGTTATAGCGGTTACATGAATAAGCTCCCATCATCTAGAAAATCTACTTACTGAGATTAATTCAGTTCCCAAGAACCCCAAATAAGCAAAGGAATACGAGGTTTTATTTGCTCTGCAGCTCACAGACTGGTCTTTCAGAATAACGGCTTTTCATTCTCTTCTGCATTTCTTGACATTATCAAGGTCACTGAAGATCTCTGGCCTCTCCTAGTCAAGAACACCCTTAGACAGAGTGCAGGAGCACCCACAGCTCTGATGTGCACCGAGCTGAAGAAACTGCATTTCACCTACATCTCCTTCTCAGGGCTTCTGGGCTTTTTGTTTTGCCTTTGTTGTTGTTTTGTTTTGTTTCTAATGGGAAATGAAGGCCAAATTCAACCAAGAGGCTCCCAGATTGAAGCAAGTCAGTTTGGGTCAGACAATCAATCAGTAATATTAGCCGGAGGCTTCCTGTGTGGAAAGCACTGTCAAGTCACTTTGGCTCCTGAGGTCTTCAGAGTCTATAACCCGACTGGAACCATCCCAGCACAGAGATGCGGTCTCAACATCACAAACTGGAAGAGCCACTTGAATGCACGGAGTCATAATGATAACCCTTGCCATCCACTGAGTACTAGCTAGGTCCCAGGTCCTGTGCTGTCAGGGACTTCTGGCATGGGTCATCTCATCTGGCTTAGAAGACGGTGACTATTATTAGTCCCATTTTACAGATGAGAACACTGAGGCACTGAATACGTCCAACGTCATGAAAGCCAGAATGAGAACCGCTGTAGTCTGGCTCCAAAGCCCACACCCTCGCATGCTGTTCGGTCCCTCTTCTGTTGGGACACAGAAGACAGAATGACAGGATGCAGTTGGGGCTCAGGGAAAGTTTCCTAAAGGCTTTGGGTGTTAGCCGACTGTCTGTTTACAGACCTTGACTCCCTTTACCATCCATGACCTCTGCTTTGAGGGCCATCATTGATCAGTATAAATAAGTCCGAGAAAATAATTTCAGAAACCTGGAATCCCCAACCATCTCTGACAGAGAGCTAAGTGACCATGGGAGAATTGCTCCGAGGAAAACCCACCGCTCATTTAGAACACCGGTCATGGAACATTCAGTCATGACGCGGGCATAAAATGGAATGCCATGCAACCATAAAAGGCAGGTTGTTGGGGCGCCTGGGTGGCTCCTTCGGTTAAGTGTCCAACTCTTGATTTCGCTCAGGTCATGATCTCACAGTTTGGGAATTCGAGTCCTGCATTGGCATCCATGCTTGACAGCGTGTGGAGCCTGCTTAGGGTTCTCTCTCCCTCTCTCTCTGCCCCTACTCTGCTTGCTTTCTCTGTGTCTCTCTCAAAAATAAATGTAAAATAATTTTTTTAAAGTAGATTGTGGACTGCCATTTACTTGTGTGAAAGATGTCCTTGTTATCTTGATAAGTGCATGCTCCCAGTGAAAGTAAAGATTCCAGTACCTAGAGATTCATGGGTGAAACAGGTGATGGGGATTAGGGAGTACACCCGGTCTGATGAACACTGTGTGTTGTAAGAAGTGTGGAATCACTACAGGGTCCACCTGAACCTAACATGACACTGGGGTCAACTGGAATTTCAATACGAACTTTAAAAAACTGAAGGGTACGGGCTAAAACAGCTATAACATTATCCCCGATCACTGAGATTTCTTTATATATATGCATTTATATATTATGGTATATTAAATTATACCATAATAAATTATACCATAGTAAATACAATAAATGTAATAATAAATTATACTATAATAAGCTATACTATAAACTATATACTATAATAAATATATATTGTGCTATATATTTATGTTATATACAAACATTATATATTAATATATACATTGTACATAAATATATATTATATACATAATATACAAATATATAATAAATTTCTGCTTTATCTGAACTTTTATAATAATCAGATATTGCTTTCATCATCATAAAAAAAGCCACTTGGAAGTTTCTTCCTTTTGGGGGCGGAAACAGTGGGAAGGAGAAGTGGCGCAGTCCCGAGGTGGAGAGAGAAGAACGTGCACTGCGGCAACCAGAAACTTTCCACGCACCTTGAACTAAACTCGTTCTAGCACCACCAGGTCATAAAAGTTTATTTTCCTCCTCACTGGATAAACTGCAATTGTCCTGGCCTCCCTGCAGTTAAAATTTGTATCTGCCGGATTTCTGCGTGCTTGGTTTTGAACGGCTCCGTATCCCACCGCCTCCCGTGCCTCTATGCGAGGGTTTCAAACAAGCCCCACCCCAGACTTGACACTGTCCCCGTCATGCGGGACACAGAGTGGCCCCCCCCACCTCCTGGAGCGGAGGCTGGCGTGGCCGGTGTGCCCACTGTGTGCACGTGGGGCAGGTCCCAGTACTGGGGATCCCAATCAGAAAGTACAAGACCTGTCCTGTCGATCTCAAGTGGCTGCTGCCCCTTCGCCCAGCGTTACCCAGGTGTCCCTTTTCTTTTGGACTCACCCCACCTGGTCCAACTTGAATTGGCTCCACCAAGAATGAAGGATCTTTTCAAAAGTTGCACCCTCCAGGGGCACCTGGGTGACTCAGTCGGTGAGCCTCTGACTTCAGCTCAAGGTCACGATCTCATGGTTTGGGAGTTGGAGCCCATGCATCGGGCTCTCCGGCTCTGTGCCTACAGCTCAGAGCCTGGAGCCTGCTTCGGATTCTGTGTGTGTCTCTCTCTGCCCCTCACCAACTTGTGCTCTGTCTCTGTCTCTCAAAAGTAAATAAATGTAAAAAAAAAAAAAAAGTAGCACTTCCATTTTTGTATTGCGGAAAAGCACATGGAACAGAAAATGTACCAGGTGGCACTATTAGCACATTCATAACGTGGGGCAACCACCACTTCTGTCTGTTCCAAAGCCTTTCCTCACCTTGAAGAAGCAGTTCCTCTGCTTCCCGCCTTCCTCCCCAACCTCTCTGCACCAGACTATCACTAATCTGTTTTCCCTCTCTGTAGATTTGCCAATTCTGGATATTTTGTATAAATGGAATCATAGACTATTGTCCTTTGAGTCTGGATTTTCCTGCTTAGCATATAATATTTTCACATTCACACCCATGTTGCAGCATGTATCAGTACTTTATTCCTTTTCAGGACTGAGTAATATTCCACTGTGTGAATGTACCATGTTTTGTTTATCCATTGACTTATCGATGGACTGGGTTGTTTCCACCTTTGTGTTATTGTGAATAGCACTGCTGTGAACATTCATGTGCCAGTTTTTGTTTGAATGACTGTTTTCAATTTTTGGGATATAAACCCAGGAGTAAAACTGCTGGGTCACTTAGAAATTCTATATTTAACCTATCAAGAACGTACCAAACTGTGTTCTGCATATTCTATTTTTGCTGGCAGTAGCCATGAAAACAGAGGTCTAACTTCCATGAAACATGGCCCTTCCTCACTTATACCTTCAGAGTAAACCTGAACTATGATTTGAGAGCAAAGTCTGAACTTGATACTTCCTGCCCCTTCATTTAAGAGAAATAAAAATGCATTTTAAAAAGAAGCTTTCATTGTATTCATCTGGTGTTCTGTGATTACTACTGCTAATCTTTTTTTTTAATGCGTTTTATTTATTTTTGAGAGACAGAGAGAGTGTGTGAGCAGGGGAGGCTCAGAGAAAAGAGGGAAACACAGAATCTGAAGCAGGCTCCAGACTCTGAGCTAGCTGCCAGCACAGACCCCGATGCCAGGGCTTGAACCCACGAACCGTGAGATCATGACCTGAGCCGAAGCTGGATGCTTAACCAACTGAGCCACCCAGGCGCCCCTACTATTGCTAATCTTAAAAATTCAAAATGGCAGGGCATGTAGGTGGCTCAATTGGTTAAGCGTCCAACTTCAGCTCAGGTCATAATCTCATGGTTCATGAGTTCAAGCTCCAGGTCCAGCTGGCTGCTGTCAGCTCAGAGCCTGAAGCCTGCTTCAGATACTCTGTCTCTGTCTTTCTGCCGACTGCCTGCTCCCATTCCTGCTCTCTCTCTTTCCTCCTCAAAAATAAACATTAAAAAAACCCCTCAAAATGGCAATCAACTTTGGCTTTACTCAACATTGTACTATGTTCCTGGCACTAATATTTTATGTGGATCATCATAGTATTATTTAGTTAATCTTATAAGGGATGTTGCCATGATTCTGTCTCCATTTTTGTAATTAAAGTCATAAGAGTCAAGAAAAAAATGATGCCAAACTGCTCTAGGGTATTGAAGTAAATATGTGCCATTCTGAATCATGAAGTACTAAGCAGTTTTATACGATAATATAATTCCATTAGTCACCCACTCAAGCAACAGTGAATCAAAAGTCCATTTTAAAGCGCTGAATCTCAGGGTATTTTCTTACCCATTGAATCAGTAAAGTTTAAGCGATAACTTTCATCCCAACTAAAAAAAATTAGTTTCAACACAAACGAGGGCTCAGAAATCCAGGCTTTGGGCCCTAAGGCCTATAAGGAAGTCTGGTTGAGCCTAAACTACACACAGCAGCCATTTCAATGACCATCAGTGGCGCCCTTAATCATTTCCTTCAATTTGATATTCAACAAATAAAATGTTACACTCTCTCTGATCAGAAGCCAGGCACACCTGCTCACATCCTACACTCCCGCAGGCTTCCTCTTACACTCCATGCGGAGCAGGACACCCTGCCTTCCCATCACGGACACCCCAGCCTGCCATATTGTTGAACCAGAGTCTTGCCAGACAGTGAGTAGAGAGCGGTAGAGACAGCTGGTAGAGTAGACGTCAGAGGAAGGAGACACGGAAAGACGCATCCAAGTGGGGCCAGTACAAATGTCTGACCAAAAAGATTTTGCTGCCGGCTTAACCATAGTTCAAAACCATATATGAAGCTTTTCGATCTCACTGAAGAACAAGGTCATTCCATGTGGCTACGTCATTGGGCCACCACCCACCTTCCGGGAGTACATTGATAGACTTATGGTATAAATGGCATCCCATGGAGTTGTATGGCATGGTGGTCTTGCCAGAGAAGCCAAAGAACTCCAGAGAAAAGGGGAAACACGAAGTCAACCCCAGAGTAAGAATATCATCTACCCCAGCCTGGGTTCCAAGTCTTTCTGCAATTGGGAGGCAGTGTGGTTTTGGGGGAAAAGTGTGAGCTTTTGAATTACACAGACGTGGGTTAAAATTCCAGCCCCATGAATTCACTAACAGATGGGAACTGTGGTAAATGACTTCTCTGAAGCTCTGTTCCTTACCTGTGAAGCTGGGACAAGACCATTTGCTTGGTTGGTCCCGTCTTGCCTCTGTCCAAAACCCTCCGAGGGCTTGCCATCCCTCCTGAGGTAGAACCCAAAAGCCTCATGACGTGATATCCCCTTTTCTATCTCTTGGGCTTTGTCCCTTCTTTCCTCTGCACCTGCTATACTGCACTCCTTTTGCTTTTCCTCAAACAAGGCAGGTACATACCAGCTCTTGGGTCTCTGCACCTGCTGCTCCCTCTACCCTAGAATGTTCTTCCCCAAGATAGTTATGCAGTTTGGTCCTTCACTTCTCCTACGGCATCTTCTTGGGGGGTGTCATCTCTGTGACACCTTCTCTGACCTTTCTTTTTTTAAAAGTGTGACCCCTCTGGGGTGTCTGGGTGGCTCAGTCTGTTAAGCATCCCCCTCTTGATTTCAGCTCAGATCATGATCTTGTGGTTTGTGAGATCAAGCCCTGTGTCAGGCTCTGTGCTAACAGCATGGAACCTGCTTGGGATTGTCTTTCTCTCTTTCTCCCCCACTCTCTGCCCCACCCCTACCCTTCCTGTTCCTTTCTCTCCCAGTCTCTCAAAATAAATAAGTAACTCTATAAGCCTGGCATTCCTTAACTCCTTCTCTGCTTTCTTTTCCTCAGTGGTATTCATCACACGCCAGCCTGGTATATCACTCGCTTTCTTATTCTGTGTATCGTCTTTAGCCCCCAGCTGGAATGTGAGTGTCACAAAGGACGGCTATATGTCTGTGTTGTTTACTGCTGGATCCCCAACACTTTAAATAGATCCTGGCACACAGTAAGCACTCTATAATAAATCATTGGCTGAATAAGTGAAAACTGAGGGTTAAGTTAGCAAGGTATAAAAAGCATTTAGCACAGTGCTGATACTATAAATGCACAATAAATGATAACAATTTGTAGTACTCTCATCATACCACAACACAGATCTCTTCAAGTTGTACTAAACTGAAAGAGGGGTGCCTGGGTGGCTTAGTCGGTTAAGTACCTTACTCTTGATCTCAGCTCAGGTCTTGATTTTAGCATCCTGAGTTCAAGTCCCACACTGGGCATGAAGCCCACTTAAAAAATATTTTTTTTAATGATAGAGAAATTATTAAACTGAAGGACTTACTTCTCTTAAGCAAGTTTATCTTGGAAAAATGCGAAATGTTTCTGATGATCAAAATCACAGAATTTTATCTGCAGAATGTAAAAGGAATGTGGCACCCTTGTTTTAATTACTCATATTCAGGATTAAGTCTGAAATGATGAAGTAATAAACTCCAGGTGTGCCTTTCTTGTTATAATGGATGTATTTGAGAAGCTGCACAAATGCTTAATTCTCAGAAATCAAATGAGGTGCCCCCTTCGATTCTCTATTGCATAGAAATATGCTTTATCCTCCCTTTGGTCATTTTTAATTGGCAATGGCACTTGACACTCAGCTTTCAATTCCTCTGATTCCTGTCAGGTTCTTCATGACAAGCAAGTACGCTAGACTCTGAAATAAGTCCTTTGGAAGCTAAAGAATTTTTCAACAGTATCATAATTACTGCCAAATATATCTGTGTTGTAAGCTGATTTTTTGATATGTGTTCTCCCAGAGAAAAACATCTGCATTGAAAAATCACTGACCCTGTTTTCTTATTCCAAATGTAAGCAGGCTTCTAGTTTTCTCTCCATTGCTGCTCTAATCTTCATTTCACATCAAATACTATGGCTTTTCCTGTTTTGACATGTAGTGGAATGTACATGGTAATTTTGATTTATTTAGTTTGAAATCCAGTATGTCTGGATGCATTCGACTACTTTGGGGCTGTTTAAGTGTAGCCAAACAAACAAACAGAAAACCTGAGATATTCTCATGTAGTTAAGAGCAATTGCTGTGTATTATTAACAATATTCCTCAGCGAGGTACAATTTTAGAAACCCTTTAAAGCCACTCCTCTATAATTCTTCTACAATTTGGTACAATTCCATTTAATTAACATTTAGGGAGGCTAGGACAACAGTGTTTTATGGGTTTTTTTTTTTTGTATTTTTAAAAATCATGTCAAGATTTTTTGGTAGCAGCAAATGAAAAGTGTAGATGATGGTACTTGACTTGCAACGTGGGCAGGGAAGGAAGGACTATTCATTTCATTTACAAGCAAAGTTACTGATTTTCTAGCACCTTCCTTTTGGATAACACCCATCCTGTGTTCAAGGATTATTTGTCTCCAAGCAAACTTTGCTTGTTTGGCTTTTTGTTTTTAACTTTCTCCCCGGCCGCCAGAGGGTCTAGAGGCCATGCTGGGCCCTGTGACAATTGGGGGACCTTTCATGGACGGACACCCCAGAAAAGCCCACAGGTATTTACAGATCCAACAATCCGCGAAACAAGAGAGAGGTCTGTGCCCTCCAGGTGTTTACAATCAATTTAGCAATTCAAGACTTACTAATATCAAAACATATCAAGTAAAATATAATCAGTCCTAATTCTTCCTCAACACACACTTTAAAATATAGACTTACTGCCTTTACTCCATTGTAAAAGGGACACGTTTCTAAATATAGAGAATTTGGTTAATAATAAAAGCAAGGGAAAAAAAGCCATACACATTCCCACTGCCCAAGTATAACCATGTAATTAAATATTTTAGTATATGTCTTTGTAGTCTATGCGTAGGGATTTAACTGTCTTTTCTTTTTCTTAATAGCTGCAAACATATTTTACAGCCTGCTTTTTTATTTTTTCATTTAACTAATACATTTCATGTTATCACATATTCTTCTGGGTTTTTTGGGTGCTTTTCTCAAAATTTTACACAAGTGATGTCCTAATGAACATCTTCAGGCATAAACCGTATTTAAAATTATTTCCTTTGACTACAGAAGAAGAAAGAAACAGTGATTTTTTTTTGTTTTTGCTTGCTTACTCACAAAATAATTTTGAAACCTATGTCCCTCCTTACACATTTGTGTCAACATCTAAAATAATTCTTTTTTATGTTTAAAAAAATAATTAAATAACATTAAATAATTTCCTCTGGATAGTGTCCCAGAAGTGCAATCAGGTGGCCCAAAGAAAAGGACTTTTTTTTATGTAGGCTCCTCAGCCCAGCAAGGAGCCTTGGCTTGAGTTCATGACCCTGAGATTAAGACCTGAGCTGAGCTAAGAGTTCAGGGGCGCCTGGGTGGCTCAGCTGGTTGAACGTCTGACTCTTGGTTTCAGCTTAGGTCATGATCTCGCAGGTTGTGGGTTTGAGCCCTGCATCGGGGTCTGTGCTGGCGGCGTGGAGCCTGCTTGCAATTGTTTCCGTCTCTCTCTGCCCCTCCCCTGCTTGCTCTCTAACTCAAAAACATATAAATCATTATTAAAAAGAAAAAAAGTTGGACACTTAACCAACTGAGCCACTCAGGTGCCCCAAGAAAAGGAATTTCTAATGGCATCAGGTTAGTATATTTTTATTTGTCTTTTACCCTGCCACCACCAGCAATGAGAGAGAGCCCACAGGAAGATACCATAATGATTTGATTACTAGTAAACTTGGACATCTCATTTGCTAGGAAACTGTATTTCTTCTATTGTGCTCTGTCTGCATATGTCCTTGCTTATATGGCTTCATTCAGTCATTCGACAAACACAGAGTATTCATTCCATGTCAGACAACATCAACTGATTGACGGTAAGAGACGAATGGACTAGATTTGATCCCCACCCTAGAGTTCATCACAGACCAGAAGGAAAACTGGGTCAACAAAGTTAAAAAACAAAAAGAGGGGGGGAGCTGCAATAAATATATGTCCAGAGGCTCAGAGAAAGTACCTTTCATCCAGTCTGGCATGTACATACACACGGAGGGGGAAATCCAGGAAGGCTTCATAGCAGAGGTGGTAATGGAGCAGACCCGGAAGAGGAAAGACAACTTGCCAGTGAGAGAAGTAGGCTGGAGGAAGGGGAGGCCGGAGGAATAGGGAGAAAGACCCGTATCCTTAAAGGTTCAAGGAGAACAAGAGGGCAGTACATCTGAGGGGCTGTACGAAGTATTACGAACAGAGCTCACATTCACCGAGTGCTTAGTGCTAGTGTACAGATGGCTCACAATTGTGCTGTCAGAGTGGGTAAGGTGGCAAAGCATATATTCACTTCTATGCACAAAGGTGTTCACCACGCCAACTGCTTCATAAGCAGGAACTCTTCTCTCCCACAGCAGCCTTGTAAGCAGGAATTTTGGTTATTCCCACTTTACAGATGAGGAACTAAGGCCCAAGGAGCTTCAGCAAAGTGCCCAGGGGCACACAGCTAGTTCAAGTGGTGAAGCCAAGATTCGAACTCAGATGGTAAGGATTCTTAGGATAGCTAGAACACAGGGAAGTGGAAGTTAGGAGAGCGGGCAGGTGGGGTCCAATCGTGAAAGGCACATGAGGGGCCATGTTTGGGCATCGGGGTTTTCTTCTGCAGGTGAAGGGCGTCTCCTGAGCACTGAGCAAGAGAGAGCGCTATGAACAGATGTCGGAGCACCCCGAAAGCAACATGAGGGTAGACAGACCAGTGAGGGCCGCTGGGCCAGAGGGAATGGGGCAAGATGGTGGAATCAAGGATGGGCCTCATGTCTCCTGCGGAGTGTCTGGGAGACAAGGCCATCATGGAGGCTAGCTTTGGACAGCATGCGGTGGGGGACACCGGTTCCACTGACATGGGAAGGGAAGTGCCCAGTTGTGGACGCAGGGCATGGGAAGGGTTTGGATCACCAGAGAGGGGACCTCTACATTCTGTTAGCCTGGGGGAGAGGTTTTCTGCTGTCGAGTGGGAGGAAAATGGTGAGGTTAAGAGCTTAAGCGTGAGAAGTTTGAAACATCCCTTGGAGGGCAAGCAAAAGGCATACAGCTATGTCATGACCCATCCTTAACTGCTTCTTCATCCTTCACTGCTCACTGGACAGTCTGTCATCTGTGCCCTCACTTTCTTGGCCCCTGTTGGTTCCTTTCCTTTCAGCTTTATGGACGTGATCGTCTCTCTCCTAACTTGAAAGAGCAGCAAAACTGAACCTTTGAGTATTTGCCTTGCTAAGTGGCATCCATCAGCCTGGCAGAACAGTCTCCCTCTCCAGTCTTGTGACAACAAGGAGCCACAGCAGTGGCATTTGACAGTGGTCTGACCCACCTTGGACAAAGCTACTCTCCTGGGGTTCCTGGACAACTCAGGGGGAGGAGGTAGAGGAGAGGTCTCGGGAGAAATATACTGCGCATTCCTCAAGAGGGATTCCTCATAATATGGCTCATGAGACCTCAAGAAATGAAACGGGGAAGTAAGAGAGGTGATCATAGACCGACCTCGGGCAGGTGGAACGTGTCATAATGGCTCCAAGGGCGATCAGGGAGTTCACAGTGATAGTCAAGACTTCTCCGAGGGCTTTTCTTCCCTGTCATCTTGTTTCGGGTTTTCAGGTTTTCATGTCTCATTGCTATCAACTTCTATTGCTACTTGTCTTTTGCAGTAAAGGTTATATTAGCTTTGCTCTTCAGTTCTGCATTTTTTTTTTTTTGCTAAAAAGGAACACTGTACTCTATTTCTCTGGATTTTTTTTAATAATAGGGTTTAATCTCATAAAATGAACCCATCATGGTACAAATTCAAGAAGCTATATAATGAATTTCTACACTGTTCCACTCTCTGGTCCCACTCCCCCAAATTCATTTTCCCCCCACAGCTTTACGGGGGGTATAATTGCCAAAATTATATATAATTAAGGTGTACGACATGATGACTTAATATACATACACACTGTAAAATTATTATTAGATTCTACTGTTCTGTCTTGGTGAAGTCGAAATTGCTCTGAAATATTTTAAACTTATATCTACCTAAGTCTCAAAGATAAGGATGAAATATTTGATCTTCCTTTTAAGATAGAACATGAGGAATTCAGCTCTACTTTCCCCACTCTCTCTTGCAGAGGACCGTTGGCTATTTTGTCTGGTATAAAAACAAATTTTTTAAGCTTACTTATTTTGAGAGACAGAGAGAGGGGGAGAGAGAGAATCCCAATCCGGCTCCATGCTGCAGGGCTCATGAGATCATGACCTGAGTGGAAACCAAGAGTCAGGTGCTTACCTGATTCGCCCAGGTCCCCGATCCTTTAAAATTTCTGCAGCAATTATCATTCACCTCTTGCAATAATGTTTTACCTTAGAATTGAGATCTATAATTGTGTGTGTTTGTGTGTATAAAGCTTGTTTTAGTTTCTAGTGCTGTTCTAATTTTTTTAAGTTTATTTATTTGAGAGAGAGAGAGAGAGAAAATGAATGAATGAATGAATGAATGAATGAATGAATCTCAAGCAGTCTCTGCAGGTCAGCACAGAGCCCCATGTGGGGCTCGAACTCAGGAACTGCGAGACCACGACCTGAGCTGAAATCAAAAGTTGGACACTTAACCAACTGAGCCACCCAGGCGCCCCTGGTCCAACTTTCAAAGATCAGATGTCCTGGGGCGCCTGGGTGGCTCAGTTGGTTAAACATGTGACTTCAGCTCAGGTCATGATCTCACGGTTCGTGGGTTCAAGCCCCGCGTCGGGCTCTGTCCTGACACCTAGCTCAGAACCTGGAGCCTGTCTTGGGATTCTGTGTCTCCCTCTCTCTCTGACCCTCCCCTGCTCACGCTGTCTCTCTCTCTCAAAAATAAATAAAAACATTAAAAAAATTTAAAGATCAGATGTCCTGCTTGCATTTTGAGTTCTGATTCTATCTTGATGTTCTAGTGTGATTTATTAAAGCAACATATTCCTTTGAGTAATTTATCAAAGAAACAGTGCTTTTGTTTTCATGAAGGTTTAAGCACATTTCTATTGTCCCCATGCACAACAAACAACTTGGGGGATTCTTTCCTTATATATGAACTTTTAAATCTTTACCAAGGTGTATCTAGTGACCTATTTTCATGCATTTTGCTTGAAACAGAATGAATTCTATTTACACATTTTTTTAGGTTATAAAATGATTTTTCTTAAGCCATTATCTTTATTACTTTAGTTCCCTTTGCTTAGTTCCCTCTCTCCCTCCAATCCTAGTCTCTTTTTCCATCTTTTAAATCCTCTCTCCCTCCAATCCTAGTCTCTTTTTCCATCTTTTAAATCCCAAACACAGTTCTCTGGTAGTTACTATAGAGTTTCCTGCAATGTCCAGTCTCCTATGAGTGCGTTCTGTTTAATTTTTAATTCAGAAAAAAAATGTGTGCAGGCACCCGGGTGGCTCAGTCAGGTAGGCATCCGACCCTTGATCTCAGCTCAAGTCGTGATCTCAGGGTTCGTGAGTTTGAGCCCCGCATGGGGCTCTGTGCTGATGGTGTGGAGCCTGGTTGGGATACTCTCTACCCACTCTCTCTCCTCCCTCCCCCAACTCATGAGCGTGTGCGCTTGCTCTCAAAAATAAACATTCAAATGTCTTGTGGACATTTTAATGCGCCTCTTGCCGTATTTGGGGGTGTTCACTTCCTAAAATGGCCTGTTCTTGCTGACACCATCATATGTCTGGCTGCAACTATAACTATCTCCTAAAAACAACGAAACAAAACCCAAGTTCTTACAAGAAAGCACTTTTGGAATCTGCGTGGTTTCTCCTCCACTGCACAGCTCAGCCTCCCTCTGTTGAGGCCACCTTGCAAAGGGGTCCCTAGAGCAGTCTGGGTATTGGTGTGTGGTCGTGCCTCACCAAATTCTGAAGGCTCGGGCATGGACGGGGCATGTGCAGGTCGGAGGTGGGTTTGCGGGGGGGTGGGGTGGAAGGCATGAAGGAGAGGAGGGATCCACTCATGTCTACCCTCCATAAATGTGCCCAAGTTAACAGGAAACGAGGAAGAGAAGAAGGAGGGGAGATGGCAAGAGGAAGATAAGGTTTTTGATTTGTTGGAGACCAAGAAGCCAATTTTGGGTGGGGGGTTGGTCGGGGAAGAAGAGGCTAAGTGGCAGAATAAAGGCTGGGAGCCTCGGCCGCATACCCCAACCACCGACAGAGTCCCTCTGAAACAGGCTCGCTGTGCTTGGGGTCCCCAGAGCTGTCCAGGTCACAGCTCTTACAGTGGCCCTTCTGTAGGACCGCTCAGTCAAGAGGAGCCTTGGGGAAGATTCTCTGGCTTATGCTCAATTGACACATGGTCATTAAGGCAAATGGATCTCTTAGGCAAGGAAATAAATCAGAAAAGATGGAGAGTACAATGATTTACTTTCTTATCAGGTAGTGAAGTTGGAAGATTTCTTACAAATCATTTTGTAAAAAAAGATTTTTGGCCTCTTTTTGGATTTGTTTCGGTCTTCTGTGAAGGACTCTGAGTTTGGGAGAGGTGAACAGTGAAGTCACTTATCCAAATCAGAAGTCATGGACACGACCTACGTGACTGGCCAGTGGCTAGAACTTTTAAACTTCGCCGTGTCAGGTGGAAATCATTTTTTTTAAGTCTATTATTTATTTTGAGAGAGACAGAGACAGCACAAGCTGGGGAACAGTGGGAATGGGGGGTGAGTGAGAGAGAGGGAGACAGAGAATCCCAAGCAGGCTCCACACTGACAGTGCAGAGCCCGATGCGGGACTCAAACTCATGAACCATGAGATAACCACCTGAGCCAAAATCAAGAGCCAGACACTTAACTGACTGAGCCACTCAGGTGCACCAGGAAATCATTTTTTATCCACATAATAGAATGAGAACGTGTTTCCAGATTCTTGTTTTCAACACCCTGTGCCTCACACGTTATGTACCAAATCCTAGCAAGTAACTGTAGAACGTCAGGCCTTAAATATGGCAGCTTTAAAAGTAATACAAGAAATCCATATGCTAATGAGGTATGCGTGGCTCTGAATAAAATATACAACAGACATGCTAATCTATGAAGAGTTGGACACTTTTGCTTTTTTTAAAAAAAAGGAAAACAGAGCGGGAATCAGTTAAGATAAAACACAACCTGAGTATCCTGATGCTTCAGGGGTCGTGTTCCCCACTCTGGGCAGTGGGGAGCTGTCCTGGAAGGCTCTGGAGCACAGTCCTTCCCGGGGTCTGGTGTGCATTTAGTACAGCACCTATCACGTGATCAGTGGCATAGAAGTCTTAGGTATCATTATAATTAGTAGGTGGTAAAATGAACTGTCCACCAGGAAAGGCCAAAATCGGTCTAGGAACGCCCTTTCAAGAGGATCCTAATTACTAAATGAGTGAAAATGGACTCCACAGGGCACTGCTTTTGTTCATTCATTCATTCATTCATTCTTCAACTACCATGCATGAGGGAACAGAAAGATGTGCTGAGTGGCACCAGCCATAAATGCAGTGAGATTAAAGAGACAGGGATCACCGTGAGCTGGGGAGGCTGGGAACATCGTGAGAGAAGAAGGACCATGCCTTCAGGGTAGGAGAGAGCTTGATAGCAAAGGAGAGGCCTCCCCCCACCTCCACAATGATATGGGAAGAGAATGACCCAGAGTGGGCAGCCCGGAAATGGTAGCGCCAGCTTATACAGTGGGTGGTAGAGGTTCACGGAGGAGGCTGGCATTCTCCAAGGGCAGCTCACTGACCTCTGAACCACCATCACCCACCACAGGGCCTGGCACACAGTGGCGCCTAACACACGTGTGCTGAAGGAAGGAATGCATGATCGGTAAACGTACATGGTTAAGATGCTCCCCAGGACTTTGGGTTGCAAACTTTACTTGAATGATAAATGGCCAGGCAGGGCATGGCGTGTGCGGACCCAAGTGTCATTCCCTTCCTGTTCTGTAGTAGTCTCTCGATGTATATCACAATTTCTACATCATGATCCCCCCCCCAGTACCCACCGTGGAACCAAAACTGAGCATTTCGCTATTGCTCTCATTTTCTAAACCAAAATTGGACTCTAATTGAAGAGAGCTTGGGTGGCCCTTGCGTCGTCATTTGTTACCAACTAGATGGCCACGTGGCTGCCTTGCTTTTATTCATAGAACCTTCGTTTAGAAAAGAGACCATTAGAACATTGAATTTTGAATGAAACAGGCGTTTCACGGTTAATGATTTACCCACGCCCACAAGAATATAATCATGGAAAAAGAAATAAAAGAAACACAGTATAAATATATATGTATATATAAAACCTCAGAAAAAGAGTTGGTCCTTTTTCCACTCTCTAGAAACCTAAGAAATAGTCTATCTGTTTTGGCACAACACCAGATGGTTTATTTATTCTAAAATGCCAAGAATTTTTTTCTAGCCTCCCATAAAACTCAAGGCTATAAGAATGGATAGGCTTCCAAAATAGAAAGAGAAAGGCCTGAGAGTTATTAAGATTTTTAAATAGTGGAGTTGATTTTAACTAGGCCTGCACAAGCAAAGCCAAATCTACCTCAGCACAGGTATGCACAATCACGTGTCTAGTCAGTATTTTCTCTAGCGGTCATTTTGGAGAGTCCATTCGACATGGCAGAGAGTTTGTGTGTGGCAAAATGGTGGATGAAGCAGCAATTAAAACTCAAAGTCCTGGCTGAGCTTGTGAAAAAAGAGAGAGAATGTACCAGGTAAGAAGGCAAAAGAGGCAGCTAACAGCCAGAGGGGAAGACGGGGTAAAGCCTAATAGGGTGGCGCGTAGGGGAGGTGGGAACGTCAAACACTATTAACAGGTAAAAGCCCGGATTTTACTGCTCATTTGGGCACAAGAGACAAGGACTCTGGCCAAGGAAGATAACAATTTGGAACTCCTACACACGAGACCTGTGCCCAAAGCTAGACCTGTAAAGGGCTTCAATTGTTGAAGGATGAATACACTCGATCCGCTGGCCAAAGGAGAGGACAATGGACCTTTTCTCTCCTGAGTCTCCAAGCACCAAAAAAACATAAAAGTTACCTTGCAGAACTCAAAGCCAATATTCCACCAAATAAAAATTTGACGTATAAATTTATTTTACCCCTTTACTGTGAAAAGCTCCAAGCAATAAATTAACATTGAAATTAAGATGAAATTAAGTCCAAGAGTATAAGCCAGCCCAAGGTGGGAAAATCTAGAGTCCTTTGAAAGTTCTAGCACTGGACACGAAGATGAAAGGGTGAAAGCCTGGAGAACAGCAGGATCTGCATAGGCTCAAAGCATCTTTCTCGAAGTATTTAAGTAACTACCACGGAGAAATCTGGCAAACGCTGCCTTAATCAAGCCATCAAGGCCAAGATTACAATGCAGTAAGAAAGGCACATCATTTCTATAGTATTCTCACCACAAACGCATCAACTTAGTCTAACCATGAGAAAACATTAGACAACTCCAAATTGCAGGACATTCTACAAACTAACTGGTCAAGACTCTTCAAAAATATCAAGTTCATAAAAGGTAAGGAAAGGCTAAAGAAGATTAAGAAAAAAACAACAATGAATGCAATGTGGGATCCCATATAGAAGCCTGGACAAGGAGAAGGACATTAGTGAAAAAATTTGGTGAAATTTAAATAAGATATTTAGCTTGTAATTACTGTCCCAGTGTTAATTTCCTGGTTTTGATCATTGTACTATGGTTAGATGCTAACATGAGGAGAAGCTGGATAAAGGGTTATATGGGAATTCTCTGTAATATTTTGGAAACTTTTCTGTAAGTCTGCAGTTAGTTCAAAATGGGAGGGTTCAAAACAAAATGAAATGAAAAAAAAAAAACTTAAGGGCCAACCCAAGGAGCAAAGGAACAGTGCAGTGTGGGAAGGCAGTCCAGTTTGAGACAAGCTTAGAAAACATAAAAGGAGGGGCACCTGGGAGTCTCAGTCGGTTAAGCGTTTGACTCTCGGTTTCGGCTCAGGTCATGATCTCATAGTTTCGTGGGTTCACGCCCCGCATAGGGCTGTGTGCTGACAATGCAGAGCCTGCTTGGGATTCCCTCTCTCTGCCTCCCCCCAACACATGATGTCTCTGTCTCTCTCAGAAATGAATAAATTTAAAAAACTAAAAAAAATAAATAAATAAAAGGCAATAAATAATCCACTGTGAGAGTCAGGAGATAAACAGAAAGATAAGCACCCCAGGAATGTGGGATACTAGAACAAAAATCAGTAATGGACTATGGAATTATTGTGTTTAGAATTATTAAAGAGGTAAAACACAGAGAAACCAGAAGAAAAGAACCAGATGCCACAGCAAATCACAAATACTCAACACACACACAACTAAACAAGCAGTTAAGAACTGTAATGTATAGTCATTAAATCACAAACTGGATGATGGATTTAAGGAAAACTTCAGGAATGTAGAACAGAATGAAAAATAAGTAAAAAGAATGAATGAGAGGTTGAAAGACATGGAGAGAAGAGAGAAGTGTGACAAGTAGTTAAAAGACAGAGAACAGACTAAGAGTCTGGGAAGGAAAACGGAATGGACAAGAGAAGATACTGGAAGAGACAATGGCTCACAGTAAGTCTCAAGCTGAGTAGTTACGAATAGTCCCAAGATACCCGGCAATAAAACTGCAGAAAGAGAAAAACAGAGAGAGAGAGAGAGACAACAGAAGAAAATAAAGGCATACCACCACAGAGGAACAAGAGACTTCCCCATAACCACCACGGAGGGCAGAAGACAATGGAAAACGTTCAAAAGGTCAAGGGAAGAAAATAATAAATCCAGAAGTATTAACCCAATTAAACTTCAAAAGTAAGAGAAAGGTCTTTTTTTCAGAAAACAACATTTAGTCCCAGAGTTACAAAGCAAGTCTCGATAAATATCAAAGAATTAGGGTCATGCAAACCATAATCTGTAACTAAATGTAATAAAAAGAGAAATCAAGAACTATAAGCTAACCTCATTCATATTTGAAAATTTAAAAACAAATCATTAGTTGGCTAATATTAGGAAATATTTATATATTAAGGACAATAAACATTAACTACACTAAAGCCAAGGCAGGACTTCGAAGGCAAATTTCCCCCAAATTAACGTCAGACACCAAAACACAGATCCAGGAAGTACAGAGAACACTTGGCAGGAGAACTACCCCCCAAAGCTACATCTAGGCATATAATATTCTAGCAGTAGAAAATGGAAGATAAAGAAAAAAAACCTTGAAAGAGGCCAGAGAGGGAACTAACACTTTACCTATAGAAGAGCAAAGAGAAGAAATACGTCTTACTTCTCAGAAACCACACAAATAAGGAGAGAGTGATATGAAATATTTAAAACATTAGGAGAAAAAAAACCCTACAAAGCCCGAATTCTGAATCCTGCTCAACTGCCCTTCAAAAGTGAAGGAGAAATAAAGACTTTTGCAGACAAACACAGAGGGAGTCTGTGGCCAGTAGACATGCCTTGCAAGAAATGTTAAAAGGAGTTTGTAAGAAGGAAATGGACTTATGGCAGAAACTTGGATCTACATAAAGAAAGAGCATTAGAGAAGGAATAAGTGAAGGTGAATAAAGATTTGGTTTTTCATATTCTTTTAATTTTTTTAAATGTTTATTTATTTTTGAGATACAGAGCATGAGTGGGGGAGGGGCAGATTGAGAGAGGGAGACACAGAATCTGAAGACAGACTCCAAGCTCTGTGCTAGCTGTCAGCACAGAGTCTGATGCGGGGCTTGAACCCACAAACTGTGAGATCATGACCTGAGCCAAAGTCAGACGCTTAACCAACTGAGCCACCCAGGCGCCCCTGGTTTTTCATATTCTTAAGTGATCTAACAACAGCTTCTTCAAAATAATAACAACAACAATGTATTCAATTACACATATATGTAAAATATATATGCTTCTGTATAATTGAAATAAATGATGGTGATGATACAAAGGATGGCGGGGAAGAATCAGGAATATTTTGTTAGTATGAGGATCCTGCACTACTCGTGAAGCAAACTGGATCTGGATTCATTGTAAATGCATATTGTAAACTTTGGGGCAAGCACTAAAAAAAATATCATTTATAACAGGACCCAAAAAAAATCCAGTATCTGGGGGAAAGCTAACAAAAGATTTAGAAAAACTAAAAAAAAATCCCTAACAAAATGAATTGAATAGCTTCACGCGAAGTTAAATGTGTGTACCATATGAGATTCTATTCCATTTCTAGGAATTTACTCAGGAGAAAGCAGATTTCTTTTTTCCTTATTCTTCTCTTTTTTTTTTTCTTCTTTTTTGGTGAGGAGGCAGGGGTGATGGAACTACTCTATATCTTTATTGTGGTGGTGGTCACACTATGATAGGGATTTCTCACAATCATAGAACTGTACACCAAAATGTGTAAATCCTTTTGTATGTACATTTATTTTTGAATTTTTTAATGTTTGTTTATTTTTGAGAGAGAGAGAGAGAGAGAGAGAGAGAGCGAGAGACAGTGTGAATAGGGGAGGGTCAAAGAGACAGGGAGACACAGAATTGGAAGACAGGCTCCAGGCTCTGAGCTAGCTGTCAGCACAGAGCCCGACGTGGAGCCCAAACCCAGAAACTGTGAGATCATGACCTGAGCTGAAGTCAGAGGCTCAGCTGACTGAGCCACCCAGGCGCCCCTTGTATGTACATTTAAAAATGATTTAGAATTAAAAAAATCAAGTGTGGGGTACCTAGGTGGTTTAGTCAGTTAAAAATCTGTCTCTTGGGGCGCCTGGGTGGCTCAGTCGGTTAAGCCTCCGGCTTCGGCTCAGGGCAGATCTCACGTTCGTGGGTTCAAGCCCCGCATCAGACTCTGTGCTGACAGCTAGCTCAGAGCCTGGAGCCTGCTTCCGGTTCTGTGTCTCCTTCTCTCTTTGCCCCTCCCCCTCTCATGCTCTGTCTCTCTCTGTATCAAAAATAAATAAAACATTAAAAAAAAAAAAGAATCTGTCTCTTGATTTTGGCTCAGGTCATGATCTCATGGTTTGGGAGATGGAGCCCTACGTCAGGATCTGTGCTGACAGCACGGAGCCTGCGTGGGATATTCTCTCTCTCTCCCTCTCTTTCTCTCTCTCTCTCTCTCTCTCTGAGTCTCCCCTGCTTATCTTCTCTCCCTCTCAAAATAAATAAACATTTACCAAATAAATAAATAAAAAATAAAATATCAAGCATGGTCTTAGTAAAGGAGGCCACAATTTCTTCCTTGGATGGAAAACACATCTACATTCACAAAAGCCTCCACCGTCCCTGGCTCAGTTCAGGTGAAATGTAGAGAATTCACTATTCTTCCCGGTGGTGGTACAAGTACAAAGAATCTTTTTTGGCGGGAAGCACATTCTATATTCTAATTAGATGTGATTTTTTCCTAAGAGCAACATAAAAGACGTGGCACCAAGATTTCTCTACCTCTCCAACTGAAGAATTGGAAAGCGAGGATTCCGAGGCACTAGAGGCTATCACACTGTCTCTCAAATAATTAAAAAATAAAAACTTAATTTAAGGACAATGTATGTTTCGAATTCTAATTCCTTGGAATGTGTTGGTGCATAGCACGCTCATTAATATTGCTGTTTCACAAATGGTCTTGAAAATTAACATCTTAAAAGAACCTTTTTGTTGTGTTCATGGATCTTGTGAGCCAGGAATTCACACAGGGCATGAAGGACGTATGGGGTTTCAACCTAGAAGGTTCTGTAACCGGGGGCTTGACTTAGGAGAAGGTCTTTGCTCACATGCCTAATGCATGCCAAGAGCCATGACCTGAGATCTCAGTTTGGGCTGTCAATTAAATACCCTCCTAGACATGGTTTCTCCATGTGGCCTGGGCTTCATAGCATGGCTGCTTCAAGGTGGGAGGGCTTCACACACGCTGAGTCAGGGCTCCGAAAGCAAGTGTCACAGCAGATAACGCAGAAGCCCCATCATCACCTTTTCTGACCTGGCTTCAGGAGTCACATGGCATCAATTCTGTCACATTCTATTGGTTACGAGTAAATCACAATGCCACTCAAGATTCAAGGGGAAATGATCCCACTTCTCAGTTGAAGGAGTATCAAGTTCACACTGTAGATAAATACGTTGGATGGGAGATACTGTTGAAGCCATCTTTGGAAAATATAATCTGCCGTATGCACATGATTATACAGATTCCATCAGTTAATAGGATCATTGGCATTCAGCATCCCTTAGTTTTTTTTTAATGTTTTATTTATCTTTGAGAGAGAAAGAGAAATAACGTGAGCATGTGAGAGTCAGAGAGGGAGGGAGACACAGAATTGGAAGACAGGCTCCAGGCTCTGAGCTAGCGGTCAGCACAGGGCCTGACGTGGCTAGCTGAGCGGCAGAGCATGCAACTCTTGATCTCAGGGTCATGAGTTCAAGCCCCAAATTAGGGATAGGGTTTAATTTTTTTTAAGTGCTGAAAAGGAAAAATCTGCACCCAAGACTACTCTATATCCAGTAAGGCCATCACACAGAATAGAAGAAGAGAGCAAGAATTTCTCAGACAAATACAAACTAAAGGAGTTCATGACCACTAAACCAGCCCTACAAGAAACATTAAGGGGTATTCTTTGAGTGGAAAGGAAAGACTGCAAGTGAGCGTATGAAAAGCAGGAAGCACAAAAGGAATAAAAATAAGTATGTCTGTAAAAATCAAAGGATTCATAAAGTAAAAGGATATAAAATATGACACCATATACCTAAAATGTGGGGAGTAGAGGAGTAAGCAACCATCAAGTTCATGTAGACTGTTATATGCATAACATGTCATATAAAAACCTAGCAGCCACCACAAATTAAAAACCAGTCATAGATCAGTCATAAATGTGCAAAGAATAAAGAACAAGGAATCCAGGTATATCACTAAAGAAAGCCAGGGGCGCCTGGGTGGCTCAGTCGGTTAAGCATCCGGCTTCAGCTCAGGTCATGATTTCACTGTTCGTGGGTTCGAGCCCTGCATCAGGCTCTGTGCTGACAGCTTGGAGCCTGGAGCCTGTCTCCGGATTCTGTGTCTCCCTCTCTCTCTGACCCTCCCCTGCTCACGCTGTGTGTCTCTCTCTCTCTCTCTCTCTCTCTCTCTCTATCAAAAATAAATAAAAACATTTAAAAAAAAGGCCAACAAACCATAAAGAAAGGATGAGATAAAACTATAAAAACAACCATAAAACAATAACAAAAAGGCAATAAATTTATTATGTAAATACATGTATTCATTATGTAAAGTATTTACGTTACTTTGAATGTAAATAGACTAATGCTCTAATCAAAATCAGGGTGACAGAGTAGATAAAAAAACAAGACTCATCTATATGCTGCCTACAAGAGACTCATTTCAAACCTAAACACACCTAAATATTGAAAACAAGAGGATGGAGAGATATTTATTACACAAATGGGTGTCAAAAGAAAAGCCAGGGTAGCAGAACTTTTATAGGACAAAATAGACTTTTAAAAAAGACTAACAAAAGACAAAGAAGGGCATGATATAATAATAAAGCATCCAATCCAACAAAAAGATATATCAATTGTAAATCTTTATGCACGAACATAGGAGACCCAAATACATAAAACAGTTAACAACAAACATAAAGGAACAAATCGGTAGAAACACAATAATAGGAGGCGACTTTAACACCATACTTACCTCAATGGCCAGATCATCCAAAAAGAAAATCAACAAGGAAACAGTGGCATTCAATGACACACGGGATCAGATGGATTTAACATATTTATTCAGAACATTTCATCCTAAAAGAGTAAAATACAGATTCTTTCAGGTGCACATGAAATATTCTCTAGAAAGATAGCATATTAGGCCACAAGACAAGCCTCAACAAATTAAAAAAGAAGTCATATCATGCATCTTTTCTGATCACAAGGCTATGAAATTAGAAGTCAACCAAAGAAAACAAATCTAGAAAGACCACATATATATGGACGTTAAATAACATGCCACTAAACAATGAGTGGGTCAACCAAGAAATCAAAGAGGAAATCAAAAATTCCATGGAAACAAATGAAAATTAAAAGACAATCATCCAAAATCCTTGAAATGGAGCAGAAGTGGTTCTAAGAGGTAAGTTCACAGCAATCCAGGCACATCTCAAGAAGCAAGAAAAAAATCTCAAATAAAAAAAAATCTAATCCTATACGTAAAGGAGCTAGAAAAAGAGGAGTAAACCAAATCCAAAACCAGCTGGAGGAAAGAAAGAATAAAGATTAGAACAGAAATGAATGATATAGAAATGCAGAAAAAAATCTGAACAGATTAATGAAACCAGGAATCGGTTCTTTGAAAAAATAAATATAACTGATAAGCCTCTAGCCAGAGTTAACATAAGAGAGAGAGAATGTAACCAAAATCACAAATGAGAGGAGAAATAACAACCAGCGTCACAGAAATATAAATAATTGTAAGAGAATATTATGAAAAATTACATGCCAACAAATTGGACAATCTGAAACAGGAAGAAATAGAAAATTTGAACAGACCAATTACCACCAAGGAAACTGAATCCGTAATCAAAAAACCACCAACAAGCAAAAGTCTAAGACCAGATGGCTTCACGGGTGAATTCTACCAAACGTTTAAAGAAGAGTTAATACCTATTCTTTTCAAACTATTCCAAAAAAACAGAAAATGAAGGAAAATATCCAAATTCATTGAGGCCAGCATTACTGGGATACCCAAACCAGATGAAGACACCACAAAAAAAGAGTACAGGTCAGTATCTCTGATAAACATAGATGCAAAAACCTTTCACAAAATACTAGCAAACCAAAGTCCAACAATACATTAAAAAAAAATTGCCATGATCAGGTGGGATTTATTCCTGGGTTGCCAGGGCGGTTCACTATTCACAAATCAGTCAACATGATACGTCACATCAATAGAAGAAAGGATAAAAGCTGTATGATCATTTGAATAGATGTAGAAGAAGCACCTGACAAAGTATAACATCCATTCATGATACAAACCCTCTCAACAAAGTAGGTTTAGAGAGGACATACCCAGCATAATAAAGGGCTTATATGAAAAACCCACAGCAAACATCATCCTCAATGGGGAAAATCTGAGAGCTTTCCCCATAAGCTCAGGAATAAGACAAAGATGTTCACTCTTACCACTTTTATTCAACATAGTACTGGAAGACCTCACCACAGCAGTTAGACAACAAAAAGAAATAAAAGGCATCCATAACTGGTAAGTAAGAAGTAAAACTTTTGTTATTTCCAGGTGACATGATGGTGTATACAGAAAACCCTAAAGACTCCACCAAAAAACTACTAAACGGATGAAAAAATTCAATAGATTCACAGGATACAAAACCAACGTACAGAAATCTGTTGACTTTCTATATACTAAAAATAAAGCAGCAGAAAGAGAAATTAACAATCCCATTTACAATTGCACCAAAAAATAATAAAGTACCTAGGAATAAACTTAACCAAGGGTTATAAGCCCTGTATTTTGAAAGCACTGATGAGGGGCGCCTGGGTGGCTCAGTTGGTTAAAGCATCCGACTTCAGCTAGGCTCATGATCTCATGGTTTGTGGGTTCAAGCCCCACGTCAGGCTCTGTGCTGACAGCTCAAAGTCTGGAGCTGCTTCAGATTCTGTGTCTCCCTCTCTCTCTGCCCCTCCCATACTCATGCGCTGTTTCTTTAGGTCTCAATAATAAATGAACATTAAAAAAAAAGAAAGCACTGATGAAAAGACATTGAAGACAACACACAGAAATGAAGACATTCCATGCTCATGGATTGCTAGAACAAATATTGTTAAAATGTCTATACTAGCCAAAGCAGTCTATTCATTTAATGCAATCCCTATTAAAATACCAACAGCATTTTTTACAGAACTGGAAGAAATAATCCTAAAATGTGTATGGAACCACAAAAGACCCCAAATGGCCAAAGCAACCTTGAAAAAGAGAAGCAAAGCTGGAGGCATCAAAATTCCAGATTTCAAGGTATACTGCAAAGCTGTATTAATCAAAACGGTATGGTACTGGCACAAAAATAGACACAAAATCAATGGAAGAGAACAGAAAACCCAGAAATAAACCCACAATTATATGGTCAATTAACCTATGAAAAAAGGAAGAAAGAAGATGAAATGGGAAAGAGACAGTCCCTTCGACAAATGGTGTTGGGAAAACTGGTCAGGACCAGAATGAAACTGGCCCACTTTCTTACATCATACACAAATGTAAAACCAAAATGACTTAAAGATCTAAAGGTGAGACCTGATTATAGGCAGTAATCCGACAGTGGCTGTAGCAACATCTTTCTAGATAGGTCTCCTGAGGCAAGGGAGATAAAAGCAAAAATAAACTATTGGAACTACATCAAAATAAAAAGTTCCCACATGGTGAAGAATCAATAAAACTAAAAGGCAACTATTGAATGGGAGAAGGTACTTGCAAATGCTATATCTGATAAAGCATTAGTATCCAAAATATATAAATACCTTACCCAAATCAACACCTAAAAACCAAATAATCCAATTTAAAAACTGGGAAGAAAGAATGAAAAGACAGTTCTCCAAAGAAGACATCCAGATGGCCAACAGACACATGAAAAGATGCTCAGCATCACTCATCACCAGAGAAATGCAAATCAAAACCACACTGAGATACCACCTCACACCTGTCAGAGTGGCTAAAATCAACACTACAGGAAACAACAGGTGTTGGCGAGGATGTGGAGGAAGGGGAACCCTCGTGCACTGCTGGGGGAATGCAAACTGGTGTGGCCGCTGTAGAAAACTGAATGGAGGTTCCTCAAAAAGAAACAGAGCTACCCTATGATCCTGTAATCACACCACTGGGTATTTACCCCCCAAATACAAAAACACTAATTCACATATTCCTTTGAATTAGTGTTTTAGATAAATATAGTGTAGTATATATTTATATTATATTTATCCACAACAGCCAAATTATGGAAGCAGCTCAAAGGCCCATTGGTAGGTAAACTTATAAAGAAGATGTGGTATATTATGGAATATTATTCAACCGTAAGATAAGATTGATATCTTGCCATTTGCAGCGACATGGAGCTAGAGAGTATTATGCTAAGTGAAATAAGGCAAAGAAAGACAAATACCGTATCATCTCACTCATATGTGGCATTTAAGAAACAAAACAAGCGAGAAAAGGAAAGACAGAGAGAGAGAGAAGCAAACCAAAAAAGAGACAACTATAGAGAACAAACCGATGGTTGGTTACCGGAGTGAGGTGGGGGGGGGGATGGGTGAAATTGGTGACGGAGATTAAGGAGCGCACTTGTGACGAGCACCGGGTGACAGACGGAAGTGTTGAATCACTACATTGTACACCTGAAACTAATAGAACACTGCATGTTAACTATACTGGAATTAAAATAAAAACTTAATTAAAAAAAGAAAAAAACCTCCAGAAGTATACACTTAAGATTTGGAGCATTTTATTGAACATAAATTTAATAAAAAAAAAAAAAAAACTATGCTGAAATATTTAGAGGGAAGTTAACGGAGATCTATGACTTTCTTTGAAATACACCAAAACTGAGATGTTAATGGATGGATAAAAGGATGTATAAACAGAGATGTGTAATAAAGCAAATATAGTAAAATGTTAGCGACCCACGTAAATAGTAGGTATGTGAATGTTCCCTCTTCCACCTCCCCTCCCTTCAATTGTTCCGTGCATTTTTAACATTTTCTTTTTTTAATCAATTGTATATTTTATTTTAATTTTTTAATTTTATTAATTTTTAAATAGTTGATTACCAAGTTGGTTTCCATATAACACCCAGTGCTCTTCCCCACAAGTGCCCCCCTGCACGACCACCACAAGTACCCCAATGTTCATAGCAGCACTGTCAACAATAGCCAAACTATGGAAAGAGCCTAAATGTCCATCACCTGATGAGTGGATCAAGAAGATGTGGTATATACACACAATGGAGTACTACATGGCAATGAGAAAGAATGAAATCTGGCCCTTTGTAGGAAAGTGGATGGACTTAAAGGGTGTCATGCTGAGCGAAATAAGTCAGGCAGAGAAGGACAGACACCATAAGTTGTCACTCATAGGTCTAGCAGGAGAAACCAAATAGGGGACCATGGGAAGGGGAAAGGGAGGGAAAAGAGTGGAGGGTGATAACATTTTCTTAAAATGTTGGAGGTGGGGAATGAATGGGTAAGTCCTCTTTGCTAATTTGCTAAGAATGTGAAAATTATGAAAAACTACTCCATCCCCAAATTTAATTTTAAAGCTCTAGAGCTTTGTTGACATTAATGTAACATGTTCTGGCCTGCAACAGAAGAATTTTAACCAAGCCCATTAAATGTATTCTACTCTAATCAATAATCTGAGCAGAGCATCGAGTAGAACCATCCCATACCCTGTTCTAGGATTCTGAGCCTCTTGCCTTTTGCTCAGTACATCCTGCTAGCATTTGTCATTAGCTCTTTCTAGAAACTGAAGCAAGAAATCAAAAAGGTTAAATGCTTTTTGCCCAGGACTTTTCGTGTATTTGTTGGGGTTCTATTTGGTTTTTGTTTTAATTGCTCATTGTTAAAAAATATATATATATTATCAAAGAGTGAGACATGCTCTGTTTTAAGCCACTTGAAGTGTATGCTGCTAGGGCTATGCAATCCTTGAAATATTTACATAAAATATATGTACACATAACCTTTTGGTATTTTCATAAAGGGGATCATATTATACAGGCTTCTGAATTTTGCTTTGTCTACACAGCATCCCAACTCACATATGGTAGCCATTAGTGTTCACCAATATCTGGTTTCTCTTGTTCTTCTGAATACACGGGTAAGGCCATGTGCTGGTGCCGGTCATTGCACTGAGAGTGGAAATGAGCTGTATTTCTTCCCAGTTGAGCCTGGGTTGGGGTGGACCCTCCAAAAGGCTCTCTCAGTCCCAGTGACCAGAGACATTCAGGGCAGTGGCTGTTTTGTTAGCCTCAGTCCCTGTGTGGCTACTATGAACCGTGCTTCCCCAACAACCACAATGGATACACAGAGTAAGCAGGAAATCATTCCTCTGTTGATTTGATTCCCGGAGACTTTTTGGGATTAGTTGTTACCGAGGCATTACTTAGCTCTTCCTCACTGATACACTATTTCTTCCTGTGTGCATACTTGGTGTACCTCATCCTTTCTTAGGGCCAAAGAGGACTGTCCTAAAGCAATGCGGTAGGATGTATCCAACTATTCTTCTACTGATGGGCATTTGATTTTTCCAAATGTTTGCTACTATGAAGTGTGCCACAATAAATATTACATGCGGATGCACGTGCACACATGAAGATCTATTACGATCCACTTGTGAGATTCTTTTCTGAATAAAAAACTTCTGTGAGTGCGATTACTAGGTAAAAGGCTCTAAACATTAGGCGGAGATACACTGACTGCCTTCCAAAAAAAGCTGAACAAATTTAGAATTCCAATCAACAGAAAACGAGACTACCTGTTCACCTAAAGTCAATTATGTTCTTCTTTTTTTTTTAATGTTTTTATTTATTTTTGAGCGAGAGAGAGGCAGAGAGGGAGGGAAACACAGAATCCAAAGCAGATTCTAGACCCTGAGCTGTCAGCACAGAGCCTGACATAGGGCTCAAACCCGTGAACCATTATCATGACCTGAGCTGAAGTTGGACGCTTAACCAACTGAGTCACCCAGGGGCCCCAGTTAAATTATTCTTTTAAAACGATGCCAGTATAATAGGTGGCAATTAGATCTCGTTGCTTCAGGTTGTACCGTGATTGGTCATCTTTTCACAGATTTAAAGGCTGTTCGTGTTTCTTCCATGAACTGCCT
This sequence comes from Suricata suricatta, assembly GCF_006229205.1. NCBI lineage: Eukaryota > Metazoa > Chordata > Mammalia > Carnivora > Herpestidae > Suricata > Suricata suricatta. The sequence goes on from NC_043717.1 coordinate 36,525,175, forward strand.
ATTCCTGAACCCTTGACCCATTTTTGTCTGTTGATTTTATGGGAGAGCTTCATAAATCCTTAGTATTAATTCCTGGTTCTGTTACTAGCTATAAATATTTTCTTTCAGTCTGTCCCTCATCTTGAGTTTGCTTATGGCTATAGAGAAACATAGCATTTTCCTGTAGTCAGTACAGTCAACTTTTCCTTCCTTTATGGAGTTTGGAAACTGCCCTACCAGAAAATAAAAATACATTAAATGTTTCCCAATCAGTTGTCACAAAAACTTTTATTAATAATCCTTTCTTTCTCCACTGATTTAAAAAATCCTCCATATCTTACATTAAAACCCATAAAAAAGTGTCTTTTATGGAGTCTATACCGTACTTTCCTGGCATTTAGGTTTATTCTTCTACTAGTAGGTTACAGTGTTTTCAAGTATATACAAATTATGTAAAATCTAGTATCTAGTCTTTCATATTTTACTTTTTCAACATATTCTCAATCCTCTAATTTCCCTGAGGGACTTCATAATCTATGACCCAATTTCTCTCCCCTCACCCTGCAAAATAAAACCAAATCTAACAGCAACCACCTCACCCAAATCCACGTTATAATTCTGAGTACAACTACTTCAAATCTACAGATTTGCACATGTTAGAATTTTGACAGCAGGGGCGCCTGGGTGGCTGTCAGTTAAGTGTCTGATGTCACCTCAGGTCATGATCTCACAGTTCAGGAGTTCAAGTTGCACATTGGGCTCTGCGCTGACAGAACTGCTTGGAATTCTGTCTCCTGTTCCCTCTCCGCCCCTCCCCTGCTTGCTCTCTATCTCTTTCTCAAAATAAATAAAAATTAAAAAAAAAAAGAATTTTGACAACAGTGTCTTCCCATTCAGAGATAGAATAAAGCTTTGAAATTGTATTCATTTTAGTCTTCCACATTTCTTGCACAGTTTACTCCCAAGTATTTCATAACTTTTGTTGCTAAACTGAATACTATCTCCCCCTTGCAAACCATTTCCTAACTGGTTGTTACTGGTATGAAGTCAAACTATTGCTTTTGATATACTTTACTTGTATTTAGTTAGTTTCCTGAATACTCTTAAGAGTTCTAACCATTTTTAAATTTAGTCTTTTGGATTTTTTTTAACTTTATTTTTACATTTATTTATTTTTGAAAGACAGAGAGAGACAGCATGAGCAGAGGAGGGTCAGAGAGAGAGAGAGACACAGAATCTGAAGACAGGCTCCAAGCTCTGAGCTGTCAGCACAGAGCCCTACACAGGGCTCAAACCCATGAACTATGAGATCATGACCTGAGCCAAAGTCAGACGCTCAACTGACTGAGCCACTCAGGCACCCCTGGTCTTTTGGATATTTAGGTTCTAATTTAAAAATCAGCCTAAATGTCCATCAACTGATGAATGGATCAAGAAGATGTGGTATATATATATATACACAATGGAGTACTAAATGGCAATGAGGAAGAATGAAATATGGCCATTTGTAGCAAAGTGGATGGACCTTGAGGGTGTCATGCTAAGTGAAATAAGTTAGGCAGAGAAGGATAGATACCATATGTTTGCATTCATAGGTCTAACAGGAGAGACCTGGCAGGGGACCATGGGGAGAGGAAGGGGGAAAGAGAGCGGGGGAGAGTGAGGGACACAAATCAAAGGAGACTACTGAATACTGAAAACAAACCATGGACTGAAGGGGGAGGGGGAAGGAGGGAGGGGGGTGATGGTCATGGTGGGGGGCACTTGTGGGGAGAAGCACTGGGTGTTATATGGAAACCAATTTGACAATAAACTACTAAAAAAAATTAAAAAAATAAAAATCAGCCTTCAGTTCTATTCTAGGCTATTTATACAGTGATTCCCAAATGCCTATTTCCATTATACCTGGGGTAACAAAATAATGAAATTTTACGGTTAGAAGGGATGTCATAGTGATCTAACCCAAGGTTAGTCAGGTAAGTACGTACTAGGGTACACAGTAAGATAAATGGGAGAAGGTGTAAGACAATAAAGATTACAGAGCTTGTTGCCATGAGGCAAAGTAGGCTCAGTTTCTGTTTTTCAACAGGCGCTAGGTATGTAGACTTTTGTTGAGACTCCTAACTTTAAAAAACATTAAACAGAAGCCAAACTAAATACAATTGCCAGCTTCCAATCTAGAAACTTCACTGAGGCTAATCCAATACCTTCACTTAAGGCAAACTGAAACTCAGAAACATGCGTCAGAGATTGCAAAAGTAGTTGTATTTTGTTTAGCTGTTCGGTGGGTCAGAGCAGTATTTATAAAGTGCTAAGTCGGGGCAAGCATTTTGCTTGGTTTGGTTAAGACAAGGAGTTTAGTACCTAAAGTCCACACTTTATGTTCTCTCTCTGGCTCAACTTGGCTTGGATTTGCTATCATGGTAAATTAAAGGGTACATTTTAGTATTTTTTTAAGTTTATTTATTTGAGAGAGACAGAGCGTGTGCGAGAAAGAGCACGTGCATGAGCAGGGAAGGGGCAGAGAGACAGGGAGAGAGGGAATCCCAAGCAGACTCCATGCTGTGAGCACAGAGCCCGACATGGGGCTCAAACCCATGAACCATGATATATCATGACCTAGGCCGAAACCAAAAGTCAGATACTTAACCGACTGAGCCACCCAGGTGCCCCTGAAAAGGGTACCTTTTAAATCATCCTTCCATGTTGGGGGAAATTCCCATATTATGTTCCCCCTCACTCAACATGGAAGTCAGAGCTCAATTTCCCAGTTTTCCTTGCAGTTAGAAACACGTGGGTGACCCAGGCTCCACCAATCAGGAAAGCTTGAAGACTGACTTGGAAGGGATCAACCGGGGGGAACCAAGTAGGTGTAGACCTTGTTTGGTTTCAGCCAGTTTTCAGCGCTGGCAAAGGATGCGAGGTTGCCGGAAGTGGTGGTGAGCAAAGGTTGTGGTAATATCGCGCTCTTTGGCAGCCATGCAAATGTAGCATTGTCGTGGGTGGTGTGGTGGTAACAGAGGCCATTTTCCCATCACACAAGTTCTCCAGCCCGGTTCTGGGCACTCTTCCTAGAATTTAGTTTCAGGCTTATTTCTTGAGCCCTTCCAAAGATACTGTGAATCACCCAGGATCCTTTTAATAAATTCCCTTTCTGTTTAACTAGCCAGAGAGGATTCTGTTTTTTAAAAAATACTGAGCCCTGACCAATACGAGGATCATCATCTGGCGGGGACAGAATCAAATCAAAGATCTTGGTCTTTTTGATTCCCAGGACACTGTCTTTCCTATGATGTCACATTATTTATATTTAATGTTTTTAGGAAGGTTCAAAACGCGGTTTTCAAAAAATGCATGCCCAGCGTCCCATCTCAAAGATACGCTATGAACACTGTCAAAATGTCTTATTTGGCTCATGATATGAACAGACATTCGAGTGCTTTTGGAATTTGTCTTAGTTTCTGCTTTTGTTCATGGAGATTGATAGACTAGTCGTTTCCTTAAAAGATGTCAGACTTTTAATAAAAACAGCCGTAACAATGTACACAGAGTAGTTCAAATAAAGATAGAGCAAAACCACATCAAGGGAAAGATAACTGTCTGAGATAAATCAGGATGATCTCATTCCAATGTTCTAAGCACCAAATTTATAATTCTTCTTCCTTGAAGTAAAGGACACTCATGGGCTGGATTATAACAATGTTTCCCAACCTTGGTCCACCAACGATGACGTTTATTTTCCACCTTCATGGCCTCCAAGTTTTTCAAGAGTTTCTTCCAACCTCATTTATTAAACAATGTTTTCAGTGACCTCATCATAGATAAATCTACAATCTAATTGAAATTCTGAAAATAAGCCATGGATGTCTACTACTGTTTTTGGTGACACAAACTGACAACTGTCGGGATAAAGGGTTTCTGTGTTCTCGTGCCCGCTATACACTACGGCATGCTACAGAAAGAACTTTCTATACTTTATCAGACTTATTTGTCGCCATAGCTCTGTATAGTGGGTATTATTATCTTATTATCCCCATTTTACAGGCAAACACACCGTTCAGCCCCTTACTCAAGACGGCCAGGCTGACAAAGGGTAGAGCTGAGACTTGGATTCAGGTCAGCAAGTCCAAAGGCACATCTATTTATATTGTACCACGTCTCTCAGGAAGAGTTTTAATTTGACAAGAGAGACAATTTTCTCGAGGCACTCAATCTTACAAGGAGTTTATTACATGGATGGTCACAGGAAATCGCCTGACCTTGCGGGTGAAGAGGACGGGGGTCTGACGGAGAACTATGTAACAACTTACGCTGTGCCCTGAGGCCTCAGACACTGGGTCTAGGAGGTATTTGGGAAAGATATGACAGTGAACCGGGCATGGGCCTTGCCCCCTAGGACCTCTCCCCCAGGCGGGGAGAAAAGCTAAGCACACAAAAAACCAAAATATACACTGGGTACATGGGGTAGGTCTCGCTTCCAGTAGATAGATCACGGCTTAGGGAGGTGGCTGGAGAGAGGCACTGACCACACCTTCCCTGGCAGGGGTCCCTTGCTTCTGCGGCAGCCTGTGGCTCAGAATGGAGGGCCCGCATGGGAGGCCTCACCCTGCCACCTTCCCAGTCGCACGAAACACCGGACCTTCCCAGCTCCCTTCCTCAGATACCATCAGGTACCTGAGGCTCTGAGAAAGGCTCTCTGCACTCTCCTGGGTGACAATCGGCCACTCTCAGAGGCCAGTTTGACAGACCTTCAGGAGGCAGAAGAGAAGTATTCCCTCTCCAAACTGCCTCGTGCTGTCTCCTGTCCCGGCATTCCTTCAGGTTATTTTGGAGGCGATGATGTCAAGAAGGGCCACACCTTAGTCCACTGATCTGTTACCCATTGTGGCATCTTAAATAGAGGTGGTTTATTAGCCCCCACTCTCATGTTTCCCTGAGAGGGGCACAAATCTCTGAGAAGGGAAATGCTGGGGGCTTGGACCACGGCCCCAGTAGTAGGTCGAGGCTCTGAGTCCCCAGGTGCACGTGGAGACTGCCAGGTATGTAAGAAGGGAAGAGACTCGGGGCCCACGGAGGTGAAGCCTGGAGGCCTACGCCATAGTCCTGTCTACACTACGACTGCGTAGATTATGAATGAAAGGGGAACATTTTACAAGTGTATTTATAAACCAACGTTTTAAGGGTTTTGGAATGGCAGTGCCCAGAGAGGGCCTTTGAGACCATAATCCGGGCAAGAGTGTGGTACAGGCAAGTGATGTGAGTTGCCCAGGTCACTGGGCTTGTGAGGATCAGGCCTAGCTCTCTCTGGACCCCCTTACAGTCAGACCGACCACCCTTCCCCAGTGCAAGGCAAGCAGTCATCAATTGTCCACTGCAGACTTCTGATGGAATATTCCCAAGAAACAGGGCCACTCATTAGATCATTCAACAAACATCTACTGTACTTGGCAGGAGCCAATGATGGGAGACCAGGAAGTAAACGACAAAACGGGGGCTACCCGTGGGTAGTAGATGAAATGCATCTGACACCACGTCTGGCCCACAGTAAGTTCCAGATAAATGGGGATTTCTGTAAAGGTCTTCTTGGGAGATGGAAGTAAGGGGAGGGGGTAGGGCAAGGGTCAGACCATGACCAAATTCACATGAAACCCTGAAATGCTGGGATTTGCTCTGGAGACAATGAGGATGCAGTGTTTAGAAGAATGACATCATCAGATTTCAGGAAGGTCACTCTGGCAAGACTTGGGAGGATGAGGGTAAAGAAAAGGAGGTTTAGCCACAGAGTTTGCAAGACAGTCCAAGTGAATGGTGATAAAGACAGAGAGAGAGAGAGAGAGAGAGAGAGAGAGAGAGAGAGAGAGAGAGAGAGAGAAAGAGAGGGGAGGGGAAGAGAGAGAGGGAGACACAGAATCCGAAGCAGGCTCCAGGGTCCAGGCTGTCAGCACAGAGCACGCCATGGGGCTCAAACCCATGAACCGCGAGATCATGACCCGAGCTGAAGTCAGATGCTTAGCCAACTGAGCCACCCAGGCGCCCCCCATAAAATTGTTTTTAAGAAGAAGTGCAGTTTCAAGGTGGGTAGGAGAGGTCAAGATAGAAGAGAAGGCAGAGAAAAGGCAGGTCCTGGCCCCGGGCTCTGGGCACAAGTATGGTGGCTGTTACCAAGACAGGGTCCCCAGGTACAACTTTAGGGGAGAAGAAAATGAGGTGAACTTAGAAAAAGTTATTTTCGAATGCCTAAGGCACATCCAATGGGGAGATGTCCCAGAGGCATTTGTATTTCTACACCTGTAGCTCAGGAGAAGGGTCTGAGCTGGAGGACAGAACAGGCAGAAATCAGCCCTAAGGCAACAGTCAAAGCAGGGAGGGCAGGATGAGATGTGCCAGTCAACGAATTTCATTATGGCCCTACTATCTGTCAGACGCTGTAAAAAGTGCCGAGGCTACAGTAGAAGACCAGAAAGGGAGGGTCCCTGCTCTCAAAGATGTTACCTTCTGGTGAGAACCGTCAGAACACACACCCAGCCAGACACATGCAAATAAATGGAAGAAAAACATGAGCTAGTGAGAGAACCCGGAACTAAGTCTCACGTGGTGTGACAGAGACTGGCTGTGTCATTCCTTCGCCTTTGCCTGGGAAAGGGTGTCAGGGACAAAAGAGAGAGGTGAAGGGGTGCACGGGTGGCTCAGTTAAGCATCTGACTTTGCCTCAGGTTGCCATCTCGAGGTCCATGGGTTCAAGCCCCGTGTCATCGGGCTACGCACAGACAGTGAGGAGCCTGCTTTGGATTCTGTGTCTCCCAATATCTCTGCCCCTTCCCCACTCATGCTCTGTCCCTCTGTCTCTCAAAAATAAACATTTAAAAAGAGAGAGAGGAAAAAAATTTTAAAAATGAGAGAGAGAGAGAGGGGAAGAGAGAGGTGACAATCATGAGCTAGAAGCCCACAAGCAGAGAAGGCACAGTGCCTGACCCCAAACATGTCGTGTTGAGCACAGCGTCCTGCTTCCTGATCTACATTCTCATCGGGAGATAATGCCACCAAACTAGAATGACCAGGAATGAGTCTAGCAGTGTGTCATTCCATTCAGGAACTAAGACATTCACGGAGTCCAGGGCTAGGTGCCAAGCAGAGGGCTGTGAATAGGACTGTTGGGGTAGGTGCCTGGCCCTCAGGAAGCTTCCAGTCTCACAGGAGAAGACACCCAAGCACACACACGCCCAGTGCAGCTGTTCACAGAGAGTAACTCCAAGTTGTACTAACCGTTGTAAAAATCATCAACAAAAGGCCAAGGCTAACAGGGAGTGATGGACTTTAGGCAGGACAACTGGAAAGAAAGCCCCGCCGAGGAAGCACCCTTTATGAGGAGTCTTAGGGGCGCCTGGGTGGCTCAGAAGGTTGAGCGTCCGACTTCAGCTCAGGTCACCATCTCAAGGTTCCTCAGTTCGAGTCCTGCATCAAGCTCTGTGCTCACAGCTCAGAGCCTGCTTCGGAGTCTCTGTCACCCTCTCTCTCTCTGCCCCTTTCTCACTCACACTCTTGCTCTCAAAAATGAATAAACGTTAGGGGGGGAAAATCCCTTTTAAGAGGGGTCTTAGAGTTTGCAGGCTTGCAGTGAAAAGGACTGTGGTGTGGCCCAGAGGCAATGGCACGGGCACGCTCATGGGCTTGGAGGCGGGAGAGACGCTGATGTGTGAGAAACCAGGCGTGGCCAGCAAGACTAGAGGACAGGGCTGGGGAAAGAGCACTGATAACACTGGAGACAGAGTCACAAAGCTCCAGGCTCAGGCCGGCTGCACTGAAGTGCCTCGATCGTACTGGAAGGCCAATGGCAAGGCCCTGAAGGGTTCCGCAAGCCTGGCATGACCTGATCTGGTTCTCATCTGAAGGAATTTCTGGCCAGGAGAGGGTCTAAAGATGGGGGCCATGAAGGGGAGGCGGCACTGGGGTGCCGGGTCTCTTTGGTGCCTCAAGGCTGTCCTCCATCACCCAGCCGGGCCAGCCTTTATTCCACCCACAGTCAGGGTCAGGCCTCCATTTGCAGGGCGACTTTTCAAACTTCTTGGATCTCCTGCCTGGCCTCAGTGCTGCCCCCAAAGTCCCATAAACTCTCTAAAGTGCTTCCAACAGGCTTTGTGAGTCTGTTGGGAGAATGGATGCTTTTGAAAAAAGGACACAAAAGAATCACACGAAACCCCTCCCTCATTTCTGATGCAAATGCAAAGTTTCCTCCTCTACTGCTTTCCAGGAGCCCTCTAGCCCTCAGCCTGAGCGACCGGCCTGAGCAACGGTCTTTGCCCTTTTCTCGGTCTCCATTTATTTTCCCGAAGGCCACGCACATGTGTACTACTATGAACAATAACAAGGAACTATAAATTCTTATTGGTCCCAGAAAGTTGGCGATTCTAAACAATAAAAATATGTCCTGACCGCTGCTCTCGCAAGAACATTTTGGAGACACAAAGGAGCTTTGTTACAACAACACAGGAGTTTGGGGACACTGTGGGCCGGACGGTGGCCTCCGGTCACCAGGTATTGATGCAATAGGCGACTCCAGCCCCGAAGCTGGAAGACCTCCCTGTCAGCTTCTCCTGGGCTCTCACTTCCTTGCTGGTCCGCAAGCAAGTTTCCTAAATAGCCCTCAGCCACTATTGTTTCCAGAAGCCAGAATTCTCAGCCCATAGAGAAAGTCCCCTTTGTCCTCCCATCCATGATTTAATTTACATTCTCCTGAACGCGCCATTCACTTTGTTTTCAAGGCTAAGAAGTCTCACAATTGTACAAGGTCCTGAATTTGAATTTCCCTGTGTTTCCACTGTTGGGCAGTTTGCCCGGGTCAGCCACTGGACAGGCCCCGAACTCAGCTCTGCCTTAGAGAAGACCTTTATTGCTCATGATCTCTTACTGCAGTTCTAACTACTGCCATGTATTTCCCCCTCAATGTCTGTATTTTGAGGTTTTTTTCAAAATACACCGACGCGTGTAAGCATACCTACACACAGATGCGTATGTATCACGTCTTCTCTGACAATCAGGAAAGTGTCCACTGTCTTTCCCAACTGCATCACATTCCCAGGGAGCTGGCCCCCCTTTGTTCCCCAGATTTCAGAGGGGTGCCCTGAGCCACATGGGCCACACCTCAAGCCTTCAATACCATGATTTGCAAGACACGGGAACTGACCTTCTATGGTTTGGTCTCTCTATTCTTGCCCATAAACTTCTCTTATATGCAAATGCATTAACCTTACTAGGAATGGGCCAAACTTATCACAAAGGTATGGACACAAAGAAATGTCAAAACCTAATAGTAGTAGTAGTAGTAGTAGTAGTAGTAGTAGTAGTAGTAATAATAATAATAGTACATAGTAAATTAGTGAGGAAGCAGTAGGGAAGAAACTGTTCTTTGCTCCTTGGAGGATCTTGACGGGAAAACAGATTATTGCTAGCAGAATTCTGGCTTACCTGAATGTATGACAATCCAGAGTCTTTGTAAAGTTAGGGTCAGCCTTTCTAAATATCTGCTTGATATCAGTGGATGTTAACTGTTCTTTCAGCTTCGGTAGAACAAGTTCAATGTTGCTCATAGGATACTGGAGGGGCGGGGGAAGAAAGGAAGGATATTTGAATATGCCCGAGTCATAGGGAGCCCCATCTATCCGAGGGCTGCCAAAGAGACTTCATGCTCTGAACTTGAAGGCAGCTGGGCGTGGCTTTCCACGGAGACCAACACATAAAAGAGAAGGCTAGGCCTAAACGTCTTCAGTTATAGTTTTAGGACAACCCGTGTCATTCACTCAGCAGGCCAGATCGGAGAGAAAGGAGCGTGAGGGACAGTAGGCCACAGGAATCCAAAAACAATCTCTCCTTCCACCTCAGCCTTGTACCCTGAACCCTTGAACGGTTGGCCCAAGAGACCCTAATGGAGAGAATGGAGATTCAAAGTTGGGTAAATGGACCCCCGTTTTCTCCAGATCTTTAAGAGTGGGGCCCCCAGGATTAATGGCCACCAGATGACGCACTGGGCAAAGCCCGTCTGGGTATCAGATCCACACACACTGTAATCCTCTGACATTCGCTCTCCGGCAGTCCCCAGTTCCTGTCTCCCACCCCGTGATTAGGTTTTTGCCTGTGCAAAAATAGATCTTATTCAATCCAGTAAAGCATAAGCTTATAAATAATTGCAGCTAAGAGCTACAAAAAAATGAGAAGACTATATATGAAGATTAAAAACACTGATGTTATAATTTAGTATAAAGGTCTCTCTTTTCCACCAGGGGGTCTGGGACCGACTGCAGGCCCTTATCCTCCCCTACCTTGTGCATTTCCTTTCATCTATTTCCATGAGTGGATCTATACGCTCTTTTGCAAAGACACCTCAGATTGATAGTAAAGAATATGTATTAATCCTCCTCCGCTTAGAAAGTCCTCGTTAAGGGTAGTTTTCAAATAATGCAGGTTTCACTTGGGATGCCGATACTCCGTCCCACCCTGCTTGTATCTTTCTGGAAGGAGCAAAGCCTTTTGTCTTACAAATACAGTAAAACCTTGTATTGCTAGCAACTTGTTCTGAGAGTGTTCCGCAAGACGAGCAAGCATTTCTCCGAAATTTTAACTTAATCAACGAGTGATGTTTTGCAATATGAGTAATGCTTGACGCCAAACGTCACATGATCACAACTGAGCCAATGATTCTTGAAATTTGCCGTGATATATGAGTGCTTTGGATTACAAGCAGGTTTCTGGACCGAATTCTGCTCACAAACCATGGTTTTACTGTATGTATCTGTATATACATGCCTTCTATGTTTGAAAACCAAGTCCTAATTCGCAATAGCTATTGCAAATTGTACACTGACTGAGCTTGCCATGGGCCGAACAGAGGTTAGCACTGCACACACATTATCCACACCTATGCTTCCAAGTAATTCTCTGAAACAGGCACTGTTTAAAGATGAGGAAAGTGGAACTCAGGGAAAATACATGTCTAAGGCCACTCAGCCAGCAAGTGTAGAGTCAGGTTTCTTAGCTAAGCCTACTGGTCTCCAGAAGTCTAACTCTCCTCTTTTCCAGCCTCTCACCTGAATTCAGTGCTTTTGAAGGGCTCCTGGTTCACAGTTTTATGCTAACCCGAAGTCCTAACACCGCCCATGGGGAAATGGTGGGGCAACCCCAGGGGGTGCTGCTTAGGACTATCATCAAGAAAGACTGTGAAGGGGCGCCTGGGTGGCTCAGTCATTAAGCATCTGGCTTCGGCTCAGGTCATGATCTCACAGTTCATGGGTTTGAGCCCCGCGTCGGGCTCTGTGCTGACAGCTAGCTCAGAGCCTGGAGCCTGCTTCAGATTCTGTATCTCCCTCTCTCTGACCCTCCCCTGCTTGTGCTGTCTCTCTCTGTCTCTCAAAAATAAATAAAAAGCATTAAAAAATTAAAAAAAAAAAGAAAGAAAGACTGTGAAGAAGGGGCCGCCTGGGGGGCTCAAACGGTTACGCGTCTGATTCTTGGTTTCAGCTCAGGTCATGGTCTCATGATCGTGAGATGAAGTCCCACATTGGCCCCAGGCAGACAGCCCAGAGTCTGTTTGGGATTCTCTCTCAATTCCTCTCTCTGTCCCTCCCCCAACTGCACATGTGCACTTGCTCGAGCTCGCTCTCTCTAAGTAAACTTTAAGAAGAGAGAGACTGTGCAGAGGGGAGCTGATGGCCCACAGTTGCTGTACCTTCAGCATTGCTTCGAGCATTCCTGCCAAGGCCATACTCTGCCCAGGCTGTCTTCCTCCCAATGACCGTGATGGGGACACCAGGGCTGGGCCATTCTTGCCTGACATGGGACTTCTCCGGGCAGCCTTGGCTCGCAGGCTCCCCATCGGCCTGGCTGGCACTTTCTCAGAGCTGCACGGGGTGTCAGGCCTTTCCTACCCCAACCTCGTCCCTTCCCTCTCCTTTCTCAGACCTACATTTCCATCTCCCCACCTACTCTTGCTCCTGCCCCATTTATCCTTCATATGTGTTTCTCCCAATACATCTCTTGCTTATCTAATTCAGCCTTGGCACCTGCTGCTCAGACGACCCGAACAGACAAGGATGAGATGATATATGAAGAGAGGCTGATCTTAGCAACTTACTTTTGAGCATTTTATATATAAATGAGAAGAGAACTAATACTGTACCAAACACACATATATATAACTGGCACATAAATATTATTACTTACAGGCAGACATTTACTTTATTCAAGAGGTAAAGAGGTGCAGGCAAGTCAAGAAGAAGAGCAGTGGGAGGGAAAGAGGGAGAGAACTAATCTTAAGTAGGCCCCACGCTCAGTGTGGAGTTGGATCCCGGGCTTGATCCCACAACCCTTGGATCACAACCTGAGCCGAAATCAAGAGTTGAACACTCAACCAATGAGCTATCCAGGTACCCCTGCAGGCAGACTTTGAAAATAAATTGTTTCTGGACAGGTTTTTATTTTCTTTCTTTCTTTTGGTTTATTTGTTTTGAGAGAGACAGAGATTGCACAAATCAGGGAGGGGCAGAGAGAGAGGGAGAGAGAGAATCCCAAGCAGCCTCCACACTATCAGCACAGACCCTAATGCGGGGCTGGAACCCATGAAGCTGTGAGGTCATGACCTGAGCCGAAACCAAGAGCCTGTCACTTGACAGACTAAGCCCCGCCCCAGGTACCCTTAGACAGGATTTTCAATACTGGGCTCTCAAATACTCTCAAATATGCATGTTTGCACACCAAGCCCGTCCACACTTAAAATCAAGATTTTATCAACATGTTATTTTTCCAGAACAACACTGCCACACCGGTCCTTTCGGTAACAGGACCCGTCGGCCACCTTCTTTCAAAGGAAAAGACTCTCTGAGCTCACGGTTGCCAATTTGTCCTTGAATTCTCATTCAGGCCTCAGGTGACTCCTATGGAAAGCTGCAACCCCAGCATCTATCAGGGTTCCCTCAAGGGTTCTGCTTGCTCCGCTCTTGACCTTCCGGACAGGCCTGTGCCAATTAGCTGGAACAGCAAGGCGTGCGGCACCAGATTGTCTTCCCTCCCTATAGTTGCTGAGATTTCTTTAGGAAAACATTGCCAGGATCAGCAGAAAACCCAGGAAACCTGATTCAACCCCAGGTTGCCTCCTGCCTGTGCCTGGCATCCGTGACGCCGGGCACCAGAGGACCCAGCATGTAAACAGAGGAGGCCGGTGCCCATGGCCAAGTTGCACAGATCCATTATTCATGCCCACATGTGTGAATGCACAATGTAAAACTGGCGGCAGGATGAAGCAGCCAGGGCCCAGGGAAGGAAAAACCCAGACGACAGTGTGGAGAGGCGAGGCGACAATGATATGGGTGGGTTACCTTATCCAAATTCTCCTCCATGTAGCGCAAGGTATAGTCGTCAGCGTTGAGCACATGAAACAGGTGGCCATTCAGGTTCACTTTAGCTCCAATATACAGCTCCTCGGCCTCGATGTATTCAGAGGGTTCACTTTTGAAGACTTCTTGTCCATACTTCTTCACACGGCTTCTTTTCAAGAACATCCCACCGATAAACCCTATAGAGAAAGCGGAAAGTTTAATGAGTAGTCTTTATTCTTCGAAGAACCTCACAGCTTGCCTTTAGAGTGACTTCATGCTCACACACAGACTGTATGACTTAGCCTATGAAGTCACAGCAGCCACCTGTTCTCAGACTTAGGGAAGAAGGAGTCAGTGGGTGGGGGCGCCTGGGTGGCTCAGTCGGTTGAGCGTCCGGCTTTGGCTCAGGTCATGATCTCACGGTTTGTGGGTTCAAGCCCTGCATCAGGCTCTGTGCTGACAGCTCAGAGCCTGGAGCCTGTTTCGGATTCTGTGTCTCCCTCTCTCTCTGACCCTCCCCTGCTCACACACTCTCTCTCACTCTCAAAAATAAATAAAACATTTAAAAAAATTTAAAGAATGAGTCAGTGGGTGAACAACAGACTCCATAGGTCAATGTGTGGAGGAG
>NC_043717.1:36539242-36550416 GCF_006229205.1 Suricata suricatta
GGGTTAAGTAGATGATGGCCTGCTTTTGATGTTTGTTTTTGAGAGAAAGAGAGAGGGAGGGGGAGGGAGGGAGGGAAAGAGAGAGAGTGAGCAAGTGTATGCACACAAATCGGGGAGGAGCAGGGACAGTCAGAGACACAGAATCCGAAGCAGGCTCCAGGCTCTGAGCTGTCAGCACAGAGCCTGATGCGGGGCTCGACCTCACGAACTCAGAGATCATGACCTGAGCCAAAGTTGGAGGCTCAACCAACTGAGCCCCGCCGGGTGCCCCAAAGATGCCCTGCTTTTGGAAAGGAGCTTACTTACCTGTCTGAAGAGAACTATGGGAGTCCCATAACCTTTTCTATTTTTCCTACAGGCTACATTATCTTTGCTTCTTTTAGCAATGCCACACAGGTCTTACTTTCTGGAATTCTGACCCATTCATCTGCTCTCCTCTGGGGGTTATTTGCTGGATGATCTTCAGGAGTTATTTCATCTGTCTGAACCCCTCTGAATTCTCACCAATAAAATGGTAATGAAATTTGCAGGGGGCTATGAAAACGAGCCTTTCGGGTCATCTGCTGTGGGGAACACAGTTGGCAAAGGTCTCGGCAGCTGGGCTCTGAAAACTAACCCCTGGGTCTGGGCCACGGCCATGCTTCCCACAGCCTCCTGGGAAAGGCAGGGATCCTGAGGTTGGCCCATTCCCACAAGATGGAGGCCCCTCCGATGAGCAGCTTTGGCTCCAGGACTCCTGGTCAGCCTCACTGAAATTTGCTCAGAACCACCCTGCAATCTAAGACTTCCTCTTTCCTTTTATCCTTCCCTCCGTCCTTCACAGGAGTCAGACACACAGTGCCGTCTGGTGGCTCTCTGGCTTCCTCTGGCTCCTTCTACAATTTCCCTTGCCAGCATTTTCCCTAATAAATCTCTCATACGTTCAGTCTCATCTTGAGGGTTGCCCCTTGGAGGATCTAGACTAACACAACACCTCATAAGGTTCTTACAAGGATAACAGTGGGTATTCAGTCATGGCTGCTAGTATAACTAGTAAGCTTATACTTGATTTCCAGCATCCTGTTTTCTTTTTTTTTTTTTAACATTTATTTATTTTTGAGAGAGAGAGACACACACACACACACAGAGTGTGAGCAAGGGAGGGTCAGAGAGAGAGGGAGACACAGAATCTGAGGCAGGCTCCAGGCTCTGAGCTGTCAGCACAGAGCCTGATGTGGGGCTTGAATCCACGAACTGTGAGACCATGACCTGAGCTGAAGTCGGCTGCTTAACCGACAGAGCCACTCAGGTGCCCTGACCAGCACCCTGTTTTCTGAATGCTGCAATCTGTTTGGCCAGGCCCATCCCCATTCTAGATGTACAGAGTTAATTTTTTTTTAATTTTATTTGTAGGCTCCCCACCCAACATGGGGCTTGAACTTCCCACCCTGAGATCAAGAGTCGCATAGAGGCATCTTGATGGCTCAGTCGGTTAGGCATGTGACTTTGGCTCGGGTCATGATCTCATGGTGCCTGGGTTTGGGCCCCGCATCAGGCTCTGTGCTGAAGGCTCAGAGCCTGAAGCCTACTTCAGATTCTGTGTCTCCCTCTCTCTGCCTCTTCCCCACTCATGCTCTGTTTCTGTCTCAAAAATAAATATTAAAAAAAATTTTTTGAAAGAGTCACATGCTCTACCAACTGAGTCAGCCAGGCACCGCCCCAGAGTGGATCTCTTGACCTTTAAGAGCATAACTCCTATGTGATTTCATATTTTTAGGTTTGATCCATTATTCAAAGCACTATGCAGCCTGACATAATTATACAAATCATTCATTATTCATTGGCATGCAGAATGGCTTATACAGGCTCGTAATGGCTCCTATTAAATTTTTAGGCATTCTGCAAGCCGGTTGTTAGTGATGCTTGCTTGAAATGGACTATGGTTGGGATATCTACAATCACGGCAACTGGCAAATGTTTTTTTACAAATTGGGGCTTTTACTTTTTTTTTTTCCAGAGAGCCACTTCACCAGCACACCACTGATTACTCTTCCCAAATGTGCCTTCAGCAGAGATCAAAATTTTAAGCATGTTGGTACTCAGAACAGAGCCCTACAGTTCCATAATTGTGGAAGTCAAAGTCCGTGGCTCCCCTCAGCAATGTCCGTGGTATCAGCCTACTGCAGAGATGCATTTTGTGTGCCTGGGTGCTGGCTGGAACTGTGGCATGAGCCTCAGACAGACAGAGAAGCCAGAAGAAGGCAGACATTGAAGATGTCTTAGAAAGAAGCTGAAATTTTATAAGCGGTACTCAAAAAGATTTCCTTGGCTGGCTGTCTTTGGATGGAAGATTGATAGACCATGATTCTGAAGCTCCTGGATTCCCCAGAGGGACCTCAGAGGCCAGGGAGGAAAGGGGGACAGTGTCCAAAAGGAAGTATCTGGAGTCTCCCAACCCTGAGTCAACCAAACTGTTCATCTTTCATCATTTTATATGTCTGGGTTCCCATTTAAGGGATCTTTATAAAATAAACTTTTCAGTGGTTAAAAAAAAAAAAAAAGAAAAACAACAAAGAATAAGAAGAAAGCCACTTTCTTAGTCATCTAGGCTATAAAACCAGACCATGCTCCCTAACTTTCAAAGTGATAAGGCTCAGGGGCACCCAGGTGACTCAGTCGGCTAAGCATCTGACTCTTGATTTCGGACCCGATCAGGATCGGATGGTTCGTGGGAACGAGCCCCACATCAGGCTCAGCACAGACAAGTGCAGAGCCTACCTGGGATTCTCCCTCTTTCTCTCTTTCTCTCTGCCTCTCCCCCACTCACGCACACATGCTCTCTCTCAACATAAAGAAAGAAACATTTAAAAAAAAAAAAGATGGAGGCAGTTACTTGTTCTGAGAAAATTGTTAGAAGAGCTATGTCTCTTACCTGAGTTCCTCTGTATAGGTTCAAACACTGAAAGCGTATCATCGTCGAGGAAGTACGAAATAATAAACCTCCTGTCCTGGTCCACACATTTGTTAGTGATCAGTTTTGCAAAAAAGCGGAGTGTATTGCTTACGTTGCCATAGATAAATGGAAGAGAAATGAGAGTTACAGGCTTATTACATATGTTTTAAAAAACTTGCAAAAGGCATGCTTTTTTTTTTTAATTGCGGTATACAATGATTCAATGTGATCACCACAGAAAGTCTATTTCCCAGCCAACGTCACATATAGTTATACACTGTATGAGATCTACTCCCTTCACAATGTTCAAACATGCAATATGGTATTATTAACAATAATAATACTGTATATTACATCCCTAGGACCTATTTATTTCATAACTGCAAGTTTATATCTCCTTTTACCCTCTTCACCCATCTCCCCCATCCACTGAAAAAGTTCAACCACCTGCTTATTAAGGCTTTCAATCTATATGCAGAGCAATTTTCTCAGTTGGTCAAAATATCCCTTATTCTTTAGATGGCCAGAGGACGTGCCTCCTGGGAAAATGTACCCAAAACGAAGGTCATAAATGCACTCCTCAAAACAGCTGCCCTGAAGAGTGTGGGGCCACTGTTTCACGGTCACCTCCCACATTCTCCATTTCCTTGCTTCTTTCCAGCCATACATCCTCTCCTCCCTGAACTACTCCCCCAGCTCCCCACCATCTTCCCCCAACTCCCTTCAAGAGAAAAAATGACCTCTTCCCTTTCAAATACTACACTAAATATTATAGACCTGCCACTTTATAGTACTTATCACCTATACTATGAGTGCCTATGACGTGTCTTATTAATACTAACACAATACAACAACACTAATAGTATACTTTTTGGATTGTAAGTACTTGATAAACGTAGAAAGTTGCTAAGAGATCCACACAGATTGAAATTTGCACTTAGAATTCCATGCATGAATACAACAGTTCAATAGACAGATAGAGGGATCAAATTCTAGAATCAAAAGTTCCCAGGGACGCTTGGGTGGCTTAGTCAGTTAAGCATCTGACTCTTGATTTTGGCTCTGGTCATGATCTCATGGTTTGGGAGTTCAAGCCCTGCATCAGGCTCTACCCTGACAGCATAGAACCTGCTTGGGGTTCTCTCTCTCCCTCTCTCTGCTCCTCCCTGGCTTGGGCATGCTCTCAAAATAAATAAATAAAATGTAAAAAAAAAGTTCTCAACCCTTGTGGAGGTCTTTGATCATCAAAATCCTTGCCTCAAGGAGGCAGAGTAAAATAAGCCATGAACTTCATCACATCCCTGTCACAGCTTGAAGCAGGGAGGCCCCACTTTCAGATTCTTTTATGCTGAAATTTGTTCTTCCCCTGTGGCCACGGCAATGAAGACCCAACACCAAAAATCATATTTCCAACCTGCCTTTCTCTGTTTCTTTCTCTGACTATCTAGAGAAATAGGACTTGAAAAGCATGGTGCCAAATCCCCAGCTATGTTGGCGTAAGGCTAGCTTCAGAGTAGCCCCAGCCAAAGAGCCAGGTGTCCACAGCTCTGTCTTCTTCCTTCCTAGTTTCCGCAGCTTTGGACAGACCTCAGATAGCATGGGGACAGCTAACCCTTGTCAACCATCTTCTCTGGTATGTAACTGGATTTGTAAGTAACAAATTATGGGGACGCCTGGGTGGCTCAGTTGGCTAAGTGTCTGACTCCTGATGTTGGCTCAGGTCATGATCTGATGATTTGAGAGTTTGACCCCTGCATCATGCTCTGTGTGGACAGTGTGGAGCCTGCTTGGGATGCTCTCTCTGTCCCTCAGCTGAGCACTCTTTCTCTCTCTCTCTCTCAAGAATAAAACTTTAAAAAAAAAGTAAGTAACAGATTATATAACCCCTGTCTCATGAAGGATCCATTAATTTTTACAGATCCTGAAAATACCACCCAAACAACTGAAGGAAGTTTCCCATCAGGCCAGATGAACGCCACGGTAAACTGAGCGTCTTAGAACTTACATACATTTAGACGTGTGTGTGTGTTTAGTGTGGGTTTTTCACATCTCAAATGCCATTTTTGCCTCTAAGTCTTGTGTTCTGGACAACTCATCAATACAGAATATAATTTCCTCAAACAAAATCTTCAGAGCCATGGTTCACCAACTTTGTTGTGTTTAAAAGTCACCCGGGGAACTTGTAAAATATACAGAGTCCTAGCCCCAAAATAGGGATTCAGTAGTTGGCTGGCATCTCCAAAAACCTGCATTTTTAATAAGCTGTCCAGGAGAGTCTGATGAAGCGATCTCCTAGAGCATGCTTTGAGAAACACTGCAAGAATCTTCAGCTATTTCCTTAACTAATAAGCTAATTATCAAAATTCTCTGAACTCTCTCTTTCTCACAATACTCCTAGAACTCAAAAACTTAGCATTTTCCCTGCTTCTCATTATACCACCTCTATTGCTCAATCTCTCTTTCTGGGCCACGGACAGGTTCAAACACACACAGCAATGGGTGTTTGTCGTAACCACCTATAGTGTAGACCCTTGAACGACACGGGTTTGAACTGCACAGGTCCACTTCTGTGTGGATTGCGGTTTTGCTTTTATAAATACAGTACTCTACAAGGAATAGCTTGGTCACCCACTGCTTGGTGTATATTCACTCCCTTGGTGATCTCTTCTAATATCATGTCTTCAAATCCCATACCGATGACTTCCAAACTTCAATCTCTAACTCAGACCTCTCTCCCAAATCACGGATGTGTATATATCCAACTGCCTACTCAGTATCTCCACTTGATAGCCCAGAGACATCTCACACTTCACTTGTGCCCATACTGAACTTCTGTTCTTGCCCCAAACCTACTCTCCCTATAGTCTTTCCCACCTCGGTAGATGGCAACTCTATCCTTCCAGTCGCTCAGGCCAAAACCTTGGGAGTCATCTTTACAAATGTCTCTCTTCTTTCAGACCTCATGTCCAAATCTGTCAGGAAATCCCATTAGCTCGACCTTTCAAAATACTTCCGGAATCTGTCTCATCACTTCCTCAGCACCCACCCAGATCTGATCCATCGAAACTTTTCTCTCAGACCGCTGCAGTAGCCTCTGAACTAATCTTTACTCCTACCATCGCCTTTCTACAGTTGACTCTCAACATTGCAGCTAGAGTGATTCTTTTATTTTTTGTTTATTTGAGAGAGAGAACGCACAAGTCGGGAGAGGGGCAGGGCTGAAGGAGAGAGAGAGAATCTCAAGTAGACTCCAGACTCAGTATAGAGCCTGATGTGGGGCTTGATTCCATTACCCTGGGATCATGACCTGAGCCAAAATCAAGAGTGGAGGCTTGGGGCTCCTGGGTGGCTCAGTCGGTTAAGGCATCTGACTCTTGATTTCGGCTCAGGTCATGATCTCATGGTGCGTGGGTTTGAGCCCCGTGTCAGACACTGCACTGACAGCACAGAGCCTGCTTGGGATTCTCTGCCTCCCTCTCTCTCTCTCTCTCAAAAATAAATAAAAATTTCATAAAACATTTAAAAAAAAGAGTGGAGGATTAACAGGGAGCTACCCAGGCACCCCTGGAGTGATTCTTTTATTATGTAAATGAGATCAAGTCACTCCCCTGCTCTAACTTCCCAATGGCTCCCCTTCTCACTTGAAGACAAAAGAATCCTTCTAATGGTCTACGAGGTCCTGATCCCCTAGGACCTCTCTTCATCTGTCTACTCTGTTCTTCACCCATGTGTTCTATCCACACAGCCTGCTCCTTGCTCAGGGGCTTATACCAAGTCTTCCTTCTGCCTAGAACAGGTTTTCGCTCCTTTAGTAAGGTCCATCCAGACCAGGCTATTTTTTTTTAACACATATTTGTTTTTGAGAAAGAGAGAGAGTGAGCACGTGCACACACAAGCAGGAGAGAAGCAAAGAGAGAGGGAGCCAGATAATCCGAAGTGGGCTCTGTGCTGACAGCAGCAAGCCCAATGCGGGGCTCGAACTCACAGACTGGGAGATCATGACCTAAGCCAAAGTTGGACACTTAACCGACTGACCCATCCAGGTGCCCCAGACCACACTATTTAAAAAAATAAAACCGGGAGTGCTCCTCAGCCCCACACTACCAGTTCCTCTTCATTCTTTTTATAGCAACTTCCTACCTTCTTGACTTTTCCTGTGGCATTTAACGCCTTCTACATAGAACGAACTTCTTTATATATATTTTTTTTATTTATTTTTGAGAGACAGAGAGAGACTATGAGCAGGGGATGGCCAGAGAGAAAGGGAGACACAGAATCCAAAGCAGGCTCCAGGCTCTGAGCTAGCTGTCAGCACAGAGCCTGATGCGGGGCTCGAACCCATGAACTGTGAGATCATGACTTGAGCTGAAGTTAGACGCTTAACCAACTGAGCCACCCAGGCGCCCCAGAACAAACTATTCTGTGTACCGTGCACTGTCCGCCTCTCCCAGCTAGAGCTATGTTCTATGAGGCCAGGACTTTGCATATAGGATCTCAAGCCCCTAGATCAGTGCTTGCATATAAGGCGCTCCATGAAGATCCGTCAATGGTGGACTCAGGGCGATGTACCCACTGAAAACCTCACAAAGAAGAGACATGAAGGCTTATCTTATTTATGAGAAAAAAAATGTCATGAGAAAAAAAAAGCATGACTGATGGAGATAGTAGGTGGAGAAACATCTGAAGCAAGTCAGAGATTACGATGAAACTGGATTTGGGGGTGCGATATGGCTGTGAATAGCACAAGTCTGGGATAATAGCTTTCCTGGTGGGAAGTCATCTGTCTCTTCTATCTGGAAGAACTAGAAGGGTGAATGTTTATTCTATTTACCTACTTGCTCATCCGTCCCTTTTCTTAATGGACAAAATATGTAACAAGCCCCATGTATGTAGCCGGCACTGTTCAGATTCTGAGGGAAGCAGCTGAGCCACCAGGAGGACACTACAATTACATAAACAAGTAACTGCCACACACTCTGGTAAGTACAGGCTCTGTGGAAAGAAGGTGAACTCCAGGAGTCAGACTTCTCTGGGTTTAAATCCTAGTTCGACTAAAAATCACCTGGGTGAGCTTGGGCAAACTGTACAGTCTGCCTCTCTGAGCCTCAGTCTCCTCGTGTGAAGAATGGGTACAAATAATATTGTTTTCTGAGGTTGTTTTGAGGAATAAATGAGATCAAGTATTGTAAAGCAGTTAGCATACCATAACCACAAATTGCTTATTAGTGATAGTAACACTATTACTATTACTATTATTCCTAAAGGTCTCATCAGCAGAGTACTATGGGCTCACAGAAAACAGAGTAATTCCACCGGTGCAGCAAGAAAGAGATTATTCTGGGAACGCCTGGGGGGCTCAGTCGGTTACGTGTCTGACTACTGATTTCAGCTCAGGTCATGATCTCACGGTTCGTGAGACCGAGTCCCTGATGTCTGGCTCTGTGCTGACAGAGCAGAGCCTACTTGGGAGTCTCTCTCTCCCTCTCTCTCTGTCCGCCCCTGGTTGTGCTCTGTCTGTCAAAAGAAATAAATAAAAACTTAAAAAAAAAAAAAGGAAGACATTATTCTGGTTCTTCCAAGTCAGACCAGACAGTCTGCCCAGCAGGCTTCCACCGTGAGTTTTTACCCAGAAAATAAAGGTCTTCACGCCATTAAAAACCTCATATGCTTCTATTTGGAACTCCAATGATTTCCTCCAACAACTCCATGAATGGTAGATCACCATTAACCTCATGCAACAATTAGCACCCAGGACATTTGTAACAGCATTATGCATATAGTCAACATGTCACATACAACTGCACGTCTCAATTCTCAGTTTATTAGCATTAAGAAGCTGTGTTTTGCACGCCTTGTGAGATTGACATCCTTAGGTTCTCACAGTTGTAAAACCTCAGGTTATTCAAACTCCTAAGTCTCCCACTGAATGTGCCAGTTACTATGGAAACAAGGTCACTGTGTGGGAGGAGCTTGAGGGAAGCGTATTCCTGCCACAACAACAAGCAGTGGACAGAAAGAAACACAATTAGACACATTTGTGCCTGTACCGCCACAGTCCAGCCACAACATGACAAGGACGCGGAATGCTGTCTACAGTCAGTGCTCTGTGGGCAAGTTGATGTGGTACAGACAGAAAGAGAGACTAAGACAACTACCCACAGAGAGCTGCTCCCCCGCCCCGGGTTCCAGAAGCAACACCCGAGATCGTATTTCATCTTGTTTACTTATAAGAAAAATTCCCTGTCCTTTTACAATAGGACATTCTTCTCGCCCGCCCCCTTCGGGTAGCCGCCCTGAAAAACTGCAGTTAGTGAAAAGCGCCCAGCGGAAGTCACTGCAAACTCCTGCAAACTCCGTTATCTGTAAGGAGGACAGGAGTATGAGCTGGTGTCCCTCTTATGTGACTGAAACCAGTGGCTCTCATAGCCTGGTACCCATCAGGAAGCCCCTGGAAGGCTGGTTAAAACACAGTGCGGGGCGGGGGGGGGAGAGGCTCCTGGGTGGCTCAGTTGATTGAGCGACTGACTTTGGTTCAGGTCATCTCATGATTGTGAGTTCAAGCCCCAAGTCGAACTCTGTGCTGACAGCTCAGAGCCTGGAGCCTGTCTTCAGATTCTGTGTCTCTCTCTCTACTCCTCCCCTGCTCATGCTCTTGCTCGCTCTCAAAAATAAGCAAACATTAAGATATACATTTAAAAAATAAATTAAAAAATTAAAGAAAAACATAGTGCCAGATTCCACCTCTTCCCTACGAGTTTCTGCCTTTAGTAGGTCTAGGATAAGGCCCAAGAATTAGGATTTCTAACCAATGTGGGCACCACACTTGGAGTAGCATCAATTCTAAAACTTAATAAAGAGGACTCTAAAGTACTTAAAAGTAAGGAGTATTTCTTAAAAGGCAAAGGCCATCACGTCATGGCAAAGACAGCATTTTAGATGTTCTATACAATTCTGAATATCAGTCCACCATTTTTCAAGTATAGCAAAACTATTGTTCTGTGTCAAAATCTTCTACCATCAGGGGCACCTGGGTGGCTCAGTCACTTAAGCATCCGACTTGGGCTCAGGTCATGATCTTGCTGTTCGTGGGTTTGAGCCCTGAGTCAGGCTCTATCCTGACAGCTCAGAGCCTAGAGCCTGCCTCAGACTCTGTATCTCCCTCTCTCTCTGCCCCACCCCCGCTCATGCTCTCTTTCTCAAAAGTAAAACATTAAAAAAAATTTTTTAATGTTCTACAATCATATGTTATCTCATTACATTTCATCAAATTCACCTTATCAAACTTCTTCTCCTTCACCTGGTCTTACTACACATTCTCTTTATCATTTTTCTCCGTGAGTTCTCCTGGCTCCGTATTTCCCTCACACAGGGCTTCAATGTTCAGCCTGTATCTTATTCAAACATCTCCCCCACCTTCCTTCACTGGGGCCTGCTCTCCCTGCAGAAGTAAAAAGTAGCCACGGGCAGTTCCCACATTCTATACATATTGATGGGATGGGCAGACATTTCCTTGTGTATATTAGGAGCACTTTGCAAAGTCCATCTTTTGAAATTATATTCAACCATGGGAGCAATCTACACTTACTGAACGCAACCAAACCTTCCAAATTAAAACAGCATTAATTGTCAAATAATGGAACATACTGACCAAGTCGCTAACGTTTTTAGACCAGGGGTTGGCCAAGTACAACATGTGGGTCAAATACGGTCAGCCACCTGATTTTGTATGGACTGTGAGCTAAGAGTGCTTTTTACATTTGCAGATGGTTGAAAACATCAAAAAAAATATTACTTTACGATGCATACAAATGATATGAAATTCAAACGTCAGTGTCCCTAAACCGAGTTTTACTGGAACGCAGTCACACGTTTGCTGCGGACTATCTGTGGCTGCTTCCTTGTGGTAACGGCACGGCTGGGTGGTCAGGACAGAGGACTTATGGCCAAAAATACTTACTATCTGACTCTTAACGAAAACTTTTGCTGACCCCCACTCTAAACCGTTTGGCTTCGGCTCTGGTCATGATCTCGCAGTTCATGAGTTCGAGCCCCGCATCAGGCTCTGTGCTGACAGCTCAGAGCCTGGAGCCTGCTTCGGATTCTGTGTCTCTGACTGTCCCTGCTCCTCCCCGATTTGTGTGCATACACTTGCTCACTCTCTCTCTTTCCCTCCCTCCCTCCCCCTCCCTCTCTCTTTCTCTCAAAAACAAACATCAAAAGCAGGCCATCATCTACTTAACCC
>NC_043717.1:36550516-36553626 GCF_006229205.1 Suricata suricatta
CTCAAGTTAAGGAATGTTCTACGTGGTACTCTCCACGTGGGCTCTAAAGCCGGGCATCTTCCTGATGCCCCAGTTCCC
This sequence comes from Suricata suricatta, assembly GCF_006229205.1. Lineage (NCBI taxonomy): Eukaryota > Metazoa > Chordata > Mammalia > Carnivora > Herpestidae > Suricata > Suricata suricatta. Next base: position 36,550,595 of record NC_043717.1, read on the forward strand.
AGCAGGCCGCTGGTGACAGAGCAGGCAGCGTGCTCAGTGTTTATTTAAGTGTTTTCTTTGGGAAAGGGAGCAGAGAGAGAGAAGAAAAGGCTGGAATGTCATACCTCCTTCTCCTCCACACGCTGACCTACGGAGTCTGTACTTACTATCTGACTCTTAACGAAAAATTTTGCTGACCCCCACTCTAAACCATTTCCTGGGGACCACCTTACGGAGATACATGTATGGAAAGGAAAGATAAATTGGGGGTAATAGGACTTCGGGGGCTTCCAGATGACACACTCAGGAGCTCACATATGAAGTGTTCCATATTTGTAAAAAATAAAAATAATAAATTAATAAAATCAGCCATTCATCAGGAAGAATGTGGAAAGGGACACCCCATGCACTGTTGATGGGAATGCAAACTGGGCAACCACTATGGAAAATGATAGGGAGGCTCCTCAAAAAATTAAAACCACCGTATGAGCCAGTAATTCCACTTCTGGGTATATAACCAGAGGAAATGAAATCACTGTCCTGGAGATATCCATACCCCACTGAAGCATTATTTACAATAGCCAAGACATGGAAACAACCTAAGGTGCCTAGCGCCAGATGAACGGATACAGAAGATGCAGTATATATCTGCAATGAAATATTATCCAACCATAAGAAAGGAGGAAATCCTGCCATTTATGACAACATGAATAGACCTTGAGGGCATTGTGCTAACTAAACAAGTCAGGCAGAGAAAGATAGATAGTATATGATCTCACTTAATATGTGGAATCTCAAAAAACCAAACTCATAGAAACAGATCAGGTTGGTGGCTTCCGGGAATGGGATGGAGGTTAGAAAAATGGGTGAAGGGGGTGTCCAAAGGTACAAACTTCCAGCTTTAAGATCAAGAAGTCCTGGACATAATGTACAACATGGTGACCATAGTTAACAATACCCTATTGTGTATCTAAACGTTGCTAAGAGAATAGATCTTGAAAGTTTTCATCAGGAAAGGAAAATAAAAGTTGTAACTGTGTGAGGTGACTGATGGGAACTAATCTTCTGGTGGTGATCATTGTTTTCTTTTTTCCTTTCTTTTAAAATTTTTCTTAACATCCATTTATTTTTGAAGGAGAGAGAGAGAAGAGCATGAGTGGGGGAAGGGAAAAGAGAGGGAGACGCAGAATCTGAAGCAGGTTCCAGGCTCTGAGCTGTCAGCGCAGAGCCCGACGTGGGGTTCGAGCCCACGAGCCTCGAGATCGTGATCTGAGCTGAAGTTGGATGCCCAACCGACTGAGCCACCCAGGCGCCCGTACTTTTTTCAAAACATATACATATCCAATCTTGATGTTGTATACCTCAAAATCATAGAATGTTCTATGTCAATTGTATCTCATTAAAATTGGGAAAAATAAATAAATAAAGTAACCATGCAACGATGGGCTTCTCAATTCCTACATGTTAATCCAATTTCATTAAAAAGCTCTAACAGCATGTTCCCGGGCTTTTAATTACATGGGGTGAGCGATACCAGTTTCACCATAAGGCCCATGGTATCGACTCAACACATGAGGGAAAGGTCAGACTAAAATCATGGCTCCCTTACCACCGGTCTCTCTCCATGAACTTCTTAAAGCCCCTCTTGGGAGGCGTGGGCACGAGGCCTATGCAGGTGCGGAGAGAGTCCTCTTCAGAACCAAAGCCGTTATAAGGTGGAATTTTCCTTTCTATTTTTGGAGGAGGCGGAGCCTTGCGTGGAGGAGGCGGAGCCTTTTGTGCAATCGGGGTGAAGTTCTCTGTAACAAAACAAAGGCAAATGAGACATCAATCGTTTTTGTTTTGGTTTGTTTTGCCCCGACTGTGACTGTTTTTGAAAGGTCTGTTATGTTTTTAAGATGGACATGGAGATCTCTGTGGACTAGTTTAAACTCTTTCAAAGAAAACAGAGCAAGAACCTGGGAGGGGAGGTTTCAATCATGTTTATAAAAACCACAGAACTCACTCAATAATCGCCATTGGTTCAAAAGAAAGAAAGGAAAGAAAAAAAAAAAAAGAAACGACCTATGTCAAATAAGTAAACATTTCTCTTTTGTCATCACATCCCCGTTTCTGACTATTTTTTGTTCTTCCGTGATTTTCCCAATGATATGAAATTCAAACTTGGAACGCTGTGCCACCCACCCATCCCAGATTTTAACCTGGAACGCAGCCCTCTCCTGTCTTCAGTCCACACTCCCTAATCAAACTCCTTTCCAAACAGGCCCAATTCCTCACTGTTTTTCCTTTACCTTCCCCAGGCACTGTGCCTTCCTGCAGGCCACTCTCTTTTCCTCCAGCTCCACCCCAGGCCATGGCACGCCCCCATCTAGTTACAAAACCAAACCAAAACTTCTCACCGGCCACAGCTCCGGTTGCTCGTTTTAGTGCCCAGGAGAAGACTGCAATTGTACTCAATTGTGACGGAGGCAGAATGCCAAGAATAAAACCAAAGACAAATACACGAAGCTTGAAAAAATAGCCACCGCTTCCTCGCTCAAAGGGAGCGTTCCGTGTCAATGCCTTTCTTTATTTACTTATCATCTGCGACGATGGAGTGATGGACAGAGGGCTGGGGACATAGGTGTAATAGCCTGGGAGCTGTTAGGCACTCATCTGTAAGGCTCGATCAGCTCCAAGTCACTTGTGTTTGCCCCACCACACAAAGGGCAAAGAAAATGCCAGAATCTTTTTGAAAACAAAACAATACAACAAAACAACTCATGGAATCTAAGCTTGAGTATCTCATAGGTGTTGCCATTTGTGATAAGCAAAGATTTCCTTTTTCCTGTCAACTTTTGTTTTTATTTTTTTATTTTTTTAATGTTTTATTTATTTTTGATACAGACAGAGACAGAGCATGAGAGGGGGAGGGGCAGAGAGAGAAGGAGACACAGAACCGGAAGCAGGCTCCAGGCTCTGAGCTAGCTGTCAGCACAGAGCCTGACGCGGGGCTCGAACCCACGAACGTGAGATCTGACCTGAGCCGAAGTCGGAGGCTTAACCGACTGAGC
>NC_043717.1:36553726-36567442 GCF_006229205.1 Suricata suricatta
CTTAACATTGAGGGTTTTGTTTTTTTACTGATCGATCAAAAGCCTAAGGGTCTGAGGCTATTTCTAACTCCTATTAGAAAACATTTTCAACTTTCACGTTTCCTTAGACTTCCTTATTTCCTTAGCCTTTGTGTGAAATCCTCTCAAGCATAACACCCCCAAAGAGTATTGTTCTGCACTAACAAGAAACCGTTCCCAGAAGACACACTGGCAAAGAGAATGCCATCAAAGATTTCTCTCTGGCTCGGTGAAAGGGACCAGCCAGCCAGCCCATACAGAAATGGCTTATGATCCTTTCCTATTGCTATTTTCGTGACAATTAAAATCTCGGCAATAAAGAGGAAAGTTCAAATCTTGGAATTAGGCAGAGCTGCAGTCGACCCATATCATTGTTAACCGGTAAATCAAACACACCACTGGCAGGCACCTTCGTTTCAGAGAAAGGACCACAGGACGGCAGGGAAAGCTCCATGTGATTGTTAGAAAATCAGGGTCTGATCAGTTTCTTCTAACAGGGGACACATGCATACATACAACCCTGCCTACTGATCTGAACAGTGTCACCAAAAGAGGACATATACAGAACCACAAAATAATTAAGAATGCCTTCCATGCCAACCCCCCAGCCCCCTGCCGCCAGAATGACAGGTTTTATAACAGTGTTGTTTGCTCTCAACTACATAATTTTTACAACAGATTTAAGTAACAAAGAACCAATTTAGAGCTTTCCTCTGCACCCAGAGCGCCATCTAGTGTACAGAAGCCAAGAAGTGTTCCACTCGGTTACGCCTGACTTTTGTACCACATACATCTTTTGGGATACTCTGACTCGAGATCTCATTTCTCTGGGTAATTGTGTACACTCACCAGGCTTTGGACTTGCACCTGAGTATGTTTCATGTCTTTGGTTTTCCATCATCTGAGCATCCTGCACGCCTCAGGTATCAAAAAAATGTTTGTTGAATAAATGAAAAAGTATACTTTTGTACACAGCATCTTCCCAAGTACCTTCTTAAATGGCACTCTTTTGAACTCTTAAGACACATCAGTCTTTCCAATGGTCTGTTCCTCTAATTGTGAGCGACTTGTAAAAGCATATATACTGAATGCCTATCCATGAATAACTAGATTCCAACAAAATTACAGAAAGATGATGTTTTATTTTTTTTTAATATTTTAATGTCTATTTATTTTTGAGAGACAGAGAGAAGCAGAACACGAACAGGGGAGGGGCAAAAAGAGAGGGAGACACAGAATCCGAAGCAGGCTCCAGGCTTTGAGCTGTCAGCACAGAGCCAGGCACAGGGCTTGAACCCACAAACGACAGATCATGACCTGAGCCAAAGTCGAATGCTCAACAGACTGGGCCACCCAGGTGACCCAGAACCATGATGTTTTTAAAAGGAATCTTAATGATCCTTCACAGTGTTTTACTATTTGCCATCTTGGTTGGAAACAATACTGGAAAAAGCCTTTAATCACCTCAAAGTTCATCTTTTTTTTTTATGTTTATTTTGAGGGAGAGAGAGCATGATGGGGGGGGGAAGAGAGAGATAGAGAGAAAGAGAATCCCAAGCAGATCTGCACCATCAGCACAATGCCTGACATGGGGCTTGATCTCACGAACCAACCATCAGACCGTGACCTGAGCCGAAATCAAGAGTCAGCTGCTTAACTGACTGAGCCACCCAGGCACCCCTCAAAGTTCATCCTGTATGTTCTAGTAACCCAGATACGGATGCAGATTTGGGGAGGTCTGAAGCTTACATAATTTGGGAGAAGCGCTTCAGTACAAAGACTGCCAAATTCTGAAGACAAAATTAGCTTCAGAGCTTTGGACTGGGGCTTAGACAACAGAAGAATCCTAAAGCTCAGAAGTTCCCTAACTTCATTAACATCAGAGTAAATCCCCCTCAGCTTGTACCCAATTCCTAGGCCAATTGGTTTTGGTGGGATGTTCGTTTGGAGGTCAAATAATTAGTGAATCATATAATTTTAGCTCTCGCTGGAAAATCCTTAGGGCTCATCCATTCCTCAACCCTCTGTACTTCGTGGCGGAGGAAAAAAGAGGCAAAATTGTTCGATCCATTAAGGTCATGGGGTGCCACCAGATGCAAAGTCTACCTCTGACGCCGCTAATTTGCTCAGGTGACCGTTAAATTCTCATCTTGGATGTCCCACTGCTTTCCAGCGCCTAGAGTTCAGAGTTCAAGAGGCCAGAAATATAAATCAACAAAATGAAAGAGGCCTTCAAAAATGCTACTCTCCTTCTTAATGTCAGGACAGCCTAAGCTGCACTTAAGACCACTGCAAACAGCTGGGCTTTTGACTAGTTTGAGCGGTACCAGCCACGAAGGTTGGATGATAAGCAAACCCTCCTACAGCAAAGCAGTAACAACCCAAGGCAGGAACTGTAGGTGAGAACAGGTTACATTCAAGTCCCCGTTCCTCTTGCTGAAGCCCCTTGGGGCCTTTTCTAACCTTTATGCTACAGGAAAGTCCAACAGGCCTCCATCTGCCAGTCCGCGTTCATCCACACGGCATAATGAGGCAGTGACATGCTAGAGCCCAGCAGGCGAGCCGGGGCCAGGGGGATGGCCAAGCTGCCTAGTGGGAGAGTCACACTGGAATGTTCTGTGCAAGGAGTCTATGGAAGAGCTTTCAACTTAGAATCCTTAAATGCACAAAAGAACCTCGTCTTTTTTTAGGAGTCAAACTGGGTTTTACACACAGGTACCCATGTCTCTTGGAATTCTATCCAGCCCTGTGCTTCTACATAAATAGAAAGCTTACCCTTGCACCTTCCTTGGGACTGGGACCAAGTTCTTCTCTTTGTCTATCATCCCCCCCCATATCTGCTGGGGTGTCATTAGTTAGGAGAAGGTAGTAAAGCACCGAGGTGGCATTTACCAATCTCTCCCTGGTCCTTCTTAGGAGGTCCCAGGGGTGTGCTAAGCGCCTGTCTGCACCTTCCCGTGGTGCTGCCGAGGGGAGATGCCAGGATTTCACTGACCACAATTACTGAAGAGGAAGGAAGCGCGACCACACTTACTGACAGGACTCTGTTCAGCTTTGAGCTTCAAAGATACCAGAATATAATGTGTAAAATCTGGTGTTCTGAATTTATAGAAGCCCATTAATTATAAACAAGAGATGTCAGAACTAACTGTATCTGGGGCGCCTGGGTGGCTCAGTCGGTTGAGTGTCCAGCTTTGGCTCAGATCATGATCTCACAGTTTGTGGGCTCAAGCCCTGCGTCAGGCTCTGTGCTGACAGCTCAGAGCCTGGAGACTGTCTTTGGATTCTGTGTCTCCCTCTCTCTCTGACCCTCCCCTGCTCACGCCGTCTCCCTCAGTCTCAAAAATAAATTAAAAGGTTTAAAAAAAAAACATTAAAAAAAAACTGTATCTGCGTCACATCAAGTATACTAATTTAACCTTACCAAAAAGTCAGAAATGGCAAGGTAATGATTATCAGAGAATGCGGATTCACGCTTGCTGGCATCATGGATATAATTTCTAGTCATTACTTACATTAAGTATACTGTTGTTACTCAAGAAATGTTGTGTAATAATAGTGTCTGTTAAATGGGATATTTTAACATATGTTATGAGAAATATAAAAAGTCAGCGTGACTATAAAATGCATCATAATTTTGCATTTGCATAATTTCCTGTTTAAATACACGATGCTCGTGTTATATTAGCTTTAAAGGCACAGACTCTTTTTATTTCTTTTTTTAACATAATGCATCATTCTGCAGAGTAAACCGGAGAAGTGAGCAGAAAAAAATTAAGCATTAGGGCTCAACAGAAATAGACCATGGGACATCGAAAACTGATCTATTTGCCAAGGATGGCTAGATTTAGAGGACACTGGTGAAGTCACTCTGTTTCTGCAAGTTCCCTGCAAACCTATTAGGAGACTAGCACACCGTGTCTCACCAGTATACGTTCATTTTCCCAAACGCAACCTTTGTATTCTCAAAATCAAGCTGACAAATGTTAACCAAACGTTGGGCTTTGTGAAGGGATCAGATGAGGTTTTGAACCCTTTGCCACATCCTTCACATGAAGACCCTCTTTCACTAGGACACAAGTCAACATCTTCAGTTAATTCATCTTTCCTATATATGGGTTTGTATTTTTTTAAGTCTACACTGAAGACTTACTGCTTCTAAACAGGCATCGATCTTTATTAAAAACCCAATTCTCTTTCCCAGAGATCTACGGGCCACTAGCAACTTCTCTCCAATGGCCACCACATGCACATTCCTGGCCACCTCATGTTCACAGTCCCCAAAACGAATTTGTCCAACTATGTCCACGAGAGATGACTTTTAGACAACAACAGAAGAGATCACCAATGTGGTCCCCTAAGGCTAATCTGGCAAGCAGACACGACAGAACAGATTCCCTAAAGGAACTGAAGAGTGAAATCCCAAGTCTTTTTTATCTCAACCCTTTGTGTATGCTGTGTGCCTTCTCCCACGGTAGGGAGAGTCCCAGGAGGCCAGGAAAGGACACAATGGGACACCAAGACACGCGAGGTGCTCATACTAGAAATAAAGCGCCTTGTCTTTTGGGAGGGCTGCGGCTGCTTCTGGCTTCTATCTCACCCCTGGGGGAGGCGTGCTCATAGGAAAGCTCCAAGGTTGAGAGAGGAGGACGGAGGAAGCACTCTCCCCACCCCCAGCTCCAAACCCCAGCCTAGGTGGTCGGCAACCCTCCTCCCCATCACCACTTCCACCTGGGGGCAGGTGCCTGGAGCAGGACCCAGGAAGCGGGGCAGGGCTAGCTGGCAGGTTTCACGGTTTGTTTTGTAGGTTTCATGTCAGCTCCCCCCCCCACCCCCGCCTGCTCCTGTGATTCTCATAACACCATGTAATGGGCTGTAGATTTCTGCTCTCCTTCCCGCCTAAGAAACTCTTTAACTCCATAGCTCCTAAATCCTACTACAATAACATGTACCTAGTAGGTTCTTTTTTTGTTGTTGTTTTAAAAGCTTGTTTACTTATTTTGAGAGAGGGAGGGAGAGTGAATCCCAAGCAGGTTCTGCACTGTCAGCACAGAGCCTGATGCGGGGCTCAAATTCCCGAGCCGTGAGATCGTGACCCGAGCTGAAATCAAGAGTCAGACGTTTAACTGACTGAGCGACCCAGGCACCCTCTACCGCCAGGAAGTTCTTAATAAACCACTTCTTTGTATTCTGAACTGAATGAATCTGAGGAGAACAGGTATCTAAGGAGAGAGACAAACTGGAAACATGGCTGAGCTTCACCAGGAAAGGCAGAGCAAAGTGGCACAAGAGAATTCCCCAGAGGACTCAGATAAGCAGCACATCCACTGGAGTAAGTGATGATTCAGTGAGAAGAAAAGCATTCAGATTTCCAATTCAGTTGCTCGGCCAGGGAATATTGAGCCCAAATCGCAGAGGCAGTAAGGGCTGGCTGTAAAGGCAAATGGATGCCCCTGGCATCGGGTAGACAAGTTCAAACCTCAGCTCGCACCTTCCACTCACTGCAGAGCCTTTGACAAGTTAGCCCCATTTAAGCCACAGCTTCTTTCTTCGCCTCTAAAATGGGGACAATGAGCCTAGAATCGTTGTTAGGATTCGCCTAACCAGCGAGTGCTCAATAAATGGTAGCTATTAGGAGCTTAGCATTTGCCACTCAAAAGTAAAATCCTAACTACGGAACAAAGATTCTAAATGTTTAATTGTTATTTTCTTTTCTTATTTTTTTTTTAATTTTATTTTACAGAGAGAAGAGACAGCACAAGTCAGGGAACGGGGCAGGGGGAGAATCTTAAGTAGGCTCCATGCTCAGTGCAGAGCCCAATGCAGGGCTCCAATCCCCGACCCTGAGATCATCCTCTGGGCCCAAATCAAGAGATGGATGCTCAAATGACTGAACCACCAGGCACCCCTAAATATTATTTTCTTTTTTTTAATGTTTTATTTATTTTTGATAGAGAGACAGACAGAGCATGAGAGAGGGAGGGGCAGAGAGAGAAGGAGACACAGAAGTGGAAGCAGGCTCCAGGCTCTGAGCTGTCAGCACAGAGCCTGACGCGGGGCTTGAACCCACGAACGTGAGATCTGACCTGAGCCGAAGCCGGAGGCTTAACCGACTGAGCCACCCAGGCGCCTCCCTAAATATTATTTTCTAACTGACATACATATCACTTACCAATTCCATATTTAGTCTTGTAATAAGTCTTCGTGAATTCATCACAGTCGCAAAGAAGCACTTTCCTTCCCCACACGTTGATGGTGGCTCCTATGAACAGGTCACTATCTTTATAAAACTCCTGGTCTACTTTTCCTAGCTAATAAAAACAAAGGAACAAGGCGTTGGCACCATTGACCCTCTGGAGACCTAGGCATCCTTTCCCAAAAGAAAACAAAAAATTGTAAAAAAGAAAAAAAAACCCTCAATTACATCACTTATAATCAAGACAACCAGTCAACGTTAACATCTGGAAGGTCTTCTAGTAATGGAGTGCTTGCAAATAGCAAAGCAATGCATATATTTATACACGTGCTTAAGCCTGTGTAGTATTAACAGAGGTGCAATGCATACATTTATATATTCGTTAATTGCATTCACAATCAATCTCACAAGACAATCCGTGCCTCGCCCTGTATTTCAGGTTGCAGGAAAGTCACTTTGGAAATATTAATGAAACGGGAGATTCCTCACCTGGCATCTATCCAAAACGATGTCGTTCGTGCGTTTCTCTTCCGGGCCACTATAAATGTTAAGAGCCACTCGATTTGTTATCTGACCTGGCTGATGGACTCCAGGCGGGCCATACTGGAAGAGAAAATCCAAACAAGGTGTGGTGGCTGGCCCACTGAACACGAAGATGGTTGCGGCAAGGGGCTCAAGCGGGAAGTATGTAGTGTATGGGAAGGGGGGCAAAACACACCACCCCAAATATGCCTCTTGAGCTGGGTATTCTGAAGAAAGCAGCAGACCCAGGAGAAGCGGAGAACAAGTTCCCCTTTAGTAAGAGCATTTACAGCTATACAGGAAATCTCTGTTTGGAAGACTGTCTCCCTCTGTGTACCGGGAAGAGGAGGCAGGCTGAAAATCTCTAAAACATCTGACCCACCGGGAAGGCAACAACTTAAATCTTGCCTAACAACCTCACTCTTGTCTCCCCGGGCGATCCTTGGTGACCCCCTAGAACTGGCTTCCTTCCCTCCCACCAGGCAACTTGTTCCCCATTTGGCTGGGGACGATATTTAAGGAGATGGCTTGGGCCCTTTCAGCATGTTACTCTGTTTTCCTGAGTCTCTCTCATGACTAGAGGAGGCATACATGTTATTAAACGTGTGTTGGGTTTGCTCCTGTGAAACTGCCTTTTATTACTGATGGGGGGGGGAATGGTCTCAGCCTGGAAGGGTAGAGGGAAATTGAGTCCCCCCGCCCCCAAATATGGTTCTTCTCCACCCTACACTTCCACGCCCATCCTTCAAGGCTGCGCTAAAGGTCCATCTTGCCCCTGGCCCTTCCCTTCCTCCTAGTCCCCAGTCCACACCTCCAGAGCACTGACCACAGGGCTAGACCACCCCTTGTGGTTCTCTGAATGCCTCAGCAGCCTTCTTTCCGCTTCCCTAAACTATGAAATGCCCTGAGGAAGAAACCATGCCCTGCCTTCTTCACTGTCCTGCTCCGGGCCACGCACCCGACGTGGGCCGCAGGCAAGGTCTTTGCTTACTTAACCAAATTCAAAGTGATCAGTTTCTCACACACAGAGGAGAGATCTGAATCATCCCGGACAGGTGTGACAGAAAACACAAATTCAAATGTGTGACTGTATGATGCATGGGTGTGAGTGAGCCACGTGACATGGAAAAGCAGTACACTTGGAGCAATGTTTCTCTTTGCCACTTACTAGCTATAGGACTTGGAGCCACGTATTTACCTTCTGGGAACTCCAATTTGTGTTTTTGGGGTTTAATGTTTATTTTTATTTTTGAGAGAGAGAGAGAGAAAGAAAAGTGAGCACGAGAAGGAAAGGGCAGAGAGACAGGAAGATACAGGATCCAAAGCAGGCTCCAGGCTCTGAGCTGTCAGCACAGAGTCCGATGCAGGGCTCGAACTCCTGAACTGTGAGATCATGACCTGAGCCGAAGTCAGATGCTTAAACAACTGAGCTACCTGGGAGCTCCTAATTTTAATTTTTAAAAATATTTTTAATGTTTACTTATAATAAATATTGGCTGGATGAATGAATAAAGGAAGTAAGGAATGTGAAGATACACTGCAAATGTCATTACTATTTTTTATAATTAGTCTACTGGTCAAAGTCATTTTGAAAACAGGCTTCCCTGGCCACCTGCTGTGCAGATCCCAGAGCCCTGCCCAGGACAAATCTTGCCCCTCCCCCCAGCCCAAGAACACAGTAGGGTTTCTGGTGGTGGGCTCAGAGAATCCTTGAAGCCTAGACACCCATGGGGAGTTTGAATTCTTTTTTTAATTAAATAGGCTCCATGCCCAAAGTGGGGGCTTGAACTCATGACCTTGAGATCAAGAGTCGCACACTCCACCTATTGAGCCAGCCAGGCACCCAACCATCAGTTGTCTGTAGGAAAATGAGTGGTATAGTAAAATCCTCAGTAGCAGTAAGAATTAAGTTAAAAAAATATTTTATCCAAATAACAAATAAAACATAACCCAGAGCTGTGAAAAAGCCTTTATGGGTTTTTTTATGTTTTATGTATTCTCGTGTTTATAGGTCCTTAGTGTTTTTTTTTTTACTATATCATCCAATTCAGCTTTTTTTTTTTTTAATGCTTATTTATTTTTCAGAGAGACAGAGACAGAGACAGAGCATGAGCTGGGGAGGGTCAGAGAGAGAGGGAGACACAGAATCCAAGCGGGCCCCAGGCTCTGAGCTGTCAGCACAGAGCCCGATGTGGGGCTCAAACTTCTGAGCTGTGAGATCATGGCCTGAGCTGAAGTCAAAGGCTTAACTGACTGAGCCTCCCAGGCGCCCCCATCCCATTCAGCTTTTACGGTTACTTTCGGAGAGAGGCCTTGTAAACAGCATTTTAGAGATAGAAAAATATATTCAGAGAGGTTAAGTGACTTGCCAAAGGTCACACAGCTTTTAAGGAGCACACCCAAAATTCTAAACCAGGTCCTCGGTCTCTCTGTTGTTGCTGCCCCCAACTTACATTAGATCTCAAATGGCCATAAACGTGTAGAAATCAGTCTGACAACTCTCTTTTAATAGTAAATAAAATGCAAAACGTTGATGCTAGCCGTTGGCTAGTTGGTGACTGGTGGCTACTTTCTTTAAGAGTCATTCCTAGGCATATGCTTGGAGGGGGGCAGGGGGTGCACGTGTGTGTGGGTATTTGCACACCCACAGCTTAGACCAAAACTATGCAACCCCCTCAGTAGGCTACAGAGGCCAGAGGCCAATGCCCCATCCAAGGGCATGAGCCATTCTTTCAACTAGAGAGTCATTTACTTTCCGAAAACTGATTACGAACTCAATGCTTGAATATGTACTTCCTCTCGCATTTGACTTTTCCTTTACTTGCCTGAATTCCCAACTTTGTTATATGCTCTATATTACTTTCACAGATGTATTTTTTAAGTTTTTATTTATTTAGTGTGTGTGTGTGTGTGTGTGTGTGTGTGAGAGAGAGAGAGAGAGAGAAAGAGAGAGAAGAGAGAGAGAGAGAAGAGAGAGAGAGAGAGAAAAGCAAAGAATCCCGAGCAGGCTCTACCGTCAGCACAGAGCCTGATGCAGGGCTCGAATGCATGAACCGTGAGATCACAACCCAAGCCGAAACCCAGAATCAGACGCTTAACTAACTGAGCCACCCAGGGGCCCCTCACAGATGTACATTAGCAGCACCGAATGAAAGTGTTCCGAACACCTGTACTGCTACTGGGTAACCGGTACGCGGTCATTACACAGTCATAACCCACATCCCGGACGGTGAATGCCGCGAGTCTTTCGGCCCCACAGGCAAGCTCAGAAGGTGGCTCCGTGTCTGCTGCTCACCTTGGGGAGCTTGCTCCTCCGGAGTAACAGCGATACGGTATCCCGGCCTGAGTTGTATGGCACCACTTCTTTGACTTCAATGGTATCATCACACAGAAAGTAATGCAGAATGAGCTCTCTACGTTCCCCGAACTGCGAGGTGGAGTCATCCCACAGGCAGAAAAAACGTAAAACCTTCCCATTATACTGCAGAAACTGTTTCAGCGTATCAACAGGCTGATGGGGACGTAACGGCTCCCTGCGGTCTATCCTCTGAAAGGTGGGGAAAAAAGGTCAGTAACGGTGGTTGTGCGTAATGACTCTTGGGATATAAGCAAAGTACATAGAGAGGTCTTTCCCATAGACTATTCTGGATACTTTTTACTATATCTATGGACTAATGACATACGTGTATATATATCTACAGCTAGTTTTTGCCTTAAAAGGGTAGACAATCAGGGGCACCTGGGTGGCTCAGTCGGTTAAGCATCCACCTTCAGTTCAGGTCATGATCCAGTGGTCCATGAGTGTGAGCCCCACATCAGGCTCTGTGCTGACAGCTCAGAACCTGGAACCTGCTTCGGATTCTGTGTCTCCCTTTCTCGCTGCCCCTCACCCTGCTCATACTCTCTCTCTAAAATATAAATAAACATTTAAAAAATACAATCAAGTAATAGAAAGCTTTTCATATTAAACAATATTTTAATACACTAAATTATACTTTTATACTGCTTTTGAAAACTGGTTTTTCTCAGAGCGCCTGGGTGGCTCAGTTGGTTAAGCGTCAGGCTTTGGCTCAGGTCATGATCTCACGGTTCATGGGTTTGAGCCCCGCATCAGGCTCTGTGCTGACAGCTAGCTCAGAGCCTTAAGCGTGTTTTGGATTCTGTGTCTCCTTCTCTCTCTGACCCTCCCCTGCTCGTGCTGTCATTCTCTATCTCTCAAAAATAAGATAAAAAAAAACATTAAAAAAACTGGTTTTTCTCAAAGAGTTAAAATTCTTATTTGTTCAATGTTTATTTTTGAGAGTGAGTAAGGGAGGAGAAGCAGAGAGAGAGAGAGGGAGCCAGAGAATCCCAAGCACTGTCAGTGCAGAGCCCAACATGAGGCTCGAACTCACAAACCACAAGATCATGACCTGAGCCAAAATCAAGAGTTGGGATGCCAAACCAACGGAGCCCCTTAGGAGCCCCACAAAGACATAAAATTCTCAAGAACACACAAAACGAATGTCTGGTGACAGAAATTAAGATAGTAATTGCCTCTGGGTAGGGGACTGACCAGAAAAGGGGAGAAGGGAACTTTCTGGGGTGATGGAAATATTCTGCATCTTTTTTGTGTCACTAAGTCACATACATTTTTCAAAACATGTTGATGTGTATGCCTAAGATTTATATACATCTGAGCCTTCTTCTTTGCCCTGGCTCTTTACCAGACATTATGGAAACCTCTACTTTCATCAATTGAAAAATGGTTTCTGTGGCATTTTAGGGCCTTTAAGAAACACATTATTGATTATATACCATCGGGGCTCTTCCCAGCTTAAGTGAAATTGCTTAGTTTTAACTTGATATCTGAAGGCAGTAAACGCTGGAGAAGTGAATGCATTAAAGTCAATATAAAAGCCTCTTACGAAACTCCTAATTTTCCGCGGATTTCTATATTTATGGAAGAGCTTTCTCCCTGAGGGACTAACTGCTAAAATCACTTTCCTGATCTGAAAAGGAAATTCTTTAAAACCCTTCTTGGCGGTGCCTGGTATTTATTCTTGATTCCTGGCACAGATTTTCTTTTTTCCTTCATAAACCTATGGAGGGGCTCAGTGCTCTCTGTATTTAATCCAATGCATCATCATTCACAAGCACTCACACAGAATACCAACTGTTTGTGAATGAGCAAGGCCATACGCAAGGGATGGGAACTTTTAGGTCCTTTTCGGTTCTCTCTTCTTGTTGTAAAGACTTTGTATTTATCTGGGCTCTTGCATCCAGGCCATTTGGAAGAAATAAAAATAGCCCCAAACTCTAAATCTGCCTGTATAACCAATGGACACAGGTATAATGCCACAGGGATTTCACCTTAAATATTCCAGGATCGACAAAATACAGGTCTCAGGAGGGCTGCATGTCTACAAGTAACATTAGAGGATAATTCTGCCAGGGCTAGGGGGCGGGAACGGATGAAAGAACCTACACGCAGCTTTTAACAAGAGACCTGAGCAGAATCAAGGGAGAATTTTTTTCTAAATTTCATGCTATCTTTCGGCCGGGAAAAGAATGACCAAGTTTGAGAAACAATACAAATGAGACTAAACTAATCCATAGGGATGGAAATGAGAACTGTGGTTATCTGTTCCTGGCGGGGGAAGAGTGAGTGACTGGAAAACGTCATGAGGGAACTGGCTGTGGGATGGACATGTTGTGTGCCATGATCTGGGTATAGATTACATGGGTGTGCGCATTGGTTAAGACTCATCCAATGGTATACTTCGTTTCTGTGTATTTTACTTTGTCTAATCCTACTTCAGTTAAACAGACAGTAATCAAATTCTGGGTAAGAAGCCCAAGATATGAGCTGAAGCCCAGGTATATGAACTTCCACCTGACACATGCCCTTTTTGGTGTTAAGATTCCTCTGTAAAAAAAATAATAAAATAAAATATGGGCTAAGAGATCATTTGGGAAAAGAAAAAATAAAGACAACTTTAGAAAGACAACAATAGGGGCACCTGGGTAACTCAGTCGGTTAAGCGTCTGGCTTCGGCTCAGGTCATGATCTCACAGTTCATGGGTTCGAGCCCTGTGTTAGGCTCTGTGCTGTAGCTCAGAGCCTGGAGCCTGCTTCGGATTCTGTGTGTGTGTGTGTGTGTGTGTGTGTGTGTCTGATCTTCTCCTGCTCATGCTGTCTCTCCCTCAAAAATAAATAAAAGAAAACATTTTTAAAAATTTAGAAAGGGACATGACAGAGATGTCCACTCTCACCACTGTTGTTTAACACAGTGCTAGAAGTCCTAGCATCAGCAATCAGACACCAAAAGGAAATCAAGGGCATCAGAATTGGCAAAGAAGCAAAGTTTCACTTTTCGCAGATGACATGATTACTCTACATGGAAAACCTGATCGACTCCACCAGAAGCCTTCTAGAACTGATCAAAGAATTCAGTAAAGGTGCAGGGTACTAAGTCAATGTACAGAAATCGGTTGCATTCTTATACACCAAACATGAAGCAACAGAAAGAGAAATCAAAAAACAGATCCCACTCACAATTGCACGAAAAACCATAAAATACCTAGGAATAAACCTAACCAAAGATGTAAAAGACCTGTATGCTGAAAACTATAGAAGACTTATGAAGGAAATTGAAGAAGACACAAAGAAATGGAAAAACATTCCCTGCTCATGGATCGGGAGAATAAACATTGTGAAAATGTCATTACTACCCAAAGCAATCTACACATTCAATGCAATCCCCATCAAAGTTGCACCAGCATTCTTCTCAAAGCTAGGACAAACTATCCTCAAATTCATATGGAACCACAAAAGACCCTGAATAGCCAAAGTCATATTGAAGAAGAAAACTAAAACGGGAGGCATCACAATCCCAGACGTTAGCCTCTACTACAAAGCTGTCATCATCAAGACAGTATGGTATTGGCACAAAAACAGACACATAGACCAATGGAATAGAATAGAGAACCCAGAACTG